>NC_134710.1:439110188-439434980 GCF_043290135.1 Rhipicephalus microplus
TTGCATTCCCAGGATTTTCTGCCTCCTTCTATCATTACTGGTATTATGCCATCTGAGATACTGCTAATTCCTATATTAGGGCTGTGGTTTTGCCGGCTAATGTAAAGATATCTGTAAAACTCCGCTATTTCAATTATTCTATCCATATGGGTGGTTACTTTGCCTTCCTTGTTCTTTAGTGAATACATATGGTTTTCGCCTATCCCAAGTTTCAAGTTCACTGTTTGACGCTTGCTCTGTTCTTCAGAGCTTGTTCAATTACCTTCATGTTATACCTTCTGACATTGGATACCATACGTTTATACGCAGCTTCAAAGGCTCTTTTTATTATATTTTGTATGTTGTATTTGAGGCTATTATGCTTTGACGCTTCTTATTGAGCTTTTTCATCACCCGGGACAGCTAGCCAGTGTCCTGTCTAAGTACCATACCTCCAAATTTCACTGGACACTCCGCAGTGATTTTTGTCAGATTATCATTCATGGCGTAAACGCTTACGGTGGTTTCCTCGATAACAGCCGATAACAGCCGATAACCTGTTTTGAAGTGAGATTGAATTGCTGTACTTTCCTTCGCAGTTCCAGCTAATTCATTTGGCGTCTTTTATAAAAGTTTCTGTCGTTACTTCTTCAAGTCTAGGCAAAATTGAGACCGTGCAATTTTATATTCACTGCATCGTACCTTGCCAAGCACTTCCACATCCTGCACAATTCCTGAGTGTGCACTCAGTACAGTCTACTTCGCTCTTACTTTCTCCATTAGGGCTCTTCCATGTCTACCTATGGTTTCCTCCTTTTCGGTAAAAAGTACTCAAAACCCGGCACTTATTACGTTCTGCGAATTACACTACTGCCTTCTCTCTGGCATTTTTAGTTCCAATGTGATAATCTCCTACTGAATGGTCTCCACCTTGCTTCTTTGCTACTTTGGCATTGAGGTCACCCATTATTATTGCATACTGTGTTTTCACTATATTCATTGCAAATTCCACGTCTTCATAGAAGCTTTCAACTCACGCGTCATCATGGCTGGATGTAGGCGCGTAAGCCCTACATCCAGCCATGATGTAGGGCTTACACCTTCATTTTGTACCTCTTATTGAGTTTAATTACGACATCTACCACCCTTTCATTATAGCTATAGTATTCCTCTATGTTGCCAGCTATATTTCTGGGGAGAAGGTACCCCACGTCTAGTTCTTTTCTGTCAGCCACTGCAAGATAAAAAAAGACCTGCCCATTATGTAGCACAGCACAAGCCTCATCTGTCCTTCTAACCTCACTGAGCCCTGTTACATCCAACTTACACCTACTAGCTCCTCGAATAGTACAGCTAGACTTGCCTCTATAAATAAGGTTCTAGTAATAAACGTTGCGAAGTTACGGTTTCAATGGTGGGTTGTCCGGACCCAGAGAGTATTAGCACCCTTTGCTACATTGCAGATCTGACCATTGCCGTGGTCAGTTTCTTCTCAGCCGCTTGACACTGAGGGTCGTGAGTTAATTGAAGTGTGCATGTGGGAGGCGCATAGATACCAAATTTGGTACTACTTGACGTGAATGGATAACGAGAACAAATGCCAGAAGCAAATGTATAATCATGGCAAGGAAGTCGCGCGCAACATAATTTACGACCGCCTCGTAAAGTTTTGCCGATTTTAAAGTGACAATTCAGCAGTTTTCATTCGTGTTTCACATATCATAAATTTCCATAGGATGTTGGATCTGCGATTTCGTTTTTAAAATGGTAGTCCTAGCAACAGCAGTGATTTTAGTTTTGGGAGAGTTCATGTATTCTAGCCCAATTAAATTGTATACCCTGCGAGATTGGTTCAACTCCCGCATTAAGTGTATGAACTCTAATTCAGAAGCGTGACTACTCTGGCAAGAAAACTTGTTCACTTTTGTTAAAACAGAGTATAGACGTTCTTTCAAGAGAGTTTGACTAATCTGTGCAGAAGGAATTTCCCAGCAATCCTGAAAAGAGAATAATATATGGAACAACTTCTGCAGAGAGTTGCCAGCACTCTCTTGGGGCTGTGAGTGTAGACAGGTTTAGGATAAAAGGTACTGTTTAAGGGCTATCATTGCCCCACCACAATTTTACTCCTATGCCATGAATATTACTGATAAATTATTCGTAAAAGCAAAGTCCTTCCAGTGCTACTTGTGAGGTCCAAATACGGTGCCTCTCCAGGTTTGGCAGGGGTGTATAGAGACACTGGGCAAAACATGACGTTTTGATGTTATCGGCCTCTCTAGGTAATATCTAAAGCAACTGTCCTTTCTTTCTTTTTTCTAGCTATACGTTCTGGTCTTTGTCAACCTTTTCGTGTGTAAAAGTGGATGTTCACTGACAGCGTTCGCGCGAGAAAAGTTACGCCGCTGGTGTCAGTGTGTTTGTGATCTGTCAAAAACTGGCAATTCTCTGCTCGACTAAATTCTTGAATTTGTGCATGAATCTACTTTTGCGTCAGTACAGCAACGTAAATAATTATTTAGTTACTTTATGCTACTAGCTACATAACATCAAATGTTCTGTTCATTTGGGGTCCGGTGATAAATCGGCAATCGTTTTGAATTCTGGCATGCGAGAGAGGCAAAACACCACAAAAAAGCATTTAATTGCTTTACAGAGTGCCCTATAAACTGAATCAATGCCACACACTCAAGATATATATTATTCATTCGTTTAAGAGTGCTTCAACGTACAATATAATATCATAATGACTTTCCTGGGAGGAAAACGACATGAAAAGACACTAATTGTCGTTCAGGACATGACTCCTTTCATTCACGCTGCTTCAAGGTTTTCCGTGTTCCAAAAACTATTCTCAACAGGCGTAGAAAAAAGGCAGAACATCAGCGTTAAATCATTCACAAGCACGTCTTCGAGTTGAGTTTCAATGACGTTTCTCTATACCCGAGCTGAAAAAGAAATGCTAGAAATAATGAATTTAGCACCATTTTAAATCCATTGCCTCACAAAATCCTCCGGATGAAGATAAACCCATGAAACACCGCAACAGTTCTGCACCAAACCGACAAAAAGAAGTGAATAACATAAGTGAATACTTACCTAGTCTCCAATTTTTGAATAATGAAATCAGGGACAAAAAGAAGTGAATCAGGTACGTCAATACTGACCTAGTCTGTAATTGTCAAATAATAAAATTAGGTGCAAGCGTTTCACAAAAGACAACTTCTTCACAGAGAAAGATTCACGTTGTTTTGGAGCTTCGGAAATTTGGAGCATCACAACACCAAGTTTCGTCTAGATTTAGTGCGTGGAGTTCAAGGACGGAGCTCCTTAAAAGATCTTCAAGCCCCAGAAAATGAATTTCAAGTCTTCTTACTGCAGGAACTAGAGGAATCAACTTTTTTACAGTGTCTCGTTTTGCCCCACGCAGCATTTCTTTTTGCCGCAACCTGCGGGGCAAAATAAGATGGAGTGTTTTTTACAGCTAAAGCTGTTTTGAGTACACAACACACGTCGCGTGTGGCGCCGTAGTTGTCCGCCACTGCCACAGTTGTCCGTAACCGCTATCGTATGAAATAAAAGAAAACTCTCAAATAGAACACTAAGGACACAATAGAATTTGAACGCGGATCCTCTGCATGCCACCCTAATAGTGTGCCGCTGAGTCACACTGGTGCTTGCAACCTCTGTGCAAACTGTCCTAAGACAGGCTTGATGCATGCGAAGGAACGGCAAAAATATGAGTAATACAGCGTTTTAGAACACCAAAGAAACAATCAGGCACAATACAATGTTAATTGCGTAACGATTGGATTTTCCAATGCTTTAACAAAAAAAAGCTTACGCATTCCAAAGCTTGTTCTTGATCTCCTAATTACTGGGGCGTACGCACTTCAGGTGGGTACATACACACTCACCTGAATCAATCCAAAAACGCCGTGCTTTTCGAAATTTCATTTTTTTACTTCCTCTAGATGGTGTTTAAAGAACCCCGTCGGAGCGTGCTTCAGAGGACATGTCATGTACTCCCACCTGGGCTTATTTTGTTTTGCTGTGTACTAACAACTGAAGAAGTGGACGGAGGCAGTAGAGGAAGAATCTTATCTGCGTATGCCCCTGCATTGTGCGAAGCTATCAATCGGGCACATGTGGGGTTTTACACGAAAGATAACTGCTAAGGCTTTTCATTTTGCCTTTTATGAAAGGTAACTGACGGTTAGCTCACGCATTCGCTACCACTATTACCTATGTGCCTTGGACTAATGACTGAGGTTACCATAGTTTCCAAGTCCTGATCATTCCTAAAATTCAAGTACTCTTCTACAAACAAAAATCCTAATAATGAAATATCCTAAAGCACTTTTTAACTTTTATCGATCTTTCTAAGGTATAATTGGCTAAAAATTGGAGCAACGATAGAAGTTATACGAATCTGTCATTTGTGCACATGAACACCACCCTTCCAACCTACTATTGTCAACTTTTGGTACATAGAAATATTTTCTAAAAAGCCCTCAGGAAACCCCACATTTATCAGTGAAAGCCGTCACACCCCTTCTGTCTATTTTCCTATCCATTTGTCTTCCTTCCGTGGGTACCCGCTAACTACTCGTTTTCTTGCGATGTGCAAATATCTTGATTCCAAATTGCCAACTAGCGCAAGCTTCCATATTGTAAACTTGCGCCCTTGTTTGTTAATGCAGTCAATTACAGATTTTAACAATTCATTATTCGAAAAAGACTAATACAGCTCATCAATATTCATACTAAAATGTTTTCGGTCACCGTGATGATCTTTTAAAAAGAACCGACTTAGCGCCTTGGAATTTCGTGAGCGAAAAAGTATGAAAACCTTAAGTACGCTAAGTAGTTGTGCAAGTAAGAAAATAAAGTTTTGGAAAGTGCGGTTCTCTAAAACGATTGCTCAAAAATAGATATAGGTCTTACGTGTTTTCGCTAAAAAAGAAATGCTGAAATATAAGTGATGTGGACTTTAGGACGTCATAATATATTCTCCGAAGCTTCGGCTTCATGAAAAGGAAGACAGTACGTTGATAACTAGCGATGGCTTAAGTGCTAAAATCCTATAGCTACTTTTTGTGGTTCCTAATGCTTTTTGAGAGCAAATACTTTATCGCATATTTTCAAATTACCCTTTTTCATCTGCAATTACTGGTCGGAGTTTCTTCACAAAATCATTCACACAAGGCCGTATTGGATCACAGCCTTTGAGATGCATATTTCACCACTTGGTACTTGCTAAGCAGCCTCCAATTTTGTGCGAGCACTCTTCCTCAAAAACTCTTGTAGTGATAGTACGCGGCAAACTTAGAACACCTATTGGCTTGCTGTTCGGCTTAAAATAGCATTTTTTGCCTAAGGTGAGCGTTCTGCCATGGCGATGCTCCAATACAGCTCCTCCAAGGAACCGCAAGTTATTTCGCTGTGAAACAGTACAATTGTTTTCTTACATAGTTGAAATTCTTCAAGTGTTATTCACCAAAGAAAATTCTCAAGTTGGTTTGCCACCTTGATCCAGTCGGCATACGGCTGCTTGCGGCAGCGATCACGTGGTGTAAAAACATAACAGGTTACAAAAAACCCTGTAGTCTTCTCTTTTTTCCCACTTTTTAGAGTGGCTAGACATGATGTGGTTATGTAGATTAGTGCAGTAGCTTCTCTGATAAATGCATGAGAACACAGTCCTTTGTGAAATTGCCATTATCTTCGCTAAGCCTAATATTGATTACGATGCAGGATAAATAGATTCGTGTCTTATAGCTCTCGGAAAGTGGAAAAATATTCAGAGGCCACATCAGCGCCCGACCGACGACTTTTGCACCGGAAAAATGAATAACAAAACTGACAAAGAATGCTTGGTCTGAGTAGTAAAGGAAGCTTTTAAGGAATTGACCACAACCTTGTCGAGGCTTGTCAGGAGAATGGGCAGATACTGTTGCACTGCTTTATATTTAGCTGCGCTTGACGTTCTTTTGTACAACGTCAAGAGTGCTCATCTGCGGCACTTCTTAAGGCTGTTTTATCTAAATACTCAGTGGTGTGATCGCATGATGCTACTTTCAATGAGTCCGTCGGACACAATAAAGTGTTCCTATTTTTGCCGGCAAGGCACTGGTGTGATCTTCACGAAAATCATTTCGTACTGTTTTAACAAGAAAGTGATTTATGCCGGCGTGCACAACGCCTTTTCCGAAGCATTTTTAGCACGAATAACGCGTTGTAAAAATTATACCAACTAATTTCAAAAAAAAACGGCACGGAAAAGATCGGTTCAACGCTCTTCCAGGCTGCTCAACGCGCCAAGCTAAACAATAGGCAAACGAGCGAACCTTCTACACTTTACTAACGGCGAGGAATTTATATACACCATGTACCACAGGCGGTTCTTAGAGCTCCGCAATTTTAGCGCGTTTTTGCCATCCGTAACGTGTAGGCACGAAGGGCTCACGGCCTAAATGTCGTCGTGCCGCACTACCCCGCGCGTCGCTATGGGCACGCGTCTCAAAATGACGTGGTTAAAAATACGTATTGTTGTTATCTAGCATGGTGGTTTTTTCCCGCACACGGTTATCATGGGACTCGGGTGCTTTATACTCTTGCACTCCCACCGCAAGTTTCCTTTGAAGTAACAGATATATTGAAGGAATGGTGACAACACAAGAGAACAGCAAGCATAATCGCAGAGAAAGGCACCACGAGATCGACGCTCGAGCACCACCATCTTCCTTGTCCTCTGGCTATCTCGAATCTTCCACCTGCCCTCTACATTCGCCCAATAAACCTGTTTATATTTCGTGGTCGTGCGGGGCAACCACATCACCTACGCCCAGGAACTCCGATTTCGCGCCCTGCCGTCCACCATGCAAGTTGACGCTGCCCAACAAACAGTACCTCTCGTGGCCGCCACTTGCTCCGGCCCGGTTCACCAGCGAGGCCCCCTTATCTTCGCGGGCACTGAAGACCAGAATGTCGAGGACTGGCTGTCGTCATACAAAAACGTCGCTAGACCCAACAGGTGAGATGACGCGGCTAAGTTGGGCACTGCTAATTTTTGTCTTACCAACGTGGCGAAGCTGTGGTATACGATCCACGAAACCGAGTTGGCGAACTGATCCGCCTTCAAGGAGGCGATATGCGCCCTTTTTGGTCACCCTGTCTTACGGAAGCTACGCGGCGAACAAAGACTGCTCACATGAGCACAAGAGCCAGGTGTAACTTTCAACTCATAAATAAAAAAAGTGATCGATCTCGGCCGGCGCGTTGATGCTTCCATGAGCGTGAGTGCAAAAATACAGCACATTATGAAGGGCGTCGACAATGATGCTTTCTCGACGCTTCCCGCGAAGTCTCCTCGCACTGTGGCTGAAGAGTGGACTTTGTGTCAAAGCTATGATGAATTGCGGAGGCAACGTGCTCAGACACGACGCTCATTCCAGACAATGTAACCAGTGAACACACTGGACGTCATGACTGACTAGACAAACCTTCTCGAACAAATAAAAGACTTCGTAAAAGAGGAAGTTGCTCGGCAGCTTTCTCTACTGCCTTTTGCTCAACGCCAGCAGCTGTCGCACCCACAGCCACTGCACACCAACCATCATTGGCTCCCATGCTCCGACATGTTGTCCAGGAGCGAACTTCTGAGGCTATGCCAGTGCCTTTGCCGCAGCCCCCCGTCAACGCACCTTTTATTTACGCTGAGGCACTGAAGCGGCAGCAGCTACACCAGCCCCCGCTGTTGCAGGGACTGTCGCATACCTCAGACCCGACTCAGCCATCCACCGCCTGGGCTCCTCCCATTGATACCACAGCCTCAACTCACCCGTTGGCCGCATGGACTGCTTCCCTCGTCGCCAATACTTTGAGAACGCGCCATAACAGGCCCATCTCTTTTGCGTGCGGTGGTCCTGGCCATATCGCGCGGTACTGCCGTCATCGTGTGCGCCCAGACACAGACCAGACGCCCAGACACAGACCAGCTTCGTGGATCTTCATCCATCTCGTCTGGAAAATTCGGATCCTTAGTCAAGCTCGTCTTCACGAGAATATTCACGTACTATGTCTGGTCGTTCACCTTTACCCCATCGTCACTCCCTGTCACACATGCGTCGTCGGTCAGATCCTGAACACGAGGAAACTAACCGCCGTAGTTCAGAAAGCAAGAACTGCGCTGTCAAAATGCTCAAACCCTCGGAAATCGCCGTTGAATATTGCCACGTTCCATTTCGCAATTTTCGTTATCGTCCGAAAACACTACACAATTCTCAGCGCAAACCGCGCCTGCAGTTTTCGAGACGCTTCTGGGCTGTAGTAGATCATTTTGATAAGATCACGCCTACTCTGCGAACTGTACAGATTATTCTGAAACCTACGCCACCACCAGCGATAACGCTAGAACATTCGACGGCAAGAGTATAAATGCCGACGCGCTTTACCGGTTGTCAGTAGTTGATTGACGGCCGACGCTCCATTCACTGCTATCTGTGCAAGACTGCTACTGTAATTTAACTTTTCGTTTACAAGGCACAGGTTCACCCAAATAAACAGTTAAATCCCAACATAAAGTCTCCTGTCTTCGGCCACGTCACGACCCTGTGACATCTGGTGGAGGTGCTGCTTCGTTCATGTACCAGACGCCCCTGTCAAGCCGTGAACCCAGCCCACGTCGCGGAGAAGACACCGACGCCAACCAGGAGCAGCGAACAAGCCGCCGACAGCAAGGGCTGCCACCGGAGTACGGGCTTCTACAAGACAAAGCGCGGAAGACCAAGGCCATGACCGTGACGGCAGCGACAATAACAACCGCAGCGTTCCAGCCCACGTTGGTCATGCATAAACCCAGGGAACCACCAATTTTCCAAGGGTCATCGTTCGAAGACCTGGGGTCCTGGCTAGAAACATACGACCGCGTGGCCGCCCTCAACCACAGGGACCATGGCGAAAAGCTCCGTCGTGTGTTCTTCTATTTGGAAGACACCGCAAGGACCTGGCTCGAAAATTGGGAGTCCACGCTCCGAATGTGGGATGTTTTCTGCGGCGCATTCCTGCAAACGTTCGCGAGCATCGCTCGCAAAGAGAGGGCCGCTGCTTTATTAAAGACCCGGGTTCAGCTACCAAATGAAAATGTCGCCGTTTTCACAGAAGAAATGACCCGCCTATTCCGTCACGCTGACCCAGACATGCCTGAGGAGAAAAAAGTTCGTTTCTTCATGCGAGGCGTCAAACAGTAGCTCTTCGCGGGACTGATGAGAAATCGACCAAACACCGTCCAAGAATTTGTAGCTGAAGCAACCACTATCGAAAAGACCCTCGGCATGCGCACCCGACAGTATAATCGTCACCTGACTCCAAAATGCGCTGCTGCTCAAGCCAGTAACTCCGAAGACCTGCGTGAAACGATCCGAGCGATCGCGCGGGAAGAGCTGCGCAAGCTGTTGCCTTCGGCGAAGCCTCAAGTGGATTCGATCGCCGACATTGTGCGAGAAGAAGTTCGGCAATCGCTTTGAATTCCCCAAGCACCGCTGCCCGAGCCGGAAGCTATGAGCTACGCTGCTGCAGTGCGCCACAACGCTCCTCCCCGTTCATGCCAAAACGCCGCCCCATCGCCCTTCCTTCGACAGACGCCACCACCGCAAACCACCCCCACTGACGTGATACCGTTCGCCAGTGGCCCAGCACAGTGTGCCGAGGAAGACTGACGTCTGGCGCACCCCTGACCACCGTCCGCTCTGCTACCACTGCGGCGAGGCCGGACACACATACCGCCGTTGCCAGTACCGACAGATAGGACTGTGTGGCTTCGCCGTCAATGCCCCGCCTCCACAGCCAGGAGAACGGCCACGTGACATTTCCGACTACCTGACAGCAACTCAGTGGACACCACGAAGCCCTTCGCGTTCACTATCGCGCAGCCGCCGCACGTCACCGCACCACCGGCAGTACTCTGGCCCAACGCGGGGCCGGACTCTTAGCTCGTATCCGAGAAACTAAGGGCAGCAATCGATGGAGGTGCGGTTGCTGTGCGACGAACTACCGAAGATCCTCCGACGACGACGACGCCGCGACGGAGCTTTCCGAACACAACGCCAACCAGGTAAAGCCCTGACAGCGAAAACTCACTTACCGAAGGTGACCTGACGACGCAACATGGAAGCAGCGGAACAAGCCGACGCAGCCGTGAACCGACGCCACGCCCTAACTGTAATGCGATGCGGCGAACTAGCGACTTCGACGTTCTTATCGACGGCCACAGTGTGACCGCTCTCATCGATACTGGAGCCGACTACTCCGTCATCAGTGGGTCGTTCGCCACAAAGTTAAAGAAAGTTAGGACAGCTTGGGAAGGCCCTGAAATCCACACAGCCGGAGGTCATCTCGTAACGCCAGCAGAAATCTGCACAGCGAGAGTCACCATTAACGGCCGTATTTATCCTACAGGCTTCGTAGTCCTACAGCGTTGCTCGAGAGATGTCATTCTTGACAGGGGCTTCTTATGCCTCCATGGTGCTGTCATTAACCTAAAAACGAGGTCGATAACGTTATCCATAGAAGAAGCACTACCACCGCGCACGCCGTCAGGAAACCATGCCTTGAATGTGCTGAAAGACCAAGTCACCATTCCGCCTCGATCAAGCGTCATTATTTCAGTCGGCGCTCCTAAATCACCTGACTTGGAAGGCGTCGTTGAAGGCAGTCAGCATTTTGGTCACCCGAAATATTTGCGTCGCAAGAGGAATTGCAGAGCTGCGGGGAGGCAAAGCAACGGTTATGCTCACAAATTTCAGCAATGAGTACAAACTTGTGAACAAAGGAACAACGGTCGCATACATCGAATAAATTGTCGAAGCCACCAGTGCTTTCGCCCTCGTCGATTCTGCGGAACTTGCTCAGAAGAACCAAGCTTTCCCATAGCTTTCGACGTCAATCCCAGACTTCCGAACGATAAGCAAGAACAGCTCAAGGCCCTGCTCCTGCAATACGAAGATTGCTTTTCGTCGTCATCAAAAATTCGGCAGACCCCAATCACGAAACATCGAATCATAACCGAAGAAAATGCCAGACCACTCCGTCAGAGTCCGTACAGGGTTTCGACGCGAGAACGTGAGGCAATGAAGAGACAAGTTGATGAAATGCTGCGAGATGACATTATCCAGCCGTCCAAGAGTCCGTGTGCATCCCCCGTGGTGTTAGTGAAGAAAAAGGATCGGATGCTACGTTTCTGCGTTGATTATCGCCGCCTGAACAAAATCACAAGAAAGGACGTGTATCCTCTCCCACGAATAGACGACGCCCTTGATCGGCTCCATAACACCAAGTACTTCTCGTCAATGGACCTCAAGACTGGCAATTGGCAAATCGAAGTCGACGAAAGAGACCGAGAGAAGACGGCGTTTATAACACCGGACGGCCTCTTCGAGTTTAAGGTGATGTCCTTATGTCTTTGCTCAGCGCCTGCAACTTTTCAACGCGTTCTGGATACAGTAATGGCAGGATTGAAGTGGCAGACTTGCCTTGTGTACTTAGACGACGTCGTCGTGTTTTCCTCGAGTTTCGACTCGGCGCCTTGAAGCTGTACTTCGAGCCATGAAGACGGCCGGACTCACACTGAAGCCATAAAAGTGCAGATTTGCGTACGAGGAGCTCTTGTTTCTGGGGCACGTTATTAGCATGTCTGGAGTTCGTCCCGATCCACGGAAAACAGCCGCCATCGCCGACTTCCCGCCACCCACTGACAAGAACGCGGTGCACCGATTTCTGGGCCGGTGCGCCTAATATAAGCGGTTCGTGAAAAACTTCGCCCGCAACGCCGATCCTCTCACTAAGGTTACCAAGGACCCGCAGGGGGCGGGTTCGAATCCCGGCTGCGGCGGCTGCATTTCCGATGGAGGCGGAAATGTTGTAGGCCCGTGTGCTCAGATTTGGGTGCACGTTAAAGAACCCCAGGTGGTCTAAATTTCTGGAGCCCTCCACTACAGCGTCTCTCATAATCATATAGTGGTTTTTGGACGTTAAACCCCACATATCAATCAATCAAGGTTACCAAGGCCAACGTTGAGTTCAAGTGGGAAACGCCGCAGGAACACGCTTTCCAGGAGCCTAAACATCGCGTCCAGACGCCTGCATTACTTGCCCATTTCGACGAATTTGCCGAGACAGAAATACACACTGACGCAAGCAGCGTAGGTCTTGGCGCTGTTCTTGTGCAGAGCGCTGACGGGCTTGAAAGGGTTATTAGTTACGCCAGCCGATCGCTATCCAAAGCTGAAGCCAATTATTCCACAAGAGAAAATGAGTGCCACGCCTTCAGCTGGGCTACGTCGAAATTTCGCCCCTACCTTCATGGCAAGTCCTTCAAAGTTGTGAGCGACCACCACGCCTTGTGTTGGCTAGTCACCTTGAAGGATCCTTCAGGTCGCCTTGCACGATGGAGCCTGAGACTTCAAGAATATGACATTAGTGTCATTTACAAGTCCGGCAAGAAACATTTTGACGCCGACTGTCTCTCTCGTGCGCCTGTCGACCAACCACCACCCGACGACCCGGATGACGACTACTTCTTGGGAACGATAACTACCGACGTCTTCGCTGAACGACAGCGGGCCGACCCTGAACATAAGGCCCTAATACAATACCTCGAAGGCAGGACCGCTTAAGTCCCGAAGGTATTCAAGCACACACTTGCGTCGTTCTTCATGCGAAACGGTCTTCTACAAAAGAAAAATTTCCACCGCTTCGAGCTAAGTACCTCCTTGTGGTGCCTTCAGCTTTGCGACAAGAACTCCTGCAGACCCTGCACGACGATCCGATGGCAGGGCACCTCGGTGTTTCTCGCACGCTCGCGAGGATACAAGAACGGTACTACTAGCCACGTCTTACCACTGACGTCACTCGTTATGTGAGGACATGCTGGGACTGTCAGCGACGCAAGGCACCGCCGACAAGGCCAGCGGGACTTCAGCAGCCAATTGAACCACCTTGCCGACTTTTCCAGCAGATTGGTATGGACCTACTGGGGCCGTTGCCGACGTCGGCTTTCGGAAACAAACAAGTGGATCGTGGTAGCTACCGACTACCTTACCCGCTACGGCGAGACAAAAGCCCTTCCCAAAGGCACTGCATCTGAGGTAGCTAAGTTCTTCGTCAAAAATATCGTATTACGTCACGGCGTCCCTGAGGTCCTTATCGCCGACAGAGGAACGGCATTTATTGCCGACTTAACTCAAGCAATCTTGGCGTACAGCCAGACAAACCACCGGCGGACGACAGCGTACCACCCACAGACCAACGGCCTCACCAAGCGGCTTAACAAGACGATCGCCGGCATGCTGGCAATGTAAGTCGATGTCGAACACAAGACGTGGGACGCCATTCTTCCGTACGTGACCTTCGCATACAACACGGCGGTGCAGGAGACCACGCAGATATATCCATACAAATTCGTCTACGGAAGGAGCCCGGCAACGACGCTCGATGCCATGTTACCCAACGTCACCGACGAAGAAAACCTCGATGTGAGTGAGTACCTTCAACGCACCGAAGAAGCCCGACAACTCGCGCGTCTCCGTATCAAGAATCAACAGACGACCGACAGCCACCGTTACAATCTTCGACGACGCTTCGCGGAATATCAGCCCGGTGAACGTGTTTGGGTGTGGACGCCGATACGCCGACGTGGACTAAGTGAAAAGCTTCTGGGACGGTACTTCGGACCATAAACGGTGGTTCGACGTCTCGGCCCACTTGATTACGAGGTTGTCCCCGACGGCATCATGAACTCTCAACGACGCCGATCGCGACCTGAAGTCGTCCAGGTCGCGCGCCTCAAGCCGTTTCATGCGCGTTGACAATCTGAAACAGTATTTTTAGTATTACTATTGTATCGTAGTTTATTCATTGTATTTCTTTTGCATTATTGTTGTACCTTCATCATTAGTTAAAGCATCGGTGCGATGCCTTTTTCAGAGGGGGGTTTTTCAGAGGTTGTCGTCCCAAAACACTAAACAATTCTCAGCGCAAACCGCGCCTGCAGTTTTCGAGAAGCTTCCGGGCTGTGGTAGATCATTTCGATAAGATAACGCCTACTCTGCGAGCTGTACAGATTATTCTGGAACCTACGCCACCGCCAGGGATAACGCTAGAACATTCGACGGCAAGAGTATGAATGCCGACGCGCTTCGCCGCTTGTCAGTAGTTGATCGACGGCCGACGCCCCGTTCGCCGCTTCCCTGGTGCCGGGATTCCCGCGACCACGCACGCTGCCAGTCGTTGACCCCATCTTATCGAGCATCAAGCGAACCCCTGGACAACCCCCTGCTCTGTCCAGGCCTTCATCGTGAGCTAACGCCCGGGCACCACAGCGCAAGCCGTGGGAGCCAGAGCCAGGACGAAAGTGTGATGGCTATCGCAGAGCCACTGCCGAAAGCTCCTTGCTCCAATTTCAGCGATCGAGAGGGGAGCACTGTCGACGACATCATAGATGCCCCCGAAGCAGTAACCGGTCCAGCTGGTATCAAGTCCCTCCAGCACATGAGAGGTGCAAAGTTGGGCACCGCAGCCGCAAACGTCCATGCAGCCACCAAGCTGAAAAGCCGGGGCGCCATTCTCTTGAACGGCGAATCAGTTCGACTAGTCAGCGTAGGTCCTGAAATAGTCCACGTCACAGTCTTCCGGGTACCGCTGTGTACCGACGAGCGCCCGCGCCAGCAAGTACTTGGCTCAGACTTGCAAACTGAGCTTGTCGAACCATATTTACCAGATTACAGGTGCGGCCGCTGGTGCGAGTGTCGGTGCCAGCGCCATCGACATAGACCGTCCAGCCACCAAAAGAGCCCACCCACCGACCACGGACTCTGAGGGCTCAACGGACAATAGTAAGCCCCGAAAATTCGCTAATGCTCTGATGACGTCAGAGCATTTCTCTCTTTAGTCATGTTCACTCGTTGAGCACTCGCCCTACCCTCTGCAAGGTTTTTTTTTGAAGTTTGCGCACACTCTCTCTTCCTCAAAATGGCTACGGTGCATTTTCTCTCCTTAAACGTCAGAGGTTTCAGACACCAAAATAAGCAGAGAGAAGTCATGCACTTCGCAAGGTCACGTCATGTCGGCATCCTCTTCTTACAGGAATGTAATTTTAGAACCCCCTTTGATGTGCAATCATTTTAGTCACATTTTGGAGTCGAAGCCTTTTTTTTCGCTGACTGATTCAAAGATGCGTGGAGTCGGAGTTGTTTTCTTGACACCAGCGTTACGTCGAAGAGCACACTGTGTTTATAGTTTTGACGGCCACACACTAACAGTAGACTTTGACCTCCACGGCAGACGAGTAAGGGTGCTCTTAATATATGCCCCAGCTCAACGTGGGGGCACGGTCGATTTTTTTTTTCAATTCACTCTACTCATTTATGTTTGACAGCTACCCTACTTTCTGAGTAGGAGATTTTAACTGTGTTGAGGACACTGACAGACATGCGCGCGGACGCAGAGAAAGCAGTCAATATAGCGGAGTTAGCGCATTGCGACAACTCATCCGCAATTTCAAGCTCAGGAATGCGTGGGTCGACAATCATGGAAATGACTTCGTTGCAACATGGCAACGGGGTCCCAACATGACCCGGCTAGACCGCTTCTATTTTCCAGAAGTTGTAGCCACACATGTCCTTAGTTGCGAGGTCCTACATTTTCCACCGGACGTTCCATGCATTACAGACCACTTTCCAGTGTCTGTAAAACTTTTCTTTGAACAATCCATCATATTTAGAAACCATTGGAAAATGGACACCAAACTCGTGCACGACCCGGAAAGCGTAGCAATACTGCGCAATGCAATAGAGCAAGCATGCAAAATGCCGGCTTAACCCCGTAATTTGGACACATTGAAACACAGTTGGCGCGCCGAGCTTACCAAAGCGGGGCGCGAAATGAAAGCGCGCCTGACGACAGAGATAAACGACACGCTACGAAAAGCGCGCATTATACGCAGAGGCGAGACGCTGACGTTCGCAATACACGACTATCTCGATCAGTTAAAGGCGCGGTACGAACTTTTGTTGCTTCTTAGTTCGCGCTCGGCTGCGCAGTCTTTTATCAACGGACGACCGGTTTCAGATCCAGCTGTTCTTCGAAGTGTTCGCAACGGCTCCTTGGGTGAACAAATGCATGTCCCTTTCGTTCAGTTGCCCAACGACGAACAGTCTACACGAGCAGAAGACGTAATGAGGGTTTTGAAACGCATTTTTCGAATCTTTTCAGGGCGGAGAACGCAATCGACGTGAACTATACCACCATAGTTAATGAGTTTTGCGAGAGAATTTCCCGCGTACCGGAGGAGCTGCGCGATGGTCTGTGCAGCCCAGTGACGCTGGGTGAATTACGCATCGTGCTTCAGCGCATCAACACAACCGCCGCCGCCGGCCCTGACGGGATACCTTTGAATTTCTACAAAACCTTCCTTGAAACAATACAAGACCACCTTTCGACAATGCTGAATGGGCTTCTTGCTGACAGAATCATACCGAATACGTTTCGTGAGAGCAGAGTTGTACTCTTGCTTAAAAGCGAGGGAGAGCCGTCCGATCCAAAGGCCTGGAGGCCTATTTCCCTACTTAACTCGGATTATAAGATATTGACAGCCATACTTGCAAACCGCATAACAACCATTCTACCGGAAATAGTAAGCGACATACAAACATGCTGTGTCCCAGGTCGTACGATCTATTCCTCGCTTGCGCTGACTCGCGATTTATTCACGTACGCTACAAGAGCACAAATATCTGGCATTTTTTTTCTTGGATCAGGAAAAAGCTTTTGATTGCGTAGAATGGAACTATCTCTTCGCTGTGCTTGAGTGTTATGGCTTCCCAGCACATTTAACCGACACCCTCCGCTTACTATACACAGACTTAGAAACGTCATTAGTAGTGAATAGCTATACATCTGAACCTATTGCAGTAAGTAGGGGCATTCGACAAGGCTGTCCCCTCTCCGCACTTCTCTTTGTATTATGCATAGATCTATTATTGAAACAAATCCAGAAATGCACTTCGATGCGCGGTTTCCCTCTTCCAGGCTTGGGCGAAGTGAAAGTAGCGTCATACGCCGATGACATCTCGTTGTTTATTTGGAACATAGATAGCTACAGAGCCTTTCTGCGAATATTCCACACATATTGTTACCTGTAGGAGCACGTCTTAATCCCAGAAAAAGCAAGGCATTGTGCTTTGGGATGCACAGTGAAGAGTTCCCTGATAGCGTCAAAATCGTCCAAAGCGTTAAAGTCTTAGGTGTTACTTTCCTTTCGACTGGTAAGGTAGCCCGCACCTCATGGAAAGAAATCCAACACAAAATTGACAGGCGCATTGAAGTCGCCAGAACGTTTCAACTACCTTTTACTGTAAGAGGTTACCTAATTAAATCCAGCACAACAGCGCCACTACTTTATATAGCCAGAAGTGCCCGACCACCTCGATGGGTTTTGCTGTGAGTGGATACTGCGTGCGGCTCCTTTTTCTGGGACGACCATGCCGAGGCTCTTGCCAGAGCCTTGGTCCGCCTACCAGTAAAATGGGGAGGGCTCATTTACCCAACCTTGATGTAATGTGCCGCATGTTGGCTCTCAAAAACACCTGGGCACTCTTAGAGAACTCAACGTATCGAGGCAGGCAACTTGTAGTGTATCTGCTAGGAATCTCTAGAAGACGTTTTGGTTTAGCAAACTACACAGGACCAGCTGCTGAGTAGCCACCAGCGTATTACACACATGTCATAAAATGTTTGCAACAATGGCGAAACAATTTCCCAGTTCAAGAACTTATGGAAATGTCCCCAACCACGATGAGCGAATTAATAGCATTTAAAAGCCTATCTGAGGAACAACGCCGGAAATGCCGGGCGAAAAGACGCTGGACTCTTACAAACAAGTCTCTCCCCTCCGAGGTCAGTGACCTAAACTGGCTCAGGGAATGGGGGCTTTACCAACGGCTTACCGCCTTGCGGCGTGGGGCGTGGCGCCCTCCGCCACATGCCCGCAATGCGGTCGCGTCGAAACACTAAACCATGTCTTCCATGAATGTATAGTCGCGCGCACCTTTTGGCGCATGGTTACCAGGATGTTCCAAACAAGTATGCAGTGGAGTCTAGTCACAGGGATAACTTTGTCGTAGTCTTAATGGCTATCGGAGCCTTCGTCTTATGGAAATGAAGGGAACTGGCCTGCCTGAGGGGGGACGCCCCCAGAGAGCCATGTTTTCCCTACTACATCGGCTAAGAAACATAATGCTTATGCATCTTAACGCAGAACTAGTCATTCTGGGAGAAGAGGCTTTCCTCCGACGGTGGTATACGCGATTTATTATCGTAAAAAACAACAGAGTGCCCATGCCTTTCCTCTCCTATTGAGGAGGTGGGCTAGAGCTTGTACCACTGTGACATTACAGTGTGTATTTTTCTTTTCTTCTTTAGAAACATGTCCTTTTGTGCAATATTGTTCTTGAGCGCGAGAGCAAATTGTCCTTACAGGTGAATGCAAACTATTACGCTACACTGTGAATGACCTCCCTTTGTTTGTTCATATAGCCTTATTGTTTATTTAACTTTAATCATCTCGATGTCATGAGTGTCCTGTATTTGTTGTACAATTTTTGCATTTTACGTCACTGCATACTCTATGAGTTCTTTCGCTGTATATAACAGCTTGCATTGTACACACGCATTGTTCATCATTGTCCATTTTTATGTGTGCACATAAGCTGTGTAAGATATATCTGGAAATAAAATTCTCTTAAACACTAGCTGTGCAAGACTGCTACTGCAATCGAACTTTCCGTTTACCGGGCACAGGTTCACCCAAATAAACAGGTAAATCCAAACATAAAGTCTCCTGTCTTCGGCCCCGTCACGACCCCGTGACAATATTGCCGAAGTTTATATAGAAGGTACTCGAGCACATGCTACAGTTGATACCGGTGCCGCTGTTTCCGTGATAGACGCTAAACTTTGCCGCAAGCTCCGAAAAGTGACGACGCCTCTTGGTATGATGTACTTGTAAACAGCAAATGGGGACCCGGTTCCGCCTGTAGTCACCTTTACTGCCCAACTAATCATTGCGAAGGACCACTACGCTGTCGAGTTTATAGTCTTCTCGTTATGCTCACACAACATCATACTTGATGGTATTTTTATCGCCTAACTACGCCGTTATTGATTGTGAAAGATTGGAACTTGAACTCTTCCCGTTTTACCACCAACCAACTTACCGCATTCAGCCTGCCGTACACAAACTCGTCGTCAAAGAAGGCGCTGAAATTCCGCCGATAGCAGGTGTGTAGATCCCCGTGTCCTGTGACGTCATTACGGACGAAGTTGCATTCTTTGAACCATCATGCCTGTTCCTTAGTCAAAGATAACTTCTGCTTTTTGCAATCCTCTCCATTTCCGAAGGAAACAGTGCTTTTTGCCTTTTCAATCCCCTTCTGTATCCCGTCGAACTGTTTGAAGGTGAGTCTCTTGGACACGTGCACGCCATTGATAAATAACAAATTTTTAGGAGGCCGCCAGACTGTTCTGGTGACTACGACGCCATCAGCGCCCTCAACCCTTCCATTGTACTACCTACCAAGCTTTTTAATTATCGATCACTGACGGACTGTCGCTATCTGAACACTCCGAGCTTCTGCAGCTGCTCTACCAGTTCAGTGAATTCTTTGACGTTGCTCAACCTACCCTTGGCCGAACTCCCTGTTTTTTCACTGCGTTGACACAGGTTCTAACGCACCAGTACGACAGCGACCATACCGCGTTTTTGCCGAGAAACGTCAGTTTATCACAGAACATTTTGTCGTTATGTTCAAACGCGACGTTATCCGACCTTGCAAAAGTCCATGGGCATCACCTGTCATTCTTGTTACGAAGAATGGTTCAATTCGCTTCTGCGTGGATTACAGGCGCTCAAATAAGATCACTCGCGAAGACGTATACTCTTTGCCCAATATTCATCACGCCCTTGATTGCTTACAAGGTACTGAGTTTTTTCGTCATTAGATTTGCGTTCGCGGTATTGGGAGGTGCCCTTAGCAGATGCCGATCATCCAAAAACAGCCTTCGTGACACCGGGCTGGCTATATGAGTTCAATGTCATGCCCTTCGGGCTTATGAAATGCGCCGGCCACATCTGAGTACATGATGTACTCGGTTCTGCGGGGTTTGAAATGAAACATATGCCTCTGCTACCTCGACGATATCGTCGTGTTTGTACCCAACTTCACAAGACGTCTTGTACGCCTGAAACATGTCCTCACGTGTCTGAAGAATGTGCAGCTCCGACTGAATCTCAAAAAATGCCAATTCGCTGCTGGGAAGCTCACTATTCTCGGTCACGTCGTATCAAAAGATAGCGTTCTTCTCGACGCGGCTAAACTTCAAGCTCTCGCTGAATTCCCTAAACCGACGACTGTAAAACATTTACGCAAATTAGTAGAATTATGCTCCTACTTTCGTCGGTTGGTGCGTAACTTTGCCTCCGTAATTGCCCTTTTGACCCAACTTTTAAGCAGTGCCAACGACATCTCGTCATGGTCTTCCGAGTGTGATCCCTCATTTACCACTCTTCGCCATCTCCTGACATCACCACCTATTTGCACCACTGCGATCCCATGGCTGCAACTGAGATACATACAGAAGCCAGCGTTGTCGGTCTCGGTGCAGTTCTCGCTCGACGCAAGCCTGGATATCCTGAATATGTCGTCGCCTACGCCAGCAGAGCGCTCGACAAGGCTGAGGTAAACTACAGTAGTACCTAAAAGAGGGCTTAGCCATACTTTAGGCGATTGGCAAGTTTCACCCATACTTGTATGGCATCACGTTTGCTGCAGTTACAGACCAACATGCCTTATGTTGGTTGTCGTTGCTGAAGGATCCATCAGGTCACCTTGCTTGTTGGGCTCTGCGACTTCAAGAATATGACATCCGTGTCGCATACGATTACGGCCACCAACATGCTGATGCTGATGCGCTCTCGCGATCACCACTGTTTACTGAGGCTGCCTCTATATCTTCTATAAAACACGCGCTGTCAGCTCCTGACACCGACACAATATCTTCTGCACAGCGCGGCCATCCATGGATAACTTCGCTTCTGGACATTTTATCTGAGTTACCGACACTTCTAACCACTCGAGCAATGCGACGCCAGGCTTCGCATTTCACCATTTGAGGTGGCCTCTTGTACCGGCGCGATTATTAGCCAGACAGCAGGAAGTGGCTGCTCAATATTACCCGAAAGCTGCGCTCTACAATCTGTGCATCATTTCACTCCGACCCGCAATGCGCTAAAGCTGGTGTCTTCAAGATCTACGAACGTTTATGGAAGTGGTACTACTGGCGTGGGAGGTTTACCTTTGTTCGACAGTTTACCTTCGTTCGACGTCTGCCATGAATGTCAGCGACAGAAGCAGCCAACGCATCTAGGAGCAGTTCCACTACAGCCACTTGCCTGCCCCGACCGTCCATTTGATCGCGTCGGAATTGACCTTTATGGAACACTGCCATTGACCACAGCAGGTAACCGGTAGGCTATCGTTGCTGTAGATCACCTGACGCGGTGCGCCGAAATTGCTGCTCTTTCTACGGCGACCGCTCAGGACGTTGAAGCTTTCATCCTCCATCGTTTTTGGTTACGTCATGGCCCTCCTCGTGAGCTCTACAGTGACCAGGGCCATGTATTTCTATCCGATGTAATTCAAGCACTTCTCCGCCACTGCCATATTGTACACCGGATGAGTACTGCTTACCACGCTCAGACGAATGGACTGACTGAGCGGTTTAATCGGACCCTTGGTGACATGCTCGCGACGCATTCGGCATCTGACCAAAGGAACTGTGACCTGGTTCTTCTATTTGCGACCTACGCGTACAACATTGCTACCCAAGTCACCACCGGCTTTCCCCCATTCCTCCTTCTATACGGACGTCAACCATTGCACACAATTGACACTTTGCTGCCATACGCACCAGATGTATCGGAGTGCACAACCGTGTCTGAAGTCACCCGTTACGCCGAAGAACGCCGCCAACTAAAGAAGAAGTTTACTACCACCGACCAGCAACGCCAGAAAAAGGCCCGCGATGACGACCACCCTCCTGCCGCAAAGTTCACCCCTGGAACCCTGGTATGGCTGTATGTACAACCCTGTGCACCTGGCTTGTCTACAAAGCTACTTTCGTATTGCCATGGTCCATACCACGTGGTAGAGCGCACATCGCTTGTTAAATACGCCATTGAACCGCTCACGCCACTCGCTAATCATTGTCTGCGTGGACACAATATTGTTCACAAGGACCACTTGAAGCCGTACTTCGACCCGCTAGTTTCCAGCTGTTATATCGCCAGGATGGCTGCTGCATCGTTCTTGACGGGGGCAGTTATAATGAAGGAATAATCATAACACCAGGGAACAACAAGCATCATCGCAGAGAAAGGAACCACGAGATCAGCGCTCGAGCACCACCATCTTCCTTGTCCTGTAGATATTTCGAATCGTCCATCTGCCCGTCAGGTTTGCCCAATAAACCTATTTACACAATAAAGAAAGAGCGCACGAATGCTGATTCTTTCGCTGCCGCGGCTGCGTTTACGAAAGGACCGTGATGCTCACACACGAAGAAGTAAGAAGTGTGATGGTTGTTCGCGCTTGTAGTGTATACCTTTGCGTTAGTTTCGGGCGCCTTTCTTGCCGTTTGAGCAGCTTAGTTGAAGTGTCGAGTTGTGACAGCTGTTTCTTCGCACTCATCCCGTTTATGCTAATTTCGCGAGTGCGCTCTACTTGAGGTGTGCCCTGCAAGTTTTGAGCTGCTTGACGTTCTTTGTGTGACATTTCAATTGCTTCTATAGCATTCATTCTCTCGCCATTGTTGTCAAACATTGCAGAATGAACGCTCAGCTACCTCTGCGAAGACACGTTCCACTTTCGAGTTATTATCATTTTAAAAAAAAGGGATCAATAACGTTTTTTGACGGGGGGTTATATCTATATACCCCAGCCCAATTTTATAACAAGAGGTTGAAAATGCAGGCAAACCTACAACAGGATCGCTCGTATGTATCACCTCGGTTGCTTTTGGTGTGAGAGGATTTTCCGATGTTCTGGGTACAAGCATGATTACCTGCTCTTGCGATGCTCATTGCGCTAAAAAAATGGCAGCTCTTTTAAGACTACAATAACAATGTTCTCACAACTTTACCCATCGATTCCACAGCCGAGGCATCCAGCGTGGAGCTGACGCCTAACCAGCCACCGATTCTCCTGAGCAGAAACCTTGCTGACCTGAGGCTCACCTGCCAGGCCAAGTTGAGCAACGGTACCGTGCTTGAAGAGCCAGGTGGCTACGGGTACGCTTACGTGTGGACCAAGAACGGCATCTTCCTCGACAACACCAACTCATTTCTACAGCCAGAGACAGTTAGCGAGCTTAATGCGTTCACGCACTTAGGCCCGTCTAAGCAAGGCAGATACCAGTGCGGTATGAAGGTGCTGCCCTCGGGCCACACCGTCTGGTCGCAAGTCATCACCGTGGTCTTAGAAGGTGGGTCGAAAGTGCGCAGGTACTTTTCTTGCTTTTAATATATATTTTCTCTGTTTGCATGAACTACGACATGTGCTTAAGTTCACTGATGAGTTAGGTCTTTTGAAAGAGGCAGCATTGGGTGATGAAAATTGCGGCATTCTTGACCATTGCTGTGTGTAAGCTTTGTTTTGTTTTAACGTCGCAATGTATATTTTTGCGACTGTTGCAGATACGTTTGTCTAAAACGTTACGTTTTTTTAACATCGCCATCTATATTATTTACTACGTTTTCATCACCACTATGTCTTTAAGCAATGAATAATCTACGTATTGTATAAAGTTTTATAGGGGGAAATGTTTTGCTAATTTTGTGGTGTTAGTGAGTGAGGGTGCTCTTCATGTTTTAAATTTTCTTTGCGGCTGATCTGCATGTTCGGAAGTTTAGGGCCATGTATGATATATGTTTGCCAACTCTAAGAGCAGAGGAGTAGCTGGTACTTTGTTTTCCCACCAAGAGTTGCTTACACCACGTCAGTAAGTACAATTTTTTCAATGGTCTCAAGAGACGAAGGTCTACAATTAAGACGCAATGCATTTTGCTTTCCGCTTTCCACTCACGGCTATCAAAGCCTGAACTCTAGCTTCTAAACCTTGTACTTGCTTCTAGTAGGACATTTAGCTGGGTTTTTTGGTACTTAGTGAGTGCTTCTTTAACACTCCCGAACATGCACGAGAACTACAGAGAATGACACAGAACAAACACTAGACTTGAACTCATTAAACCGACATAAAAGACAGATAAACAGGTTTCGTTGCGCATATGCAAGTGTCCAGTCAGTGACAAGGTTTGCCAAAATAAATTCTCTGCTGCGCCTCTGTATTGTTCGCTCAAGCTTCGTTTGGATACACATTTGTTCGATTGCGTAGCTGATAGGCTCAAGAAAGGGGGCGAAAATGCAGTCTTGGTGGTCTTGTTCACTTCTCCCAGCAAGATGAAACATCTGCACCCCGCAATGACGGAACAACTGAATTGATGATGTTCTAAGAAACACCAAACCAAGTTTAAAGCTTGCAGAAGAGGAGTCGTTTATTTCAGTCTTCTTGCTCGCGTGATTTTGCCCCGCCACGGTGGTCTAGTGGCTACGGTACTCGGCTGCTGACCCGCAGGTCGCGGGATCGAATCCCGGCTGTGGCGGCTGCATTTCCCATGGAGGCGGAAATGTTGTAGGCCCGTGTGCTCAGATTTCGCTGCACGTTAAAGAACCTCAGGTGGTCGAAATTTCTGGAGCCCTTCACTACGGCGTCTCTCACATTCATACATGGTTTTGGGACGTTAAACCCCACATATCAATCAATTCTTGCCCGCGGCGAAGCGTATATATATATTTCAGATGGAAGATGCGACACCGAACGGCTCAGGGAGCATATTATTGTTGTTATATCACTAGCGAGCAGGGGTTTATTGACGACTGCGAAAATCTGAAGGTTTAATCCTGGCATATGGTACTACTTCTATGACGCACGTCGGAGGCAACAAATATAAATGAAGATAATAAAGGCTCTTCAAATTCACAAGGCGTGTGACAATTGCATCAACACTAGGGTGGCTACAATGGGGAGGTGTGATGAGCGGGGCAATTTCCCCTTTTCGAAGAGGGTCACTCGGCGCGCCGATAACGCAAGGGGCGCGGAGGGCAGCAGTGCAGTTAGGGACAACACCACCTAGACTTTTTTAAAAGTCTAGGTGGTGTTGGTAGAGAGCGGCGCACTTCCCTGTGTTTGCTGCAGGTGCGCTGGGATTTTCTTCGCAAGCAGTCGCTACATAGCAAGTATGCCATTAGTCAGTGTTTGTGCTAGCTCTCTCTGAAATGTCCGAGATTGTCAACGGTAAAAAAGAAGACCCAGCGTTGGTGCTTTGTGCCTGGGTGCCGATAGTGTCGATAGATCAGGAATCGTACACTGCTGAGCGAAGTGACTCCCGCCACGTATATTATGTCGCAGGCTACGTTGCGAGAAATCGTATACTTAGCAATAATTGTGATGAGTGCAAGAACGCCTGTCTTGTCTCGAGGGAAAATGTGCCAGGAAATCTCCCAGCCCAGGCAAGCAAGCTGTGCGTACTGGGCGGGATTTTGTATCCGTCGAATTCTCTTTATACTCTCATTCTGAACCTTGAGGACAAAATCACTCGTTTCCTGAGGTCAGCACGTCTTCATGCCAAGTCGGCCAAAGAGATGCTGAAGGGAATTGGTGAGACACAACAAATTGGCTGCCCAAAGCACGGTGCTCTCTTGACCAAAAGTGTGGTGCAATTTTATTGCCTCACTGTTGTCCCCCTTTTTTTAAAGGAATGAACCAAAAAGAAGACGAAAAAAGGGTGGAGGGTTAAACCTTGTGTACTCTAGTGGCAGAGCATGAATATCTTAGCTTGCATGAAAATCAAGTCATGTTCTTGTTAAAAAAGTGTCTCCTCTATTTCGGCTGCTGGGGACGATTCTCGAGTTACAGGCTTGCGGCATACGTAAGTTTTAGCGCTCTTACAGCGTTACTGGTCTAAGTTATTGAGCAATTGTAGGCTGCGAAAACTTCACGTTCCGAAACCGATAGTTGAATGCGAAGTGAGAATTTAAGCTGCCACTCGCACAAGATTATGCGTTCGCGGCGGAGCAGCAAAACGAGGTTCTTGTACCGACGTTTCTGCTCGTGGATAAACGAACTTAACATGCTCGAAGTAATATGAAGCCTTCCAGTAATCGCAATGTCTCGTAACACCCCTGCAGTTCTGCGGTGAGTAACTGCAATATTACGAAATTCACAAAAGCTGGTGTCGGGTCTCGCTCATATGCCTTCTCGAGAATAGTTTTCAGAGGCGAGAAAATATAGAGATAATTTAGCCACGTAATACATTATGTGGTTTAAGGATCCTAAGTATTGTCGTACATTGACTCAATAAAAAAGGTTTTCACCGAAAATAGGTGACCGCCATATAGCACGAGAGCAGGCTCGTAGCCAGAAATTTTTTTCGGGGGGGGGGGGGGCACTTGCTAAAAACTAGGAACGAAGGAGCCCCTAGCCCGTCTTCTCCCCCCGGCTATGGGCCTGCGTCTAACTGCTTGAGAGATTTCTGCGGAGGGCAGCGCGCGCTCATTCGTATGTCGCCTGCGCAAGGGCACCCGAATGAATGGATGGATGGATGGATATGGCTGTACCCTTTAGATCGGGCGGTGGCTAGCGCCACCAAGCCGTAATACTTAATGAACCAAAAACTATATTTATTTTTTCCCCTTAAAAAAGTGAGTTTGAGGATTCGTACTTTGCAGTGAAGAGTAATTTTCACTCGTGCCTTGACTTTAGCCACCAATCAGATAACCTCCTTCTAGTTAAGTCTACCCGCTTGAAGTCTATTTTGCCCTCCCGATCCCTAAACCCCAGTGCTTTGAAAAACTCTGCGCCATCATCCTGAACTATAGGGTGAAGCCCTTTACAGAACATTATCAAGTGTTCGGCAGTTTCTTCTTCCTCTCCACACGCACTGCATACTCTGTCTACCCCTTCATAGTTGGCCCGATATGTCTTGGTTCGCAGTACTCCCGTCCTGGCCTCAAACAGTAGAGAACTACCCCGAGTATTATCATAGATCCTTTCCTTGGCAATTTCCTGCTTAAAGGTTCAATAGGTCTCTACTGCGTACTTCTTAATCATGCCCATTCTCCACATGTCTGTCTCTGTTTCCTTCACTTTCTTCTTAACCGATAGTTCTTTTTGGTTTGGTCACCTGCTGTTTTCTACGTATTTACCAGTCAATTTCCTGGTTCGCTTCCTCCATTTTGTATCGACATTTTTCATGTACAAGTAGCTGAAAACCTTCCTAGCCCAACGCTCCTCCCCCGTTTCTATCAATCGCTTCTCAAATTTTATCTTGCTGCTAGCTTCCCTGCCCTCAAATGATGTCCATTCCATATCACCTTTACTCCCTGATTTGGTGTATTCCCGTGAGCTCCTAAAGCAAGCCTACCTATTCCACGTTGCTTAATTTCTAATCTTGCTTGAACTTCTGATCTCATGCACAAGACCCGCGCCTCTGCGTGCAGCGCTCCAAGCGGCATCAGCGCGCTTTGGGGACCGGTTTCAGCGGCCGCTTTTCACACCTCCTTATTCTAGCCACCCTATCAACACTGTGTCAAATGCATTGTAAAAACACTATTAGTATTGTACTATCAATAAAAATTTTTATGACATCTGACGGGAGAAGGAAGTGTGTCGTTTTGTTTCTTTTTCTTCTGATCTTCAGTACTAGTTTACTGTCATAAAATTTGCACAGTTCCAAGCCAACACCCTTGTGAAATACATGAGCGAGTTTTTTGTTTTTTGGAAGGTGTTACTGATCCACACTGTCTCGACGTATTTTATCAGCGCGTGCTCCGAAAAGGAAGCTTCAACCACATCTCTAGCTCACATTAAGCGATGAGCCATTTTGATTTGATCTTCCTTTGAACCCACACACAGTGATCATAGCATACACGACCGTGCGCTTGCTGACTAGAACTGGAGGCCCCGCTGACATACGCGATGTTTTTCTTCGCATTTCAGAGGAAACCACGCATCTTATATTAGGTTAGAGTAAAGATAAATCCCCGCAGGGGCGTGTGCGTAAGTAGGCGCTTGGTGTGTAGCGACACCACGGACCCAAGCTAAGGGAGTGGTGTTCGACTGCCACCCACGCCTAGCCGTGCTTGGCTTTACCGTGTCCGAGTAAAAGGGGAGCCTGGGAGTTGAGCCGACGTGGGGTGATTTGACCTTTAAGGCCCCCCGGCAGGGCGTCACACCCCTGTGGCCCCGGCTTCACGTAGACGGCACCCCTGGGCTGACCCACCCATAGTAAATTGGCAGTCGCCTTTTCCTGTCTCTCTCTCTATCCCTATTTCTTCGTCTGTCTCACTTTTTATCTTTCTTGTGTAGTTGTCCCTTCTGTTTACTTCCAATTTCCTCGGTGGCAAGGGTTGACCCTGTGCAAATAGTCTACCTTGGCCGAGGCGCATTCAGTTATAGCAGTGTTGTATGGCTGACGTCTGCAAGCTTTCAGCATCCGCAAACTTGCAGCGTCCCCTTGTTGGGCTCCGTGGCGGGTGGCCATCAACGTTGCTTAATAAAAATAAGACCGTCATGCATAGAGCATTCCTCTCACTTACTGATCGTACTGGCTTAAAGCGGGTACGCACCGATGACATAAATCTTTTCAACCAGCCAACAGAAACATTTCTTCACTTCCACGTCAATCACTGTGACAAAACTGGAAAGCAAGCCAGGACCGCATCTCCTTTCATAGTTGCCAGGTGTCTTACCAAAACTCTCGGGGCTGGATACAAGGTAACCAAAATTGCTAGCGGAGACCTCTTCCTTGAAATTTGGGACAAAGAACAATTTGAAAAGTTTGACGGCCTCTCCGATTTCGGTGACGTACCGATCACCGTAACACCACACAGATCAATGAACATAACTCGTGGAGTGGTGTCGGACTCAGACTTGCATGAGCTGACCGAAACTGAATATTTGAAAGGATGCAAGAGCTAAAATGTCACTAATGCACAGAGAATCATTACCAGAAGAGAAAACAAAGAAACACCAACGAAACACTTGTTCCTCACGTTTGCTTCACGTAAACTGCCGGAATCTATTAGGACAAGTTACACAAAACTCCCTCTTAGGCCACACATTCCAAACCCCCGACGTTGCTTCCAGTGCCAGAGGTATAGCCATGGCTCTAAACGCTGTCGTGGTCTTCAGTCTAGTGCACAGTGTGGAGTTCTAGGCCGCGTGTCTGAGAACTGCAAACAACCGCCAAACTCTGGAAACTGTGAAGGAAACCATGCCGCATATTCAATCTTCTGCACACACTGGAAGAGAGAAAAAGAGATAATTACAATGAAGGAGAAGGAGAACATTTCATTTAAGGAAGCACGGCGAAGAGTCACACCAGTCTATGGACCGACATATGCTGATGCGGTGCGTCAGGGGGCACCGCCGCACCAGCCCCCGTCACTCCTTCGGCCCGCACGAAGCGAGCCAGCGGTTGTGGACCCTGACCTCAAGGCGGCTGTAGTCCAGACTACACCGCCTACTCCCGAACAAAGACCGGAGACTCCAGGGTCCTCAGGTCACAAGGCCTCACCTCACCGGGCGAGGCCCAAAATTCGAACTACCAGCTCGCACCCGGGTATCCAGTGCCTCTGAGGAGGCAACAGATACATCGGTACCCTTGGTGCCAAAAGAGCGGCATGGATCCTGGAAGCGCGCCAAGAAAACAAAACAGCAGATAACAGGGCCTGGTGACAGCCCTGTTACATTAAATCAAGCTCCCCGCCTAAGCAGCCACTCGCTTTTCATACACACAGCACTATTTAGCATTCACCATGAACACTCAAAATATACAATGAAACGTCAGGAGCCTTTTCAGAAACCTTGACGATATCCGAGAACTTTTACACGAACAATCACTAAAAGTGCTGTGTGTACAAGAAAGACAGCTCAATTCAAAATACAACAACTTTCGTCGTAAATACGTTATTTTCTGAAAGGACCGTGATGATGCCATGACATCATTTGATTGTATGGTCATTATAGTGAATGAAGGGATTGCATGCGCACATTTACAACTCAAATGTCCCTTGAGGAAGTGGCTGTTCGAGGTGTTCTTTTTAATAAACTGATCACAGTTTCCGCTGTTTACATTCCTCTTAGCTATCAGCTGCAAAAACGTTATTTACACTCTTTAAATGATGAACTTCCCTGAGCCTTATGTTTCCCTTGGAGTCTTTGATGTGCATAGCAGGCGAAGGGGTGACTCTCGTTCCGACGCGCAAGGTCGACTTATTGAACAATTCCTTCTCTCATTGAGCGCCTGTCTCCCAAATCGAAAGCAACCAACCTATTATAATCTCGCTAATAATACCTATTCCTCCATAGACTTAAGCATAGCATCGCTGTCTCTTGTGCCTCTACTCCAGTGGAAAACCATCAGTAATCCGTACGAAAGTGGCCACTTCCCCGTAGTATTGAGCACAACTACACCAACTGAATGTCCAGCACGTGTTTCCAAATGTCTCATAAACAAAGCCGACTGGGAACAGTTTTATACCATCGCTTGTTTAGGTTGGAGTGAAATATGTACCTTGAGCAATCATGTTACTGTCAATTACTTCACAGCGTTTTTTTTTTTTGATGCTGCAACAAAATGCGTCCCACAAACAAATGGGCACCCTGGAAAACGGCGTGTGCCGTGGTGGAACTCTGAATGCCGAAATGCGCGCAAACAGCGAAACAAAGAATAGAGGTTGCTTTAGAACTCACCGACAGCCAAAAATCTTGACATCTTTAAGGAAATAAAGTCTCAAGGCAGAAGAACGCGTCAGTGGGCCACAAGAAAGCTAGCAGAAGATTCTCTCACAAATCAATTCATACACACACGAGGCTAAAGTCTGGTACATGGTTAGTAGGGTAGCAGGAAGACAAGTACACTCTCTCACACTCGTGAACACACATGGTGACAGCTTAGAAGATCAAGCGAACTTCCTCGGCGCACGCTTCGAACAGGTGTCCAGCTCGTCACACTATACTGATGCTTTTCAAATATACAGAACAAGAATCGAAAAGCAGAAACCCGAGTACAAATGCACTATATACGAGGCATATAACCAAGCTTTCGGTTTAGCTTAGCTCCAAACATCTCCAAACTCCTGCAGTACTTCTACGAAGGCTGTGGCAGTGTGGTGTATGAAATTTTAAAAAACCTACCGATCGAAGCACAAAAAACGTTACTTTGTTTGTACAATGCTATCTGGTTTTCTGGCGCCATCCCTACTTCCTGGAAAGAGGCTATTATTGTTCCTATTTTGAAAGAGGGCAAGGACCCTTCTTCAGTTTCGAGTTATAGGCCTATTGCATATACAAGCTGCTTGTGCAAAGTCTTCGGAAAAACTATAAACTGCCGACTTGTACATTTCCTTGAAACAAACAATTTACTCGACCCGTTTAAGTTCAGATTTTGAGAGGGTAGATCCACCACAAACCGCCTTGATCTTATCGAGGCACAGATCAGAGACGCTTTCGTCCACAAGCAATATTTTCTATCTTAGTTCCTCGATTTTGAAAAGGCTTACGATACAACATGGCGCTTCGGAGTATTAAGAGACCTATCCCATCTTGGTGTGCGCGGAAGAATGTTTAGCATAATCGAAAGTTACCTGTCAAATCGAACATTCCGAGTTCGAGTAGGCAGCATTCTTTCCCAAACATTTGCCCAAAAAACAGGAGTGCCGCAAGGTGGTGTACTTAGTTGCACTCTTTTCGTTATCAAAATGAATTCCTTCCGCTTGTCTATCCCTCAAAACATCTTTTACCTCACATATGTCGACGACGTTCAGTTTGGTTTTAATTGTAATCTGGCCATGTGTGAGCGGCCGGTTCAGCTCTGTCTCTAATTGGGCAGAAAAAAACGGGTTCAGGCTGAATGCACAGAAAAGCACGTGTGTCTTGTTTTTCAGGAAGAGAGGCCTTCATTCCGAACCTGCTTTTCAACTGCATGGCCAACGTTTTGCTGTTATACCGAACAAAAATTCTTAGGCCTAACATTGGACACGAAGCTAAGCTTCATACCACACATCAAGTATTTAAAAAACAAGTGCATAAAAGCCATAAATGTTCTAAAATTGTTGTCCCGCACTACATAGGGAAGTGAGAAGAAGTGTTTAATTAATTTATATAAAAGCCCCATACGTACCTGCCTAGACTATAGCGCAGAAACATATCAGTCCACGACACCTACTACCCTCAAAATGCTTGATCCTGTTCATCATCTAGGCATCCACCACTTAATAGGTGCGTTTCGCACTAGTCCCTTGGAAAGCCTCTACGTGGAATCGAATGAATGGTCCCTTCACCTAGAGAGATGTTACATGTCTCTTAAATATATCTTAATGTAAACGCAGAGAAGAATCACCCATCACATTCCACAATTAATGAAATGTCAAGACTTGCTGTGTTTGAAAAACAGCCTTCTATGAGACAGTCCTATTCACTGTGTGTGAGGGGCCTAGCGAAGGAAACCGATGTGCCCCTCGAACACCGCTTGATGACTCCCGAAGTATGCCGCAGTATGCCGCAGTGGCAGTGGCAGGCGATAGATTGCGACGTGTCTTTCTTGGAGGTTACGAAGCATGCTCCGATTACGCGTACCCAAACATACTTCCTTGAACCACAACATAAATACACATGTCCTGAGTTCTTCACGGATGCTTCAAAGTCTAACACTTTTGTTTCGTACGCCGCCGTCGGCCCATCCTTTTTGGAAGCCGGCGTTCTGCACACTGATACAAGCATTTTCACCGGTGAAGCTTATGCGATACTTGTGGCTGTTGAGATAATTAAACAAAAAACACCACAATAATATATTATATACAGATTCTCTAAAACACCTAAAAAGCACAAAAACCCTGTCCTTGTCTCACTCTATTCACTCCTAAGCACAGTGTGCTCATCCAAGCAACATGTTATAGTCTGCTGGGTGCCTGGACACTGCGAAATACAAAGCAACGTACTGGTGGACCAGCTAGCTAGATCCGCCAACAAAACGGCTAGCAATACATCTATACCAGTTCCCGCACTCGACTTGAAAGTTTTAGAAAACGAAATCTCAGGGGATATTGGCAGAGCACATGGGACACGCACACAGTTAATAAATTGCATGCCATCAAGCCGCAACTTGGTCAATGGCCACCAGTATCAAAATCACGCCACACAGAAGTAATATTTACAAGCTTAAGAACAGGACATACATACACTACACATTCATTTCTTTTGTCTGGTGGGGATCCACCTACGTGTCAAACATGTGGAGAAGCGCTCATGGCACTTCACATTCTAATCCAGTGTAAAGATATAGACACGCTAAGAAGACAACACTTTTCATTACCCTACCGACAGCAGATACCACTTCTCCCTGCAATGTTCGTCGGTAGGAAACCACTTTTTACACATAAATCATTGTTAGCTCTTTAAGAGAGGTTTGTAATTTTCATATCATATACCCGGGCATTCCGTAGCTTGACCTCTCCAGAGAGGTCTCTGCTGTGGTGGCTACACTCTACAAAGTACAAGCCTCACGGCTCTTGGATGCAAGGGTGTGAACGAGTAAGGCACTTGTGCTAATGCCATAAGTGTCCACCATAGTTTTTATTACCACAAACTTTTGTCATTCATTAAGACTACACACCTTTCACGGCTTGGTCCTAACTTTATTACTTCTACGTTTTTTTCCGCCTTAGCGCGAGGAATTTTATGGCCCTTTTACTGCTGCTTATCACAATCATCGTTCATACCTCTAGTAAGATGACCTGGCGCTCTTTGGCCATGGAATGGCCCTTGCGCCACAAAACATCAAACATCATCATACAGTAAAGAAAAATGTTGCACCAACAAATACTCGTAAAGCACGTTTCAGAAACCTCGTAATGCTTGTTTCAAGTCGAGTACCTTCGCTTCGCTTTATTTATTTTATTTGGTTTAGAGGTCTGTTTGCTCGAATAATACCATAAGCCGGCAACAGCGAGTTTCTTACTTGGCATTGGCCCCGTCTGCTCATTCCAGCCCTAAATTTGTTGCAGCGCTGTAGTGTGTCTTTAGTGGTGCAATGCCCGGTAAAAAAGAACTTGCGTCGTTTTCAAGGGTTACCGTCCAAAACTTTTTTCCACATCAGTCAAATAGCTTCGTCAGGCCGATCTTCCATAGGTGTTTTTGATGCAGATAAATCATGTGTTTTGCACGTATAGTCTAAGTATATATGTTAATATGTGCCGAGGCCATACGACTTCGTCGGAATTATGTTTCTGAATGTCCTGCTGGCGTCATAAATTCTGCAGTACATTTATCCTAATTTCTTGATTACCAAAATGTACCTGCGAAAATACGAAAGCTTTAGGCATGCTCAGCCAACAACTTTTCACATTGAGACAATTTGTCTCGAATGCAGTTTTTGATAGTGTCCCGGGATTCGACCTGTTTCTTGATTGTGGATAGAAGCACCCCCGCTAGGCGCTCACTATTGCGCTTTCTCATCCATGAAAAGCATGCCTCTGCTTTCTTCTCTCTTTTCCCTAACAGTGTCATAACCTTTGTGTTCACAAGCAAAAAAAATTATCACTATTCAAAATTGTGGGTTGGTGGATGCTGGAATTGGAATTGTATATGATGGTAAGAACATTTAATGTGGTGAAAAATACAGCGGACATGGTAGAAGCGGTAGTGGCCATATTGTAAGCTGTAGTGGCTTCGCGACGACGAAGAAATTCGAACAATCATCGATCATTTTGAGGGCCACGACACAACTACACCACGTCATCTCTCGCGCTCGTCGACATCGCTTTGCCTGCGAGACGGCGTGCTCTACAAGAAGAACGCTCGTTCGAACGACCATGCTGACCTTCTGGTGGTTCCTCTGGACATGCCAAAGTGAGCGAGAAGTACTATTGACCTGAACGTTTGACATGCGTCGAACAGTATGTCAAAGACTGCCGGGAATGCCAGCGCCGAAAGCAACCATTTAAGTCAGCTGGCTTTCAGCCAATAAATTAGTATGCTCGCTGTTCGGACAAGTTGGCATAAACATTCTCGGCTCATTTCCCCTCTCTTCTGACGACAACAAATAGGTGATTGTAGTGACCAATTATTTAACTTGCTACGCTGAAACGCAGGTGATCCCATGAGCCACGGCCTGTGAGGTAGCGCGATGTTTCATGCGCCACTTTGTGACGCGTCGTGGTGCACACTCTAGCGTCATAACGGACAGATACAAAGCATTCACGGCACAGTCTATGCAAAAAGTTTTTGAACTAAGCAGCACAAGGCACCGAAAGAACACCACATGCCATCCGCAAGTGAACGGGCGTACTGAGCAGCTGAATAATACGCTCGCAGATATTATCGCAATGTAAATCGACGTTCAATACAAGACAAAGGACCGGATCTTGCCTTACGTGATCTTCGCGTATAACACCGCCGTGCAAGAGAGCACGCGGATTGCGCCATTTCGGCTTTTCTACGGCCGCAAAGTGCAGACTATGCTCGACTCCATGCTATCATGTCAACACAACGATGAGTTGGCAACTGACGCCGAGGAATTCGCAGAGTGTGCCGAGGAGGCTCAACAGCTTGCACGACTGCACATCGGCCAGCAGCTGCAGGCAGACGCACGATGATAATACCCTCACAGGAACATAGTCTAAAAACCCGCAGACCAAGTTTGGGTGTGGACTCTCGTTCTTCGCCAAGGCTTCAGTGAAAAGCTACTTAGCCGGTATTTCGCCACATACAAGGTGTTACGCCGCGTCAGTCACGTGAGCAATGAAGTGCACCGGACTCAACAACACTGCAGGCATAGACCAGCACAAGACCGAGTGCGACGGTTGTTCATGTTGTGCGCATAAAACAGTTAATTGCGCGTCCATAACTTTTTTTTAGGGGCGAAGCTCCTTATAGCGGCCCTCGTTCATCCCTCGTGGCCGTAGTATTAGAGTGTAACCAGTCTTAGATTTTGACCTCCAAGGTGGTGCGGGTGGGAGATTTCTTCTGTGCGTTGTAGAACAATAAAAAAATTTGCAGCGTGCGCGTTAACTAAAAGCCGAATTCTCCTGTCTCTTATTCCCCCTTAGCAGCCGTTGGCATGTACATTGAGCACTATCTGAAAAGAAAAGGTTGCTACGTTGTACTCGCTGGGCGTAACCTTCTTGGTTTTAGAAAGGTTTAGCGAGCGTTGGGCCGCAGTGCCAATAATACAGTAAACTAGTATGTAACATGAACTCGAGGTGGTTAAAGGTGGGAAGTAGACACGAAGCGCAAGCCGTAAGAAAGTGTGGGTGTGCCTCCTCTCATTCAGTCCTGGGAATGTCCACTTGATGGCGGTGCTTCTATATGAGGAATATATGATGAAAACTGCAAGATGGTGGTACTTGGAGTGTTCGATAGGTGGACGAATGGACACACAGACAGAGGCATGATGGACGCATGGATGACCGCACGGATGGATGAACGCATGAATGGACGCAGGAGCGGATGCATGGACGAACGCAGGGACAGACGCACAGATTGACGTGTGGACGCACGAACAGACGCACTCATGGACGGGCGGATGGACGCACGGGCAGCCACACAGACGCACGCATGGACGGACGGAAGCAAGAACGAAGGAACGGAGGAGTGCTTTGCCCCACTCTCCATCATTCACTTCGTGGATATTCTGCCACTTTTTTTTCATCATTCACCGGTCTTTGTGTTCTTGATTCCTTTTCGTGAACTTTCTTCCTCATTCATTGACTTTTTCTTATTGTTGAGATCTTTATTTTCCCCTTTCTTTTTACCTGAGATTTTTATTTTCTTTTTTCTTCATGCCCCTACGTTAGAACTTCGGAGCAACGCTATAGGTTTTTTCTTCTTTCTTTTTGACATTTTTGTCCTTTTTTGGCAAGCGGGTTAATGCCACCTGCTTGTAATGGGTTGAGAGCAAGAGTGGTTGTCACACTGAAAAAGAAAAAAAAAAGATCGCGTGCGTCTTCTTCGCTCTAGCTTCGACCGCAACGAACGTGTTTTCAAAGAGCTGGCTATATCTTGGCTAATAAAAGACCCTTGCACTTCTGAAGTCTCGTGACAATATGCTTTTTGAACAAATAAGATCGCATAATGTTTCCGGCACACTGCATTCGTTTTGCCACACTCATCATGCAGTTGTTGCTAACAATAAAGATACAGGAGCGCGCTCGCATGGCTTCTCTGTAAATTGCGCGAAAAATACCACAACACTCAATCAACTGTGTGGCCGTGTCTTTCGAATAAACCTAGAATCGTCATAAAGCCTGAGCAGACGTCATCTTTTAGAACAAGCGAGAAACTGATAATAAACTTAAAGATGACTACTGCCCCTTCGCGGTGGTCTAGTGGCTAAGGTACTCGGCTGCTGACCCGCAGGTCGCGGGATCGAATTCCGGCGGCGGCGGCTGCATTTTCGATGGAGACGGAAAAGTTGTAGGCCCGTGTGCTCAGATTTGGGTGCATGTTAAAAAACCCCAGGTGGTCGAAATTTCCGGAGCCCTCCACTACGCGTCCATCATAATCATATGGTGGTTTCGGGACGTTAAACACCACAAATCCATCAATTGAAGATGACCATCAGTAAACTGTACCGGCTTCTTTGTCTACTTGGCTTCTTGTCTTGCAGTTCCGAATTGTAAGAAAAACATAGTGCTGTTGCCATTATCGCAGTGGTAATCGTTACACGCAGCAGTTGTTGGCATTCAATAAATGTGGAAATTTTAGGAGCAGGTGGAGATCTTGTCTGCCTCGAGTACACGACATGCTGAGCTGAAATTCAATGATCAGTTCGTAAGTTGACTTGTCATTTGACAGCCCAGAATTCATAATTTGTCACGGTACTGTGGTTAGCTCGTTCAGTTTGGAATCCGAAGGGTGCACAATCCCATCCCCTTCGGGGCGTGTTTCCTTTTTTTTGACGGGTGGTTTCTACACTGCTTTTCTTACAATTGTTTTTGTTTTTCAGTGGCAGGGCGTCACGGTAGTTTTAACGCCGTTTTGTGCTCCAGCATTGCCGGCACTCCAGCATTCATCATACGCTATGTGTCACCAACATTTCTAGCACCATATACACCAGAATGGTGCATGGTGGCATGCACCTCTCCTTTGGTGGACGTTTTTTCATTGGGTATATTACGCATTGTCTGGAACCGATGTAAGGCAAAACAGTCAGTGATATGCTACATAACACCGCATTATTTGTTTTGAGGCAAATAAAGTTTTGTGCAATTCTTATAAGCTGACACGCCACCAAGCGGATTTCACGAGGAGGGTTAGCAGACGACACAGCAGCAGCAGCTCCCATCTTAACAATCAGACTCTGCTGTACTAGCTGACAACTTTTTCTTGGCACTGAAGAGAAACCTACGGGGGTGGAGCTCCTGCACATGTAGTAGTACGCCAAGTAGTTCGATTTGGCATGCGTCTTGTAACGCTGTGGAAAGTGACAGGGGCGCTCCATCACCATTTCATGTCGACGCAGAGGCTACTTGGTGTTTGAGGTGGACGTAAAGAAGCGAGACTTTCTCGTGCGCTCTAAATGCGAAGTCAGAACAAATAAATTAAAAGAACTGCGAATATCTTACTTGTGAACTGTGTTCTGTCTGAAATTTTTCCACGTAGAAAATAAAAAAAGAACTTAGAAAATTCATGTTGAAAATGCGGGCGCTATTCTGAAATATACATTGACTGGTCGTACGATACACGCGATTTCGCTTTGTAGCCTTCGCATCAATGCCAAGAAACGTTGTCGTTGACTGTAGCCGGATAGTTAACGCGTTAACAGAAAAAGAACACTTGGAAATTACATGCTTCGAGTGCCAGTAAAAAAAGCTTGGCCCTCCGGGACAAAATAGATATGGTATTTCCTTGCGAGACATAAATTTTACGCTAAAATAAGTAGTGACGCACAGTGGGCAAATCATGCTGCTGTAGCTAGACAAGTTCGTGAATTTTTATTGTCCTGCATTTTGCAAAAAAAAACTTGTGTTGCTTTGCTTAAACTTATCATATTCGTGACTGTTTTAGAAGTTCATGAAATCTACGTCTAACCTATTGCGCAGAAAATTACGGGAGGTCAAGTTGTCATATATTTTGTGGTCTTCATAATCAATAGCTCGTACAATAAAATAACACATGCCTTCCCAGGAAAGAGCTGTATGAATCGTTCAGGCTATAATTTAGTCGCTTTACGGCTATCGTAGTCTACGACAAAGTATCGGCAGTGTGGCGGGCTCAAACTTGTACTCAGCAGACGCATTTCGAAGGATTTTTAACGTGACATTGATTGATCAAGTCTGCGAATGTTCATAATAATCCAAGTACTTCTCATCCAAAGTACTTCTCATAATAATAAACCCAGCTAGACAAATTTGACAGCCAGTCTTCCTCTCGACGTAGTCCCTCACCGGTGTTGCTTCGGCAGCCAGTAGTGACAAACGTTACATGACCAGCACTGTGCTACTTGTATTGTACATTGGAGACATGTGGCAGCACAGAATAACCAAAGTGTCCTCTTACACCACAGAGTGAAAATGGAGAGGCCAAAATGCGGCTTTCAGGGGGAAAAAACTTTTAAAATGCTTTTAGCCGTGATAGGTTGAGACAACATTGATGTCTAGGTCTTTTCACTGCACATTGTACCCTGTGAAACCACCGATTTTACGGCACTGATGAAGATGCAGCTCGCTCCTAAATTGTAAGGAGCTAGTCTTTCGCGAGGTGTGCTAGTTAACTACCTTTACGGAGTATTTTCCTACACCTACGTAACTTGGAGTGTACTGGATGTACAGTAGTGTTAAGGTACAAGTAAAATGAAAAAAAAGTTTTGTATGCTTTATATGTAGCGCAACTTTTGTGACCCTAACCTGCCAAGGTTTGCTGAACGAAGTGAAAAATGCTTTCGTGGGCACAAGCCGCGCCGCTGAATCGCCAATTGAGGTCAGCCTGCTCTGTCCGAACGGCGTCATCAAGAAATTCTTTGACATTGGGAAAACATGCTGGTGCATTGCTCTCAAAGTTCTGATCAAACCTGCAACATTCGAGAGATAGGAACTGTGCACACCGTGATTATGACCAGGCAAGTAACGACAACGGCGTAATTTGTTTCTAAAGTCTCCTGTCGACAAACACGCAGCCCCATGCAGGCAAGATAGGTGTCTTCGCGAAAGGCCTAATACTACGACATACCTGTCAGGTAGACTGCTTACGTATATTTTCAGTGCCCTTCACCTCATGCGTTTACTATAGTAGGCATAAAATTTCGCGAATCATTGTTGACGCATGGTAATGAAGCTGAAATAGAACATTTCACAACATTTAAATAATGAAGTGAAGAGCTTTTATTGTTTGCCAAGATTTGGAAAAAAGTTTGGTCCCATATTCATTTCCTGCAGCTCATGAAATGATCCAGTGGAAGTGGCATGGGCTGCACGTCCTCATGTCCAATATGTTACTATACTAAAATCTAGTGGACCCTCCTCTGGGCGCAATTTCTAACCTCAAGGAGTGTCATCTATAGTTCGTGGGTGTGGCAAAATTACTTGCAAGATGTTTCAGCGCGCGAACAAAGGAAAAAGGACAGGGTAGACAGAAAGGGTCCTTTTTCCTTTGTTCGCGCGCTGAAACATCTTGCAAATATGACTACGCACCAACTAGCCCAAGTTTCCACTCTTGTGGCAAAATTACGACGCAAGTCCCCCATGAGCGCGAGATGCAAACCATGCTCTTGTAAATGCATGTGATGATTTTCTCGTGAAACTAATAATTATTGTTCGCCAAACAAATATTGCACCTCATACCTGTATTGTTATGTATAATTTACGATACAGCCGCGAGCTCCAAAAGACCACGTCACGCAAATGTCGCCACACGTGGCATGCGTGTCATGACGTCACCTTACAATATTTGACCTATTTTGGTCATGCACTGTTCTCCCACCATAACAATTGGGGAATGTATCCAACCAGAGAAATGGCCCTGATAGCGCCAATACTTTTTTATGTGGATGATATTGCACATGAGAAGAATGCCAAGTTTTTATTGTGAGCGATCATAATTTACATTATGTGTGCGATGACGTCACACAACATCATTTCGAAACAAATTGTAATAACGAAACGGCTGCGATTTCACCACTGCCAGATCATGTATATGGCATCATAAACATGGCATGCCTTCCCCGCAGGGGCGCCTGCGCAAGTAGGCGTTTGGTGTGTAGCGACACCACAGACCCGAGCTAATGGGGGAGTTTTGGCTCCCTCCCACGCCTAGCCGTGGGTGGCTGAGACGTGTTCGGGGAAAAGGGGATCCTGGGGGTTGAGCCGACACTGGGTGATTGGACCTTTAAGGCCCCCCGAAAGAGGCAACACACCCCTTTGGCCCCGGCTTCACGTAGAGGGCACCCGTGGGCTGACCCACCCAGGGGAAATCGGCAGTCACCTTTTCCTACCTCTCTCCCCTACAACTTCGCTTTTATCTCTCTCTTTTTTAGTCTGTTCTGTCTACTTCTCTCTTCTGTTTATATCCAATTTTCGTGGTGGCAAGGGTTAACTTTGTGTAATTACTCAACCTTGATAGTTACATTTGGTTATAGTGGCAATGTATGGCTGGTGTCTGCAGCCTTAAGCTAATAAGGGCTTCAGCGTTCCCTGGTTGGACTTCGTGAAGGGTGGTCGCCATTGCTGCCGAAAAAAAGTACACTACTAGGGGAACACCTGCATTTTCCCGTCTCCTAGATCGTCTTCCGCTTAAGAGGGGACGCACCGATGAAATATCAATTTTCAGCCAACCCAGATAATGCTTTCCGAAATTCCATGTTGTGCACAGCGAAAATCCGACAAAACAAGCCAGAGCCATATCTCCACTTCTTGTTGCGAAATCTCTGACTGAGGTCTTTGGTCCAGGATACAAGGTTAGAAAAATGGCTGGCGGAGGCCTTCTCCTTGAGCTGCCTGAAAAACATCACTATGAAAAACTTGGCAGTCTTCTGACATTTGGTAATATCCCAGTATCTGTTTCACCTGATAGATCAATGAACACCACACGTGGAGTTGTTTCAGAAGCAGACCTTCTTGAAATGTCTGAACAGGAACTGCTTGAAGGGGGGAAACAGCAAAATGTCACGGATGTGAAACGAATCGTCATCAGATGCGACAACAAAGAAATACCTACCAAACATTTAATACTCACTTTCGCATCTAGCACACTGCCTTGATCTATGGACACAAGCTACATCAACCTCTCTGTCCGTCCCAACATTCCCAATCCAAGACGGTGTTATAAATGTCAACGATTGGTCATGGCTCACAGAACTGCCGGGGTCAGGAAACTTGTGCAAGATGTGGCAGCCACGGCCACCCGTCTGATAACTGTGTTACTACGCCTCACTGCGTGAATTGTGACGGGGAACACGCCGCGTATTCGCGTTCGTGTCCTAACTGGAAGAAAGAAAAAGAAATAGTCACTCTTAAAGTCAAAGAAAATATCACATTCAAAGAAGCAAGACGAAGAGTGTCGCCATTTTACGGCACAACATATGCTGGTGCGGTGCGTCAGGGGGCAACGCCGCACCAGCCCTCGCCACCCCTTCGGCCCACGCAGAGCGGGCCGTCGGCTGTGGCGCCTGCCCCCAAGGCGGCAGTAGTTCAGGCTATTCCGCCTACAAGCAATTTAAGGCTGGAGACTCCAGGGTCCTCTGGTCTCAAGGCCTCACCTCATCAGGCGAGGCCTAAAATCCAAACCACCACCTCGCATGTGCGGGCATCCAGTGCCTCTGAGGAGGCAATGAATACAACGGTACCCTTGGTACCGAAAGAGCGGCGCGACTCCTTGGAGCGCGCTAAGAAAAATAAAAAACCAATAACGTGGCCGGACGACCGTCCTGACACCTGAACTAATAAGCTCACTCTAACACAGGATACTCTCTGTACACACAGCAGCATCACTTCTTTTAATATGCAGACAGAAATATTACAGTGGAACATCTGAGGCCTTCTTCGAAACCTCGATGACTTACAAGAACTCCTCCATGAACACAATGCAAGAGTGCTGTGTGTACAAGAGACACACTTAAAACGAACAAACACAAACTTTTTACGTAACTACGTAATCTTCCGGAAGGATAGAGATGAGGCCATGCCACCATCCGGTGGTGTAGCGGTTATAGTTAGTCAAGGTATAGCGTGTACAAAATTACGCCTTCTAACTTCCCTCGAGGCGGTGGCTGTCCGAGAAATTATTTTCTAAACAAACTTGTCACTGTCTGCTCTTTGTACATACTTCCGCACCACCGTCTTGAAAAACTTCAATTGCAGTCTTTAATAGACGATCTACCTGAACCTTATCTGGTCCTTGGGGACCTGAACGCACATAATGGTCTGTGGGGTGACTCTCGCTGTGATGCAAGAGGTCGTCTCATTGAACAATTTCTCATTTCATCAGGTGCTTGTCTGTTGAATAGGAAAGAGGCAACATACTATAACCTTGCCAACAAAACTTACTCTTCCATAGACCTCAGTATCGCAGCTCCTTCACTTGTACCATTACTTCAGTGGAAAGTCATAAATTATCTATACGGAAGTGACCATTTTCCTTTAGTTTTGAGTACACCAATAATATATGAATGTCCTCCACATGTTCACAAATGGCTGGTAAACAAAGCCGACTGGGAACAATTTCAAAAGATTACTCACTTAAGTTGGACTGACATATGTGGAATAGGCATAGATGGAGATGTGCAGTACTTCACGGCTTTTCTTACAGACGCAGCAGCCAACTGCATTCCACAAACATCTGGACTGCCCGGCAAACGACACGGACCGTGGTGGAACACTGAGTGTCAGAGTGCGCGAAAGGAACAAAACAGGGCATGGAGGTTGCTGCGGAACTCGCCGACAGCAGAAAACCTTGAGAGCTTTAAGAAAATAAAATGTTCAGGCAGGAGAACCCGTCGGCAGGCCAGAAGAGAAAGCTGGCACACGTTTCTATCAGGAATAAATACATATACACAAGAGGCTAAAGTCTGGAACATAGTTCGTAGGGTAGTAGGAAGACAAGTACACTCACTCCCACTCGTAAACACACAGGGTGACAGCCTGGAAGATCAGGCAAACTTCCTCGGGGCACACTACGAGCAAGTGTCTGGCTCGTCACACTATATTGAAGCTTTCCAAAGATATAAAGCAAGGATAGAAAAGCAAAAACTAGCATACAAGTGTACAAATCACGAAGCATACAACCAACCTTTCAACTTAGCTGAGCTACAAACATCCCTAAACTCTTGCAGTAATTCTCCCCAGGCTACAACCGTGTCACGTATGAAATGTTGAAAAGCCTGCCTCTTAAAACGCGAAATACTTTGCTCTCTCTATACAATGCTATCTAACTTTCTGGCACCATCCCTGCTTCCTGGAAAGAGGCCATTGTTATCCTCATTTTGAAACAGGGCAAGGACCCTTGCTCAGTTTCAAGTTATAGGCTCATTGCACTAACCAGCTGCCTTTGTAAACTTTTTAAAAATGTTATAAACCATCGACTTTCAAATTTCCTTGAAACACACAGTCTGCTTGACCAATAACAATGTGTGTTTCGAGAGGATAGATCCACCACCGACCATCTGGTGCGTATCGAGGCACAGATCCGAGACGCTTTCGTCCACAAACAATACTTCCTCTCTGTGTTTCTCGATATCGAGAAGGCTTACGACACATGTAGTTTTGGCATATTAAGAGACTTATCTGACCTAAGTGTGCGCGGTAAAATGCTTTCCATAATCCAGAGTCACTTGTCCAATCGGAAATTCCGTTTCAGTGTGGGCGGTATTCGCTCCCAAACATTTGTGCAAGAAACGGGAGTACCGCAAGGTGGGGTACTTAGTTGTACACTTTTTATTATCAAAATGAATTCCTTGCAACTGTCCATACCCCACAACATGTTCTATTCCACATAAGTCGATGACGTCCAGCTTCGCTTCAAGTCATCCAACTTAGCAATGTGTGAGTGGCAGGTTCAGTTAGGCTTAAACAAGGTCGCCAAATGGGCAGAAAAAAACGGATTCCGGCTGAACCCAGAAAAATGCACCTGTGTCTTGTTCTCCCAAAAAGAGCGGCGTGCACTCAGAACCTGACATTGAACTGAACGGTCAACGTCTGTCTGTCAATGCGGAGCCTAAATTCTCAGGCTTAATCTTGGACTATAAGTTGACCTTCGTACCTCACATCAAGTATTTGAAAACAAATGTTTAAAAGCCATGAATGTTATAAAAGTGTAGTCACGTACTACGTAGGCTAGTGACAGGCAATGTCTCATGAACCTGTATAGAAGCCTCATTCGCACCCGCTTATATTATGGGGCCGTTAATTATCAGTCTGCGACTCAAAGTGCTTGGAAGATGCTTGACCCCGTGCACCATTTGGGCATCCGCCTTTCTACGGGTGCTTTTCGCACCAGCCCCGTAGAAAGCATTTACGTTGAGTCAAATGAGTGGTCGCTTCATCTGTAGAGAACTTACATGTCCTTTGTTTATTTTCTTAAGGTGAAAGCAGACAAGAAGCACCCCTCATACTTTACTATTATTGATTTGTCGAGCTCCATTCTGTTTCAAAACAGGCCTTCGATGAGGCAGCCCTTCTCAGTTCGCCTGAAAGGTCTAGCTGAGGACACTGGAGTGTCGCTTGAACACAGTTTAATGGCTCCTGTAGCATACCCGCCACCGTGGCTGTGGCAGACTATAGATTGCGAAGTGTCTTTCCTAGAAGTTACTAAACATGCGCCTATTGCCCATATTCGAACATACTTCCTGGAACTTCAACACAAATACACACGCCCTGGGTTCTTTACAGATGCCTCTAAGTCCAACCTCTCTGTGTTCTACGCTGCTGTTGGCCCTTCCTTTTCGGATGCGGGCCCTTTACATCCAGGCCCAAGTATCTTCACAGCGGAAGCTTACGCGATACTTGTGGCAGCTAAACACATCAAACAATTACAAATACAAAAAGCAGTAATTTATACAGACTCTCTCAGTGTCGTAACGGCTCTGCACAGTCTTAAAAAACAAAAAAACGCTGTCCTCGTCTCACTTTACTCAATTTTATGCACACTCTACACACTCAACCAACATGTTGTAGTGTGCTGGGTGCCTGGGCACCGTGAGATTCAAGGCAACGTGATGGCGGATCAGCTTACTGCATCCGTCCACGAAATCAGTGCCACTACACCCATATCGATCCCCTTCCCCCCTTGATCTTAAGCCGTCCCTCAAACGAAAGCTGAAGGACTACTGGCAGATCAAGTGGAATAGACACACACAAAACAAGGTACACGTTATCAAGCCACACCTTGGCCATTGGCCACAAGTATCAAAATCACGTCTAACATTGGGAACACTAATAAGACTCAGGATAGGACACACATACACGACACACACACATCTTTTGTCCGGTGGCGATCTACCATTGTGTGATAAATGTGCTGAGGCATTAACAGTTCTTCACGTTTTAATCCAATGTAAACAAGTAGACACTCTAAGAAGACAACACTTTCCAATACCCTACCGACAACATATACCATTACACCCCGCAATGTTTGTCGGTAGGGAACCACTTTTTACCCATAAATCATTGCTAGCTTTTTTAAAATATGTCGGTTTTTACCATGTAATATACTCAGGTATGCATAGCGTGACCTCTCAAGAGAGGTTGCTGCTGCAGTGACTACATTTAAAAGCACTTGCCTCGCAGCCCTTGGACACAAGGCGCTGATGAGGCACTTGTGCTAGTGCCAAATATTTTCACAAGTTTTTATTATCAAACTCTTGTCACCCCTTTTACTATGCATATCACGCCGCTGTCATGATCTTAATACTTATGTTTTTACCCGCATTATCGCGAGGAATTTTAAGGCCCCTATACAGCCACGCAACATATCATTGTCCGCATCTGTACTCATCGAAATGGCGCTCTTTGGCCATCAATTGGCCCTTGCGCCACAAAGCGCCACACATCAACATCACATGGCATGCCTTTCATGATTTCCGTGTTAGCGTCTGCGTTATTTTTTGCGACAAACCCGTGTCGCATCATGCGTATGGTGGAGGGGTAAATACCAAGCTACCAAAATGACTGTGCGGGTACCGTGAAAGCGGCATCTAAGTTATGTCATACATTCATGTCACAATTTTAATAATAGAACCTCTCATAGATGTCCGTCATACAATAATGTTCAACCATGCCCGTCACGCTAGCGAAAACACCGTGAGTGTGCCATCAGCGTTGCGTGTAAATCTACGTGGCGTGTAAACGTAAGTTATTCGCCAGCTTGCTCAGCTCTCCGTGCGTAAGCGTTAAAACAGCAGAAGGGTGAACAAAAATAATTCAACACAACGTAGTGTCTTTTATTACTCGTATTCAGTCATAATTTCCACCTATGCAACTTAGTTCTGCGGAAACCCACAAGGTGGCGGAAGGGTCTAGAAGGGCATAGAAGACAGCCACCCGTTTTTAGCACAAAGCAACGAGAAAATGTGTACACATGTATCAGAAAGCAAACCTTTAGGTTGCCGAGAAATCCCAGACCGGTGCGAATTTTTCAGCAACTAAGAGGCTTTGCTTTCTAAAAACTCCATATGGATTTACCCATACGGATGGGAAATGGGTAGTCACATTTTCCTTTGTTTCTCTCCTTACATCTTCGCCTCTTTCTTCACTTTGAACCTATCTTGTATTCTTCTCTTTTCTATTTATTTCATTCATTACTGGCGGTTAGGGTTAACCCTGGGTGGCTATCCTGCCTACGATAAACCATAAACCAGAGCAACGGTGTACTACTGGCGCAGTTCAGACTTGTCCACATGTTCTATCACGTCCCTTTCTTGGACTCCATGGTGGATGGTAGGCGCCGCTGCCGAAAAACCCAAAAACTTCTTGGGACCTTTTAGCCCCCGCCCCGTAACCGATCGTGCCTCCCAAAGGGTACGCACTGATGTAGGATCTCATTTCTTACCAAAACATAGCAACCTTTTTGAAATTTCATGTCCTTCATTATGACAACCTTCAATAAAAGCCAGAGCAATCTCGCCTTTCTTGTGGCCAAGTGCCTTAGAGACACTATTGGAACTGACTATGAAGCTACAAAGATGGCAAGTCATACTCTACTTGAACTAAAGGACAAAGTACAGTTCGACAAATTTGCACACCTCAATGCTTTTGGCAATATCCTTGTATCAGTAAATGCAAACCATACAATGAACACAGTGAAGTGCGTAGTATCAGATGAAGACTTGATGACCCTAACCGAAGATGAACTCTTTAATAGATGGAAGGACATAGGCATAACACTTGTGCAGCACATCCCAATCAGACGCAACAACACAGAAATTTTAGGGAAACACTTAATACTCGTTTTCAACTCACCTATTCTACCTCAGGCAATCAAAACTGGCTATGTAAAACTTCCTGTGCGCATATGCATTCTGAATCCGTGACGTTGCTTCAAATGCCAGTGCTTTAGACACAAATCTCAGACGTGCCGAGGTCAGCTGACTTGTGCTAAGTGCGCCACAACTGGTCACGGTACAGAACAATGCAAACACGATGAGGTTCTTTGTGCGAGCTGCGAAGGTAGTCATCTTCCATACTACAGAGCGGGCACAGCCTGGAAGAGAGAAAAGGAAATTATCGCTAGTTAAATTGAGGAAAACCTCACATTTTGTGAAGCACGACAACGAGCCCGACATTTATATTTTGCCCTAAAAACATCTTTCACTGAAGTAGTGCAACAATGAGCGGCACCACGACGGCCCTTTGTAGATACCTGATCTAAGCCTAGCGTACCCAGGTTAAAGCCACTCACCCCTACAATGGGAGCAGCCAATGCTTCTTCGCCTACAACCAACCACTCCACACCGATGGTCTCTACAAAGCCTGATGGCAGCCAGGAAAATGAAGAGGCTAACGAAGTCCTATCAACCCCTGCCTCGGAATGAGGTGAAGTCTAACCGACATACAGATCGCTCTGTGGAATGGGCGTCCAGGGCTTTGCAGGAGGAAATGGACACCACTTCTGGCCATATCACACAGGTAGAGCCAAAGGAGCAGCGAAATTTCGTCGATCGCTTCAAAAAAGTCAAAAACACTATTCACAGAGCCTTACAATGGTCTTGAAAAACAGTTCAGTTTTTTTCGACACACAGTCCTCATAATACACACAGCACCACCTTATGTCCAATAGGGACCCACAAATAATACAATGGAACATAAGAGGTCTACTTGAAGACCTCGATAATATACAAGAACTCCTCCATGAATTCGGTTTGAAAGTGCTGTGTGTACACGAGACACATTTAAAGTCCAAACATACCAACTTTTTCCGACACCATGTCATTTTCCGAAAGGATCGCGATGATGCTGTGGCGTTCGTTAGGAGGTGTGTCTAATATAGTAATTTAAAGTTGGACGTGTTCCCATTTGCACTTCAAATGTCCCTTGAGGGAGTTGTCATCCAAGCAGTTCTTTAAATAAACTAATTACTTACTATTTGTTCATTGTACGTATCACCTCACCATCAGCTCCACAAACAGGACCTAGAATTACTACCATAAGAGCTCCCAGATCCCCATTTGCTTCTTGGCGATTTTAATGCGCACGATGCCCTTTTGGGCAATTCTCGCTGCGATGGTCAAGGAAGCTTTATCTAACAGCTTGTTTTTTTCGCTAAGCTACGCATTTTTCATACAAAGGAGTCCATGTATTTTAGAATCACAAACAATTCATACTCGTCCATAGACCTTTGCATTTCATCACCATTGCTTTAACCATATTTTAAATGAAATGTTCTTAAAAACCCTTACAGAAGCCTCCATTTCTCGATGATCCTCAGTGCGCCAAACGAGAATGAGCTTATTCCCCAGGCCCCTCGGTGGAAGCTTGACTCTGCAGACTGGGAACGGTTCCTTACTGATACTTACGTGACGTGCGCTGAAATGTCTGGTCTGACAATAATTGATTGATTGATATGTGGGGTTTAACGTCCCAAAACCACTGATGATTATGAGAGACGCCGTAGTGGAGGTCTCCGGAAATTTCGACCACCTGGGGTTCTTTAACGTGCGCCCAAATTTGAGTACACGGGCCTACAACATTTCCGCCTCCAACGAATATGCAGCCGCCGCAGCCGAGATTCGAACCCGCGACCTACGGGTCAGCAGCCGAGTACCTTAGCCACTAGACCACCGCAGCGGGGCAGGTCTGATAATAGAAGATGCCATGAAGTACTTCACAGCTGTTCCGGTTGATGCTGGTTCTCAATGTATTCCAGAAGCGAGTAGCTCCGGCTCTAAATGACGTGTTCCCTGGTGAAAGAATGAGCCTATAAAGGCGTGGAACAAACAAAATAAAGCGTGGCGGTTATTGCGAGGTTCTCCAACCGTGGAGAAACTTACATATTTCAAGGGTGTAAAATCTCAAGAGAGGAGGACACGCCGGCAGGCTCGAAGAGAGAGCTGGCAAAAGTTCTTATCAAGAATAAACTTGTATACAGACGAAAGCAATACCGAGAACAGGGTAACAGGATACATGACTGAGGAACACACACACCCACACCCTTTGATTGATATGCAGGGCAATATGCTGGAGGACCAATCAAACAACTTGGACGCCTATTTCGGAGGCGTGTCCAGCAAATTGCATTACTCTAAAAATTTCAAACGTTACAAATCAAGAATAGAGGGACAGAAACTAGAACGACAGTGTACAAAATGCGAAGAATACAATAAACCTTTTGGCCTGGTAGAGTTGCAGGCATCGCTAAACTAATGCAACAAATCATTTCCCGGTTACGACAGTGTAGCTTATCAAATGCTGGTGCACTTGCCTCTCGAAACACAGAAATATCTACTTTCCCTAGATTTTGCAGCCCTTGCGACATAATGCCCCATTATTCATCATCACCACCCCGGAAAGGCGTTTTTCCCGGGCTAATATCCTAGAGTATTACAATTTTTTCGGCACCTAAGAGGCTTTGCTTTATGAAAAATCAATACAGATTTCCTTGCGGCCTTGTGCTACAAGCGGGTGCTGGTCTTTCCATTTCAGCATTTTCAGCTCCTTATTCCAAAATATAACTTCTTTCCTTTGTTGCTGACAACAAGAAAAGCAGCGTAAACCTCCGAAACTTTGAAGTAAACAGCGCTTTTGTGTGTGTTTTAGATAAATCATGAATCCATTCCCACCGTCGTTGTTCTCATTTGTAAGCACTTTAACTATCTGGCATTTGTTTTGGCAGCCCCATAACGGTACTGTGGCCAATGAGGTAGTGAGGCGACATTTGTCACAACAGTAGTGCGAACACTATGTTTTATATAATATATAAAGCGAACTAGTGACATCTCAGAGGAGTACGCGTAATCATTACACTGATCTGGCAGACATTGTCAGTAGCCTTGTTGGGTGCCAAGAGATATTGTCGCCTGCTTTCTACAAGACAGGCATGCATGCCTATATACTTTAGGTGGTGACCAGCTGACTCTCGTATGGTGGATTGTCATTGTTCCCGCTGAAATTGTCTTGCTCAAGGTCCTCAAGTATTAGCACGTACGGCACATCCCAGTTTTTTGCTAGTGTGCTTGGTTAGCTACTTTGTAGGTGTCATTTTTATTACCGCCGAGTAATCTCCTCCAGTATTGCTCTGGCAGTGATTCACACACCATAATGCTCATTGCAGGAAAGAGTTGTAGAACTGTGTTTCCAGCAAAATGTGGAACAATATGTAGGGTTGTATGTTTGGTGAGTTCAACGCTCCAAAGGCATTGTTATGAATGGCGTATCAAAACCAAACCACAGCTAGTTAAAAAACTACACAGACACGGGCGCCAGTCTCGCAAAGAATTTTTACTCGTGTGGACACATATATATACAAGCACGTGGTCCGCATAACATGTGATACAACAGAAAAATTGTGTAATATTATTCTATTGAAGTATGATACCTCCTTTTATTACAAGGCGATAGACGAAACGCTGATACATGAGTTAGTGTTAGAAATGTGTAAAGCCTCTGGTATTTCCCGAGTAGTCTGGTCGTTACTTCTAGCGATGATAGTAGTTTCTTCAAATGGAAGGACGCACCCGCACTCTCTGCAGTGCACGCCTACATGCGATAGGGCATCGGTGCGAACGTTGGCCTAATGTTCCCTGAATCTCCGATTGACACACCTACCAGTTTGTCATATGTATAGCGTCACAAAAAGAAATCCCGTACACAACCCCCGTGGCGCATTCAACAGCTTTTGAACGCTGCCTGAAGCCGCATCCTGCAGTCTCTTTCTCATTTCTTTCTTTCAATTTTTTCGCTTGCACGTGCGCCAATATGTTGCAGCTTATTACGCCCAGAAAATACCACCCTCACACCAAGCCGGCGTGCATGTTCTTCAATCCATGGGACATCTTATGCACACATGGTACAACAGCTGTTTTCTTGTTATCTTCCTGCTTAATTTTTTTTCTCCGTTGCCTTCATGCTGTAGTGATCTTATTATTTTTAACACACTCTGGTTACATGCCACTGGTATCCAGCGTGCACGAGCCTACCTACTCATTGGAAAACGCTTCCCCTAATCTTATGACGATTCGTCTTCTGGAGGGAGCTCTCAGCAAGAGGAGCTTGTTTCATCCTTGGCTATTTTAGAATGAGCTGACGAGAAGTTCAGAGGCCTTTTTTGATCGTGGCCAATATTCCAAACAAAGATGTTCAGGCATCACGAAAATTACCAGATCAAGACATCTTAATTTTTGCTGCTCCAAAAACTCGTGTGTGACTCGAGGACCATAGCTTCCTGCATGAACAGTTCTAAAACTGCATGGATTGATATTGGATCTCAGCTTTCACCGATGAGGACTAAATAATCATCTACGTACCAAAAAAAACTAATGTCATGACCTTAAATACACCGCTCAATACCCTTGTGTACACAAGCAAGGAAAACATTGCTAAGAATTGGGGCTATCCTAGACCCCATACAATACCTTTTTTTCGTATAAACCACTTCTCTTGGAAACCAATAACAGTATATTTCAAATAGAACGTTCAAATTCCCAAGAAAGATGCTACAGAAATGCCGCAGTTGATAAAAACTTAAATTTGTCATCATACACTGTTATGTCCGGTGTTGTCGTCGGCCCATAGACGTACGCGTTGGTCGCGGTAGTCCAAAAAGCTCAGACAGCCTCGAACGGTTAAAAACAAGTTTATTCCTATTCGGATGGAGGCGGCGGCCCATCTGCCGGGGGAAACGACGGTGGCTCGTTTCCGCCGAGCGGGGGAAGGGGAGGAGTCAACATCTGGAAGCAGTTTCAGCAACCGGTCCTTCGCGGGTTCAAAGGCTTGCTCGTGACACAGGGGTGCTTGGAACACAACATACACCTTAATGCATTTTTATACACATGCCACCAATCGTTCCTGTGGTATCGAATGTTACAAATCTTGCACGTCCACAGTAAACGTGGCGTACCGACCCGGTTCACATCTTCTTAGTTGATCTACCATGCCTTTTTTATATTGATATCAGGAAATAATCTGACCCACCAGGTTTCTTAGGAAATTTTGATGGTACTTCGAAACCAGCAGCTGCCATGAACCCTTCACAGGAACAATTGTTTGAAACAGCATCCCTTTCTTGTGGGTCTCAACTGTAAAAAACACTTTTAATTGCCCCAGAAACACCAGGTTTCTTAGGCAATTTTGAAGTACCTTCGTAATTGCCTAAGAAACCTGGTGGTCCCAGATCCTTTCTTGATATAGAATTGATATAACAGGAGCGATTGATGGTATGCGTAAACAGATGCATTGCGGTGTGTAATGATGAATTTCATTTTGTTACAAACTGCGGCATTTCTGTGGCATCTTTCTTGGTAATTTTAACGTGCTATTTGAGATTTACAGTTATTTGTTTTCAAGGAAAAAGATTTATACAAAAAGAAGGTGTTTGTATATGGTCTAGGATCGCCCCCATTCTTAGCAATATTTTTCTAGGTTATGTAGACAAGGGTATTGGGTGGTGCGTTGAAGCTCAGGACAATAAAATATTTTGGTATGCAGAAAATTATCTCGCCCTCATGGATGAAAGTCGAGGTTCAATCTCTGCATGGAATTTTAGAACTGTTCAAGCAGGAAGGTATGGGCCTCAAGCTTACACACGAGGTTGCAGTGCAGCAAAAAATAAGATTTGTTGATCTGGCAATTTTCTTGATGCCTCAACATCTTTGTTTGGAATATTGGCCACGATCCAAAAAAGAAGGCCTTCTGAACTACTCCTCAGCCCACTCCGAAATAGTCAAGGATGCAATACCTCCTTTTCCTTGAGAGCGGCCCTCCTGAATACAAACCGTCATCGGATTAAGGAAAGCGTTTTCAGACAAGTAGGTAGGCTCGTGCGCGCTGCCTACCCGGGACATGTAACCGGAGTGTGTTAGAAGATGATAAGATCACTAAAACATGAAGGCAACAGAGACAAAGAAAACATTAACCTGGAAGATAACAAGAAAACAGCTGTAGTACCTTATGTGCATAAGATTGAAGATAAATTGAAGAACGTGGCCAGCCGGTTTTGCTTGAGGGTAGTATTTTCAGTACGTAATAAGCTGCAACAAATTGGCACACGTGTAAGCAAAAAATTGAAAAAAAGAAACGAGAGAGAGACTGCAGGCTGCGGCGTGAGGCAGCGTTCAAACGCTGTTGACTTTGCCACGGGCATTTTGTACGTGTTTCCTTTTTCTTGTGAGGCTATACATATGGGACAAACTGGTGGGTGTATCAATCTGAGATTGAGGAAACATGAGGCCAATGTTCGCACCGATGCCCTATGACATGAAGGCGCGTACTCCAGAGAGTGTTGGTGTGTCTCTCAATTGGAAAAACTCACATCATCGCTAGGAGTAACAATCAGACAACTCAGAAAATCATATAGGCTTTGCACATGTTTAACACTAATTCATATATCAGCGTTTCATCTATCGCCTTGCAAGAAAAGGAGGTATCTTATTTGTATAGAAAATTATGACAAATATTTCGTGCTTTGTCACATGTTTTTCGGACCACGTGCCAGTATATATGTTTGTGTCGACGTGAATAAACATTAATAGCAAGTCTGGCGCCCATGTCTTTCTGGTTTTCTTCATCTGTGTTTCATGCGTTTTTCATTCGTCGTTCATAACTATGAACAAACACCAACTCGCCCAACTGTCAGTGCTCCATAGGCAGTCAATATAAAACTTGAAGGGTTAGCCTTAAAATAAATATACAACTATTGCACTATTTGTCCGCATCGACTGCAATGCAAAAGGGCGCATAAAACAGTGTTAAGATATTTGCTTATATTTCGTGCTTTTTTGCTTTTTTTCCAACTGGTTCTCTGCCTCATAGCGTAGGCTAGAAGGTGAAACAAATGGGCTAGGATGGTGAGGCATCACCTTTACATTATTCCACCAACACTGTGCAGAGGTTTTATACAGTGCATTTGCTCTATTTGTTCTCTTTTTCGTTCCAGACTTCGACAGCTATCGTGTAACTGGGCATTTGCATGCTTCTGTCGATCCTCAACCCATACAATTCGCTGGCAGTAGCTTTGTTTCTTTCGCAAGAAGCATAGACAATGCTTTGAATCGCCAGCAGCCAAATGACCTAGCTGGTTGGAGCTATTCTGGACTAACAAAGTAAGTTATTTAACCTACCTTTCCTTTATAATTGAAGAAATGTTCGTTTGTTGAACATTACCAGTTTGTTTCCCCCAAGAGCAATCTTCATTGGTCTTTAGAAAAATATGATTTATGCAGTGGCTTATTTTTCATGAAAACAAGTATTGTCTGGCACGAGGTGTCATATTGAAAGACTAAATAGCTGGCGGGTAGCCATTAAGCTTGACACTTGCGTATTCCTAAACATAGCACCGGTACATTATGCATTTCAACTCCATACAGTATGTGTGGGCACTGGCTGGAACTTGGACTGTTTTCCCTAAATACAGGCATTACTGCCACAGCTGTTCATGCAGCTTACCGTTATGAACGCTTGCTATTTTGGCTCACTGTCTGTTCCTATCGAGTACTTACAGACTCAACAAAATAAAGGAGGGCAATTCTAAACACCACTATTGGTGTAGTAATTATTCCTGTATTACATTGCAGAAGATAGTGCTCCCAATGTAAGCGCTCCCGTGAATACTATTTAGAGGTTTAGAAACTGCAAAAGTGAACAAAGTTAGGCTGTTGTCACTGCATTACGAAAGAGAAAACCACCGCTAAGAATACAATTACAAGAAAGAACGAAAGTTCTTTCTTTCTTGTCCTCGTCTCTTAAGCACTGCTTTTTCCCCCTACGTTACTGCAAATTGGGCTCACATCACCAGCGATATTTCGAAGGTCCTCATAAACGATAGTGTGACATTGAGAATCTCTTTTTGCTCTTTGAAGATTGTACCTATTGAGTATATTCATACATAATTTTGTGTCAGGCGTCATGAATTGTTAGGCCCACGGAATGGATTTTGCTCTCTCTTAGTAGAGTACCAAGTACTCCAAATAATTAACAAGTTTTTCTAAGCACGCATCTCGTGAAATCACTAGTGTTATTTGTTAGCTGTTTTGTGAGGCATTTCAGGTCTGTATCTGAAGCATAGAGGCCTTTCACTGCCGTGGGCTCTTATGATATAAATTGGTGCTTCCATGCTGCTTTATGTGATCTACTTTCAATGCATCGCCTCTGTAGCTGTTGTGTTGCTGCATGCGTTGCGTCTCTTCTTAAGCTCCGCCATGTTGGCGATTCGTTGGAGAAGTGTGCTACGTAAATATTGGTGAAGATAATCAGTGTACAAAGTTCTGTGAATAACGCCGTACTCGCCTACACAATTTTGTTCGTCAACATGACTTTAGCAGGGCGTGCCAATGTGTACAACGATGGTAACAAGGGTGCAGCGGTGAAGCATTGGTTTCAGAAGTATTTCTCGTTTGAGGGGAGTTTGGCTGTCTCCAAGCTACGGCCATCTTGCACTCTGTGAACCGTGATTGAGCGGTGGGCTTAGACAGCAACTAATTTTCGTGTAATCGCTCAAAAATAATACTACAACGTATCTGTAGCAAGATATAGGAGCCAATATCCTCATTAGTCGTAGTGGCACAATGGTAAACGAGCCTGCAATGTTGTTCTACACAAAAGTGTTTTAAAGAGGGGTTCACCACGGCTCCACTGACTTATTTTCCTCCTCGATACGACGTCGTAGAATATATGCTAACAAATTGCAAAGGAAGAATACAATGACATGAAGTACCACTGCTGTGTGTACAACTTTCTACCTCCTACTCCAACGCGCGTGGCGTGAATCCACAAGACTACAAAACACACGTTATCAAGCTTGCTAAAGTAAGCTATTTATATACATCATATACCATTTGGCGATCCTCAGAGCTCCGCAACTTCACTGCGTTTTCGCCTTCAGTGGCGAGATGGCGTAAATGCCTCGCATTGAGCATTTATAAAGACCATTACTTTTTGCGTTTTGATGAGCTCCTCCACCAGCGAAGGTGCATATCAGGCTCGTGATTTTGCGGAGCACGAACATCCCTTAGCTTGCTCCCGCGACCATGTTTACAAAAGGAGCACATGCTGACATACTATAAAGTAAATTGTAGCAGTTGTTCGGGCTAGTTCTGTGTATACCTGTGCTTTTGTTCCATGCGTCTCTCTTTCTATAAAAGCAGCACTTTAAATTTCACGATATGAAAGTTTTAGTCCGTGCTCGCTTAGTGTATATTCACTTCGTGAATGCTTTCGGCTGAAGGTGCGAGCCCAGAATTTCAAGATCCTTGCCTTTCATCGCGTGACATTACATTTTGTTGCTATGGCATACATTCCTTTGCCCTTCTGGAGAAACAGTGCGCAAAAAACTCTCAACTGCCTCTGTGAAGAAATGTTTCAAACTCATGGTATACTGATTCCTAAACGGGGGATTAGCAACGTTTTTTTCAACTACTTTATGTAGCAGTAGAGTGTATGTAGTGTTAAGGAGATACTGAAGTTAAACAGCAAACTAGTTTGTACTGATAGATTTTACTTTGTAAATATAGCTTCCTCAACTTTATTACTCTATAGTAATTAGATCAGGAAATTGATGCCTAAACTTCCACTCGTAAATTTGCCGCATGAATATCTTATGTCAAAATCACAAGTCCGAAAATTGTCTTTCGCATTTCGGCCACCTTGACAAAACGATGTTTTGTAAAACTTGCTGTAGCTCTTTCAGCAGGCTGTAGTTCACTTTTACTCATTAGGTACAACGTTGGGTCTACTGGACGCTGTAAATATTTATGACGTTCTCGCGCTCAAGTGGGCTCACTTTTTTTTAGTGAAATAGTAATTTTTATCTGACAAATACTTGTGTACAGTTTATTGTTTTTTATACTGTAGCGCTCAAAGAAGTACACGTGCCCTGAATCTAATGGGAACCGATGAGAACTATTTTTTTCAGTGGTGAGTGGGTGACTTAAAAAAGAACGAACATGTGAGAGATTGTTTGACACTCAGTCTGTGAAGCGCAGTTCTTCCTGGCGTGTACGCGTCGATACGTTGGGAACCGAGACAAGGCTTATAATGGCAATCCTGTGCATGGATGCCATGAAGGCTACAGCGCAAGCGACAAACACCTGTATATACTTGAACTGCCACCTTCTTATACCGCTGACACAAAACTCTGCCTTTTCCAAGCGGAAGCTCAAATCGCAGCGCGGCGCATTGCTATCAAGCGGACAAATTAGTACAACGTGATTGCCAGCCTCCTGCTTGAGATGGTGACCAAAATGTGTGACGTTCTCATGCCTTCACCAGCGAAGGATGTGTAGAAATATCCATGCGTTTCCACGATGTGAATCATGACTAAAAAGAATGCGCGGCCGCGCTGGATTGTTCGTCATCTTATAGCTTGGTAGCGCAAAATTGCCGAGGACAGAAAGGAACACAGAAATGAAAGACAAAGCACAAACACGCAACTAAGCTTTATTCAGAAGTTTTTCTACATATACACACCGCCAACTTGCGTACGCAGACGAAATTTGGCTATGAGGTACAATGTACTATAGTTTTTGTTTTGCGCCACATAACTGGCTGGGGCTATGACCTGTCAACTTGGGACTGCCTAAAAGAGCAGTGACATACTTCATGCATGTCCCCGTTTTGCGTCAACACGTGGTTATCGATCTCCTAATAACAATTTCGTAATAATGAGACAACGAGGGACAAATAATGTGTGTTATTCGATTAGTTTCACCAGTATAGTACTGAATTGAACAATCAAAAGTTACTCATGAGTAAACTTCGTAGAAAACAAATAGTTAAAGTTGATACATAAATGAAAATTCCGAAGAAGTAGAATTGCATTAGAACAAACTTAACAAGCAAACTGTTTTGTGTCTCCTCAGGAAAAACCTAACAAGCAAACCTTATTGTGTCTACTGAATTTGCGAAGAGCTATGCAGACGCTCCAGTTTCTGTGGCTCAGAGAAAAAGCTCCGAGCACAAGGATAATTTCAGAATTAGGAGAAATGCATCATTTCATGAATATAGTTGCTAAATGTTTTTGGCAGAAAGAAAATGTGTGGTCTGGTTTGCGCTCATTCTTCATCGTCATTAGACACAGCATGAACAAAGCGTGCATGTTGTTATGCAGATGTATAACGGCTACCTCGCTTTTCATAAGGGAACGGCATAATAGATGCTTCCTTACTTCAATAAAGTTACTCACTGTCGGGTAGCGCACAAATTGAAACCACATAGGAAGAAAACTGGACAAGAGTTGCTCTAAAAATGGAAAATTTTTTTAAATATCATTTATAGATCCAATATTGCTAATAGATTTTTAGTTATACTAGTGCTTGTCCGGTTCCCTCCTTTCCTGTTTTGAAGTTGTTCGCTAGCCGAGAAATTTCAACTCAACCGCCTTTCAGTTCTAACATTTACTACAGGAAAGTTACGGTGGGCGTGTAGTGGGCAACTTGCATGTCCTTGTGGACACACATGAGAAAACGACTTGACACGTCCTTCTATCGTTAGAGCGAGAAAAAACAGACTTGACTTCCTAATTATTGCGATAGAATTCATATAAATACACTCGGTGGGACTTTGCCACCGGCATCGGCATCTTACACCGTATATGTATACGTATATGTATTCGCAAGAAAAAAAAGGAAATCCAGAAAAAGGACTTTGCCGCGCGATATCAAGCTTGGAGCCTCCGCGTCGTGAGTGCGAGGCTCTAACCACTGAGCTACCGAGGCGTACCCCCCGTGAATGTTCAAACTGCAAGATAATTATATCTACCACTTACTGCTGTTGGCGGGCATATCAGGGGGGACTATCGTGTTTTCAGCCTTACCAGCAAGATGACGCTATGAGTGCGTGGCAGCTCTCATGTTCACGCGTACTTTGGCCCACGGAGAAAACTGCGCTATCTCTCGCGCACTTTTATCTCCCGTTGGAGAGCATTGTACGTCGTGGCTGGCGTTGAGCTGCACTGGAACGATCCTGTTGTAAGTAATGAGTGCACAAAGGTTACTGCCACTGTTACACAGCTTCAGTTTACGAAGAGGGCGTGCTTCTCAGACACATCAAAGTAAGAACTGAGACGCAGACGCTTATTCGTGTTCATCTGTACCTGTGAGTACGTTTTGTGCGTCATTTGAGCGGGCCAAACGCGTGGTATGCTCCGATCTGCTTCCCATTCTGCGCGTGACCTTCCCATTTGTTCCTAACACATTCGGTGCTTCGCCTTTGCGGCAAAGCACTGACTTTTTTTCGGACCCCTTGCGTAAGCAAAGCTGCCACGCCGCATAAGATCACGTCCGTTCAATTCCTCCTTCATGGAGCCATTTCAATGATGTCGGTGGCGCTCCATAGCTGCTCTGATAGAGGTAAGTACGATCTGTTATCCAGATCAGCGCTGCCAGGAAACTATGTGAGTTAAAATAGTGCCTGTACTGACCGTAACGCAAACATTTGGTTCTGGATTGAGCCACGTAACTGTAGGAGTAGTCTCAGATAGGCTGGCTTCAGGCGCTCCCACTGCTATAGTGTCAGGTTTGCCGTGAACCTCAACGAGATATGTCGACTAGTGTTTCTCGAGTACCGGAAAGAAGCCGAGGAAGTGTGAACGGATGGCAGATCGAATTGGTCCAAAGCGCACAAACACCTGTGTTGCGTTGTTCAGGTCGGATGTGATGTATGGCGTGCGTTATGAAAGACGTCGAGTCCGACAGGGTTTAAAATACCGGAAGAGGTCGCGAAGAAGATGTACATATTCATGAGTAGGCAGAGCTGCCGACGTTAGTTCTGAGGAGAAGTCGCTAGGTAGACGTAGCGGAGTACCGTAGACGAGCTCCGTGTTCGAGCACCCTAAGTCTAATTTCAAGGCGCACCGGATACCTATAATACCAGTGGCAGATGTTGAACCAATTGTGATGGCGTGACTTGAACAGTCTACGGCGCTTAAGTTGTCAAATTAATCGTTCTACGTGTCCATTGGTCGGGATGGTAGGCGGCCGTGAAAAGACAATTTGCACGAAGCAAGCGCAGAAATTCGTGAAAGATGGCATACCAGGTTTGCTGCCTTATGTCAGTCACTATCTTGGTAGGGCATTCGGAGAAAAGCTTAAATGGTGGCGTGGCGTTGCCCTCAGGATGGCGCTGAGGCGTAGGTAGCAGCCATAAATTCGCTCGGCTTGTGCCATGCATCACCCCAAAACAAAAATAAATGGCTAGAAGCAATTAACCGCCTGCGTGTTGATGCAGAGGCCTGGTACAAGAATGAAGGTGTCTAGATGACTTCCTCGATAGAACGGAGTCAGGGTTCACACTTGCGTGTTGAACACAACACGTGCCGAGGGCGGACCTCAGGGGAACCTCCTCGTGAATCCATCTGTATACTGCAGCTCGGCAGCTGACCCTCTTCCATACACCAGACCTGGCTTGTCGTCTTCGACATTAAAAATCAGGAGATCCTAACGAGTTTCATTGGCCGGATTGGTGTTAACCTACTACATGCAAGACACAGAGCTACACAACACCAAACGCAGTCTGTTCTAGCGGTGCAGGTCTACGTGGCTGGAATTAGCGAGGTTACAGAACTTGTGCTCACGGGAGCTAGACGCACGGTACTGTATCGATGCCATTTTCCCGCCAACCGCCAATATTGGCCTGCGGCACACCTGAATGTCTGCGGTGGTTTCGCGTTGCCTCTCGGTGCATTTCACCTGCATCTCAAAACTGAAGCCGGTAGCATGTTCTTTGCCAGCGTTGCCCGATTCGAGGACAGGCCCACACACTTTATTCTAGGACCCGAATATTTCCTGCCAGGTGAAGCTTGCGTCACCGTTGGCCATGATAGAGTCCACATCAGGTGCTCGACTCCGAGTATTACATTGGTGCAAAAATCTTAAGCCAATAGACCACTGCCGGAACTGTCTGTGGATACCAAAAGCCCCTTCTACGGATACTCAGACATACATAGGCAGACTTCCCGGCAGTCGCTTGCGGAGGGTGCAAATGTTTTACACGAAATCGCCAACCTGGAGGCAGTCGACACATACCGACCAGACGTGGGTGTATCACTTCTCTACCACGTGCGTCCAATGTATCACGGAAGATGTATTGCGTGCGTTCGATGCCAAAGTAGTGGCAAATCATTATGCAGGCAGGTGGATGCTTGGCTCTAGGACAGAGAAAAAGGGCCAGCCGCTTGTCTTATCAGCTGCCGCTCACCACCCTATGTCACAGAGTTACCAATGCTTTCACCCTAAAACAACCAGTGTCGCCCCCTCGACCCAAAGAGTTTGGGCAGCCCGGCAAGGCAGAGTGGAGCGTAAGCAAAACCGCCTGCCACGGCAGAGTAATTGCCGACCACCAGAGATCATTCCACTAACGATGACTCTTCAGGGTTCTGAGACGGCGGGCCTGCAAAGACCAAGTCTGCACAGCCAGTGTCATCCACCAGTGAACATTTCGGCACCACATAGATCCCCAAGGCACAGGCAACACCAGCCACCAGAGAGAGTATTGGGTAACGATGACAGCTTAGGATTGAGGGCCTGTGAGCCTTCGACGACCACTGTGGCAAAGCTATTGCCAGCCACCTGAACGCATTTTTGGAACTCTACAAGCACTTTTGCAGTGTGTTCGAGTATAAGGTAAATGAAGTGAACACCAGGCATGGGTGCCTGAGGGGTTTGGTGGAAGACAAAAAGAAAGAAACAGGGTAGATAGCTCTTTGCCTCACCTGTACACACACACACACACACACATATATATATATATATATATATATATATATATATATATATAGTCCAAAGATCCTCCGTGAGCGGTCACAACGTGGTTTATTTCGACGTTTCGGCCTAGAGTCTGGCCTTCATCAGGATTGAATCCTGATGAAGGCCAGACTCTAGGACGAAACGTCGAAATAAACCACGTTGTGACCGCTCATGGAAGATCTACTGTATGCAATGCTACGGCAACTCAACCACCATGCCTATATATATATATATATATATATATATATATATATATATATATATATATATATATATATATATATATATATACATATATATTGAAATACCAAGGTTCAGCTGACGCTTTCTTCAAGCAATAGCAAGAAGGCGCCGATGATGAAGAGGGCCGAAGCGAAGACTGATGATGGTTGTTGACAGATGAGGAAGATGAAGTCCAATGAATTCTTACACTAATTTCCCTGCCGATGGAAGCGGCCAGCCTGGCCGCGAATCACGCTGTGGAACGCATACAATAGGGCTTGAGACGTGAAACGTGCACAAGCTTTGTCCCGCGGCAGTGTTGGTCATTGGTGCATGAACAGGTGTGATATGGTAGTTCACCGGTGATGTCTGTTCGACAACTTTGTAGGGGCCAAGATAGCACGACTAAAGCTTCTCGCATAAGTCAGGCGTTCATGAAGGAGTCCACAGAACAGCGGTAGAGAACGATGCGATAAGTGGCATCGTAACGATGTTTGCGATCTTGTTGGCTAGCTTCGATGCTTACACGGGCGAGAACGGCATTGAGCAACAAGAGACAGAAACTGGTCGCAAACGAATGGTGAAGCGTTGACGGGGCCACAAAAGAATGAAATGTCAAGTGGTGATCTCGGTTGGCGTCCGTATACTAAGAAAAATAGAGAATAACCTGTGGTTCGTTGAATTGACTTATTGTATGCATACGTTACAAAGGGAAGGAGGGCATTTCAGTTGCGATGGTCTGATTGCATATACATAGACAGCATGTCGCACAGCGTGCGATGAAAACTTTCAGTTAAGCTATTGGTTTGTGGATGATAGCTAGATGTTGTTTTATGAACTGTTTTTGATGCTTGAAGAACTTCACTGAGCGTGCTTGAAAGAAATGCCTTGCCCCGGTCGCTCAAAAGAACACGAGGGGCTTAGTGACGGAGGTAAATAGCATTCAAGAAGAAAGTTAACACTTTGAAAGCAGTTCCTGAAGTTATCGAAGCCGTCTCAGCGTACCGAATCAAGTGAATAACCGTGGTGACTATGCATCTCTTGCCTTCTGATGTAGTTGGGAGGGGCCCGAAGAGGTAAATTCCGACGAAAGAAAAGGCTCTGCTGGGCAACGACGTGGTTATAGGGTCCCGACTTGAGCAGTAGTGGGCCGCTTGCGGTGTTGACAAAGTGCGCATGAGACAATATACTTAGCTATCATCGTGGAAAGACCTGGCCAGAACAATTGACTGCGGATGAGCTTGTAGGTTTTGTAGTAACCCAAGTGGCCTGACGTCGGGTCGACGTGTGAAGCACGCAGAACATCAGTGCGTAGTGCGCGTGGTACGACGGGAACCCATCGATGACCTTCAGGGTGGAAAATGTATCGATAGAGCACGTCGTCTTCAAACTTGAATAGCAGGAGTTGTTTCAGGAGACTGGCATTTGGGGAAGACGAGGCACCGGTAAGCCGACCGATGAGGTCAGTGCAGTAATAGTCGGCTCGCTGGTGAGTGGTAAGTACTGAAGGACGGGTGGATGACGGTAGGGAAGAAATGGATGATATCGACGAGGCGTCCTCCGCATAGCCAATTTGACAAGGGGATGTGACGTGCACCGAAGAGTACAGCAAAGGGCATCGTGACAAAGCGTCGGCATCTTGGTGTTGTGTTCCGGTCTTGAAGGTGACGTCAAAGTCACATAATTGTAACCGGAGAGTGCAGCGGTCAAGTCGCCCCGACAAGTTTTTGATTGTGAACAACCAGCAAAGAGCATGGTGGTTTTTCACAACAGTAAGATGTCGACCATGTAGATACGACTGAAATTTTTGGATGGACCAGACAAGAGCCAAGCACTCTTGTTCGTTTATCGAGTACCTCTTCTCTGCAGAGATCAGAGTGTGGCTTGCATAAGCGACAACTTTCTCGCGAAAGGCATGGTCGCGCTGGAGGAGTGTGGCGCCGATTACTTGTCCACTAGCGTCAATGTATAATAACGTAAGCGCCTTGTCATCGAAATAAAAAAAAGCACTGTTGGGGATGTCAGTGCGTGCTTGAATTCTTGAAATGAGGCCTCGCATCGATCATTCCAATCGAAGGAACCGGTGCAATCAAGAAGCTTGTGGAGAGGAGTGGCACTGGTGGCAAAGTTGCGATTGAATCGGCGAAAGTACGATGCATGTCCAAGAAAACTGCTTAGTTCTTTGGAACGAAAGGGGCGCAGAAAAATGAGGACTGCGGAAATTTTGTCCGGTTTGAGCTGGATGACATCTTTACTATCGATATGTCTTAGATCTTTTATAGCTGTGTTGCCGAAATGGAACTTTATGTTTAGTTGAAGTTGTCAATAACCAAGCACCCACCATGCTCCACCTTGCCCACAACCCACTTCGTACGCACAGATCGCTTCAATGCAACCCTCGCCGTCTCAAGTATCACCCTCTGTGCCTGATCATGACCATCTCGCCACTCTAGTTGCCCGTCCACCGAACCCTACCTACCATTCTTCCTGGCGGGCCCCACAGCCTGTTTGCTACTACTGTGGAATTCGATGACACATTTCCCGGTTCTGTCGACGTCTGTAGCAAGATCAACGTCGTGGTTATGCTGGTTTTAAACATGACGACACATGTGCTCGAGGTTACTACCATTATGCCGACAGTTCTGCCAACCACCGATCGCCGTCTGCTGAGCACATTTCCAACACGACCCACAATACACGTGCCTCCCGACCACGCTTTCCTTCGTCACTCCGACGCTCTGTTTCACCACTTCGCCCTGTCTCTCAACTGTCTGCCCAGCGATCGGAAAACTAAACAGTGCAGTTTTTGGAGAGAAAACTGCATCGGGGTGAAATGACCCAAGTCCTCCTGAAAGACCGTCAAACATGTTATTGGTGACTTTGCAACGTGTGCGGGTATTGGCTTTGTTGGACACGGGAGCATCTATTTCAGTTATGCGTGCCGACTTGTGTTCTCGATTGCGGAAAGTGAAGACTCCCTACCTTGGATCATCTTTGATTGGGGCTAATGGAACAATAATAGACCATCGGCCCAATGTACAGCGCGTGTCTTCATTGATGGTATTTGTTATCACATCACCTTCGCTGTCTTAATTTCGTGTGCTCATGAACTAATGTTAGGTTGAGACTTTCTCTCATCAGCATCTGCATTAATTTCTTGCTGTCAACGAGTAGTCAAGATGATCGAGACCGATTACTGCGACGAACGCGTCGTCGAGAAACCACTGCGTTTTTTCACAGCTTCCGGTTTCATACTGCTCCCGCGTCAGGAGCAACTCATCACTATCACTTCTCCGAATATTGGCAATGGTGACGTCCTTATCACCCCTTCAAAGCACTGTCCAGCTCGTGGCGTAGTACTCCCCTCAAGCCTGGCGCGGTTCAAAGGCAGAGCTGCGATAATCCTTTGCCTGAACACTACCCCGGAGCATGTCCTCCTACACCAAGGTTCTGCAATAATTATTGACAGATGAGAAAGATGAAGTGTAATGAATTCTTACAACACACACACACACACACACATATATGTATATATATATATATATATATATATATATATATATATATATATATATATGGTACATTTAAAGCAAGTTGTTCGGTATTCTATTGCTGCTGTTCCTGCATTGTGATATATATAATTATATATATATATATATATATATATATATATATATATATATAAATATATATATATATATATATAACGGAATGAAGTGTATACCTAAGGGCTCATTTTTAACACAATAATAATCAGACCTAACTGGACCAGGAATGTATAGGGGAAGTTATTAGAACCAATATAATCCAATATAATGTAAATGAGAAGGAAAAAAATGGGTGAACAAATGGCTTGCCGTGATCAGAAATGAAACCTACGACCTTCGAATAACGCGTTCAATGCTCTAACCACCGAGCCATCACGGCGGCTGTCCCCCCCGGCCACTTTATTGGGTTTATATGTGAATTTAAGCGTCAAGTGTCAGTCAGCGCCATTTTGAGCCAAGGCGGCGAGTGTGGAACACCCTTGTATGTGCCTGTGTTGCGTCACGTAGCACCTGAAGTTATTACGAGCCGGCACCTGACCAATAGTGCTCCGTATGCAACCTAATGGCACCAATTCTGCCAGTATGAGATACTTGTTAATAAATAAGGGAAGGAAGTGTATACTTAAGGGCTCGTTTTTCCGTGTATTGACACAATAATAATGACATCTAACAGACAATAATGCCAAGAAATGAATAGAGGAAGTTATTAGAACCAAGGTAATTTAAATAAGAAGAAAGAAAAATGGGTGCAAAAGTAACTTGCCATGAGCAGGAATCAAACTTTGACCTCTCACCGATTTTAGTTCTGTCTATTTACATTACATTGGTTCTAACATCTTCCCCTATACATTGCTTGGTATTATTGTCTGTTAGATATCATTTTTTGTGAAAGCACGGAAAACCTAGCCCTTAGGCATACACTTCTCTCCCTTATTCATCAACGAGGCTTTCGTACTGGCAGACTTGGTGCCGTTAGGTTGTATACGCAGGACTATTGGTCAGCTGCCCGTTCGTAATATGTTATCGTGCTACGTGACGCCACACGGGCTCATAAAAGGGTGTTCCACACTTGCCGCCATGGCTACAAATGGCGCTGACTGACACTCCCACGTTCAAATTCACATTTAAACTCAATAAAGTGGCTGGAGGAAAGCAGCCGTGAAAGCTCGGTGGTTAGAGCATCGAACGTGTTATTCGAAGGTCGTAGGCTCGATTCCTGCTCACGGCAAGCTATTTTTCACCCATTTTTCTTTCTTCGTAATTACAATACATTGGTTTTAATAACTTCCCCTATACATTCCTTGGCACTATTGTCTCTTAGATATCATATATATATATATATATATATATATATATATATATATATATATATATATATATATATATATTAATATATATATATATATATATATATATACAAATTGTAATGAATTAATGAATCTGAGTAACGGACGCTCTGCTGGCAACGAAGAAGACGATGATGATCGGTGGCTGCAGTAGTAGCTCGCGCACGCCGTTCGCCATTAGCCAGACCTGCCTGTTAAAGCTCATTTTGCCAAGCTGCGTCTGAACCTTTCTCGACGTACAACACCTCTATTTTAAGTGGTGGAGGAGCCGGGGTTCCCATCAACCTGGAACTTCGCTATCGGACGCTACCCTCACCGTTCACCATGACTGCTCCTGGCCCTTCTCAAGCTGCCTCACCAACGACAGTCTACTGTACTGGCGCGCCTCGGCAACGTGACCCACCAATTTTTCGCGGCAACGATGAACAAGACGTCGAGGACTGGCTCGTCGAGTACGAAATCGTAAGCGCTTCCAACAAGTGGAACGCCTGCGACCAGCTCACAAACGTGCGCTTTTACCTAGCTGATGTGGCCAGCCTCTGGTTCAAGAACCACCAAGGCGAAATTACCAACTGGTCCGCCTTCAAGACCACCATCTCCGCGGTCTCCGGCCGTCCCGCCGTGCGCCGGCTTCGCGCGGAACAGCGTCTCCGTAGTCGAGTCCAGCGCAGGGACGAGACCTTTACGAGTTACATTGAAGATTTCTTGTCCCTTTGCAAGCGCGTGGATGAATCTCTAACCGAACGCGACAAAATCAAGCACATCATCAAAGGAGTTGATGACGACACCTTCCAGATGCTCGTCGCTAGGAATCCACAGACCGTCACCGATGTTGTCCACCTCTGTCAGGAGTACGACGAGTTGCGTAAGCAGCGTGTCTCGACGCGCAGGGCCGCAGAAGATACGGCTGAAGTTTCCGCCCTCGTACACGACGTCGCTGCTGATCAGACCGTCTTACTCCCCCAAATCAAACAATTCATTCGTGAGGAAGTTGCGCGTCAGCTTTCTCTTGTGGCCGAAGCATCCGCGCCAGTGACCTCGTTAGACCCACGTCTACGCCAGGTCATTGAGACACAGGTCGCGCAAGCACTGCCTCCATCGCCACCTGTCCCTACGCCGCTGACCTACGCTGCCGTCGTTGCTAGACCCCCAGCCCCACCTGTCTCTGGCGCATACCGGGGCACCGGGTCCTCCTACCCTACGACGCTGCCTACATACACGGCACCCCATCCCGTTTCGCCCCCGGCACCTTCTGTCGTTAACCCATGGCGCACCTTGGATAATCGACCCATCTGTTTCGCATGCGGTTTCGTGGGACATATAGCACGCTACTGTCGCCGTCGCAACTTCCAGCCTCCAGACCATGGGAATTCTGCAAATTACCAGGCTGCCCAGAATCGCCGGCGACCATCTTCTCCTATCACCGACTCATTGTCCCCACGACGCCCCGTCGATTCTCGCCGGTCATTACCACCCCGTCGCCGATCTGTCTCCCCGATGCTTCGGCGCACGTGCCCCGCTCGAGAGGAAAACTGACAGCCGCAGTTCCGGAGGCAAGAACTGCGTCGTCGTCTAACTTTCTAAGACCTCCTCTTTGTCCGTCCAACGAAATTGATGTGCTAGTAGAAGGTGTTGCTGTACGTGCACTTGTCGACAAAGGCGCCGTCGTTTCTGTAATTAGTGAAAAACTGTGTCGCGATTTGAGAAAAGTTACAACGCCGCTTACGAATCTTGCTCTGCGTACAGCCACCTCCCATTTCATCGCGCCGACAGCTCAGTGCACAGCACGCGTTCTTATTCAAGATGTTTGGTACGCCGTCAACTTTGTTGTTCTCCCACGTTCATCTTACGACGTGATACTAGGATGGGATTTCCTTTCTACCCATCAGGCTCTCGTCGACTGCGCTCGTGCTGAACTCACGTTGACGAATCCGTGCCTTGATATCGACCACCACAGTCCCTCGAAAGTGTTTGCCGCAGCTGACGTCCGCATCGCGCCGTTGTCCGCCGTCCTAGTGCCTGTGTTTTCCCCTGCTGCCACTAACTCGACGCTCCTGTTCCAACCAACTATAGCTAGTGTGCAACACCGAACCATCGTCCTCCCGTTTGTCGTCATCAACTTTTCCAATGGTTCGGCGGTACTTTATGCGTGCAACGTTTCTGCTTGCCCGTACATCCTGCTACGCGGTGAGTGTCTGGGAAGCCTCGAGACCTTAAATTGTATTTTCGAAGAACCGATCTATCCAGACAAGCCATCTCTACCGACTTGTGCCATTACACCCGCAACTGACGCTAATGAACCTATGGATGTATTCCGCAAGTCCATCGATTGTAACCTCACGCCTGGGCAACAGAAACAGCTGATCAAGCTCCTACAGCGTTTTCGAGCCTCGTTTGACCACAATCAGCCTTCCTTAGGTCGAGCGTCATCTGTTGTACACCGTATAGATACCGGTCAAGAGACGCCATTACGGCAGCGTCCATATCGTGTGTCAACTACCGAACGCCGTGCCATCAATGAACAGGTTGACGACATGCTGACACGTGACATAATCGAACCGTCAAGCAGTCCCTGGGCCTCTCCAGTTGTGTTGGTGAAGAAGAAGGACGGATCCATCAGGTTTTGCGTGGACTACCGGCGTCTCAACCGAATCACGCGCAAGGATGTCTATCCGCTGCCACGCATTGACGATGCCTTGGACTGCCTACAGGGAGCCGAATTTTTCTCTTCTTTAGATCTCGGCTCTGGATACTGGCAGGTACCCATGGCAGAGGCCGATCGTGAAAAAACTGCTTTCATCACACCCGACGGGCTTTACGAATTCACAGTGATGCCCTTCGGCCTCTGCAACGCGCCAGCTACTTTCGAGCGGATGATGGACTCTATCTTTCGAGGCCTCAAATGGAACGTTTGCCTTTGTTATTTAGATGATATTGTCGTCTTTTCAACTGATTTTGCAACCCATTTAACCCGCCTCGAGAAAGTCCTCGCGTGTATTTCTGCCGCGGGGCTGCAACTGAATCTGAAGAAGTGCAATTTCGCCGCTCGAAAGCTTACGATCCTTGGCCACGTGGTTTCAAAAGACCGCATTCTTCCTGACCCTGCCAAACTTACAGCCGTTTCAGCGTTTCCCAAACCGACCACCATGAAAGAGCTCCGAAGCTTCATAGGCCTTTGCTCTTACTTCCGGCGCTTCGTCCGCAATTTCGCGACGATCATCGCTCCTTTGACCAAGCTCCTCGCCGGCTCCAGAGACCTTTCAGCCTGGTCTGCCACCTGTGACGACTCTTTCAATGAACTGCGCCGCCTCCTCACGTCGCCGCCTGTTCTGCGACACTACGACCCATCGGCACCCACAGAGATCCACACCGACGCTAGTGGTGTCGGGCTAGGCGCTATTCTTGCACAGAAGAAAGACGGCTTCCAAGAGTACGTGGTTGCCTACGCAAGTCGAACTCTTAGCAAAGCCGAAAGCAACTATTCTGTCACCGAAAAGGAATGCCTCGCCATTATTTGGGCGATAGAAAAATTTCGACCTTACGTGTACGGGCGCCCTTTTGACGTCGTGACTGACCACCACGCCCTCTGCTGGTTGTCGTCATTGAAGGATCCAAGCGGTCGCCTCGCCCGATGGGCATTACGCCTCCAAGAATATAATATTCGCGTGGTCTATCGCTCCGGCCGGAAACATTCAGACGCAGACGCCCTATCCCGTTCGCCTCTACCCCCTGACCCGGACTGCTGCGAAAGTATAACCTGTGATGCCACTGCCGTCACCATCGCCGACATGCCATCTGAGCAACGCAAGGACCCTTGGGTTGCTTCGATTCTAGACATCCTGGCTGGGCGGACGGCTTCCCCCCCTTCTCGCACGTTGCGTCGGCAAGTGGAGCACTTCGCCACTCGCGACGACGTGCTGTACCGACGCAACTACGCACCCGGTGGACGTCAGTGGCTACTCAAGATTCCACGTCATCTGCGATCCGAAATTTGTTCCCCAATGTGGCCACGCAGGTTTCCTGAAGACTTATTCTCGCATACGTCTCCGATATTACTGGCGTGGCATGTACCGTTTTATACGACAATACGTTCGGGCCTGCTCGACATGCCAGAGACGAAAAACTCCCCCTTGTCACGCCAGCGGTACCTTGCTACCCTTACCATGCCCATCTCGACCATTCGACCGCGTCGGCATCGATATCTATGGTCCCCTTCCAAACACTGCTGACGGTAACCGCTGGATCATAGTTGCCGTCGACCATCTCACGCGGTATGCCGAAACTTCATCCCTTCCCTCGTCTACAGCAAAAGACGTTGCGACTTTCGTTTTTCACAACATCGTATTACGTCATGGAGCACCTCGGGAGTTACTGAGCGATCGTGGTCGCGTATTCTTGTCAGACGTCATCACAGCATTGCTGCGTGAGTGCCACGTCGTTCACCGCACTACAAGCGCCTATCATCCTCAGACCAATGGAATGACAGAGCGCTTCAACCGCACCCTTGGTGACATGCTGTCTATGTATATTTCGTCAGACCACTCCAATTGGGACCGAGTGCTCCCGTTTATCACGTTCGCTTATAATACCGCCATTCAAAGCACTACAGGGTTCTCTCCTTTTTTCCTCCTTTACGGACGCGAACCTTCTTGCACTATGGACACCATTCTTTCGTACAAACCTGACTCCTCAGAGTCCACGACTTTGTCTAAAGCCGCTACATACGCTGAGGAATGCCGCCAACTGGCAAGAGCATTCACAACCCAAGACCAAGGACGCCAAAAGCACCACCATGACGCATCAAATAACACCACTTCCTACGATCCAGGTTCACTCGTCTGGCTGCATGTTCCCTCTGCTACACCTGGCCTTTCTACCAAGTTGGTCCCCAAGTATCACGGCCCATATCGTGTGCTACAAAAAACGTCACCATTGAATTACCTCATTGAGCCACTGGAACCATCTTCTGACCAACGTCGTCGTGGCCAGGAAATTGTCCACGTCTCGAGACTTAAGCCCTGCTACGACCCTCCCGTGTTTACTTGTCCATAGGTCGCCAGGATGGCTCCTTATTTCGCGGGAAGTAATTGTAATGAATTAATGAATCTGAGTAACGGACGCTCTGCTGGCAACGAAGAAGACGATGATGATCGGTGGCTGCAGTAGTAGCTCGCGCACGCCGTTCGCCATTAGCCAGACCTGCCTGTTAAACCTCATTTTGCCAAGCTGCGTCTGAACCTTTCTCGACGTACAACACCTCTACTTTAATATATATATATATATATATATATATATATATATATATATATCTGTGTGTGTGTGTGTGTGTGTATGCGTCAAGCAATGTTTAGAATTTTCGCTTAGGTTTCGCAGCTTTCCTTCAAACGCACATGAAGTGGCCACTTTTGGTACCCACTCTTTGGGTGCAACGAAAAAAAAAACGACAGGAACACATTGGGTCAGATGACACCTCGTAGCAGGATACGCAGAAGGGTCCCTGCACGCACCATAGTTTGAAACAGAAAAGGAAAGATCAAAGAGTGTCAGCTTATGCATTGTGGACCATTACAGCACGTTGGTCAAACAAAAAAAAGCAACAACTGCGACAGACACTTGTCCTGACTATAACTGCTCGTTCTTGTCGCTGGACCGCCTTTGGGTTTAGCGGCTTGTGTGAATTGTCGAGCTGTATATCCTTCTTTGTATGACAGTCCAATTTCTTGATAGACCATTCATTGCTTCGCCATAGCGGCGAGACCATAAATTTTTGTGTTACGACCGATCATTTATGTTCATCACGTGCTCCTATTATGCATTATAGTGTTAGCGTACATCAAGTTCATAATGCCGTCGTTAGAGCCCATTGACCGAACCATGTACTTCCTGACTAGGCACGTAGTCTAACTGTGCCCCTTCATCATGCTTTCAACTGGAAGCCCCAGCCTCCCACCCCCCCTTTGGCATGAGGATTGGTCATGGGATATGTGACATACATGAAAAATATTTTGTGTTATGATCTGTCAACTGTAGCGAATGGTGGCAGAAGAATGGTGCTACTACATGAAAAACAAAAAACCGCTTATTTAATGCACGGCTTGTGTGTGCCTGCTCGGGCCTGTCGGCCGTGTTGCTGTGGTTAGTTTGCACGCCAGCACGCGATACGGCCCCTCACCGTACAGACAGCGTCGTAGTCAAAATATGTCTACCTGAGTGTCCAAGTTGACGAGTGGGAGTGGCGATTGTGTGCCTAATTTTCTAGGGAAATTAAAATCTAAGGATTCAAAAGAGGACGGGCAGACACTGGGTTAATTATTCTAGCAATAACGTAAAAAAGAGTACATCATTGTGTTTCTCGAGATAGTCGGTAGGAGATTGTTTATTTGCGCTCCTAGGCAGGTGGCGTAGACTAGATCTGAATGAATCGGTGGTCTTCCTCAAAGCGACATGGCATTCCCGTTTGTTTTTGAAAGAGCATGAGCTTTGAAGCTCGGCAGCTTCGGTGCTGGGACGGGAATGCAGAATAGGAGCACGAAGGACATGAAGCAAGAGTAATAACCCAATGGCTGGAGCACACACTCTGGGAACATCGCGAACACTAAAGTCACAAAGTAGTGGGGAGGAAAGAGCCGTTTGTTCACTTGATTGAGAGGCATTAGTAGTATTGTTGAGCTCTTGTTTGGTCACATAATTGATGACGTCGATGCCACTTGGCTCGCCGTATGCATTGTTCTATGAGCGCTCGCGTAGGCAATATCAGGTGTGTTAGAAAAAAACTGTTCACGTGAGGTGAAACTGGTTAATGCTACGTAACGGGCTCGAGTGTGGTCTTGTGCGCCGTCTTGAAAGTGATGTCTTGCGATGACTGCGTGGCCACCTGTGGAATGAATTACGCCTTAGCGCCAAAGCTGATATACCTGGACATGCACTGGCTTTTTGGCAGCGTGGTTCAGACAGCCCGAGTTCATAAACCAGTGTTAAGCATGACAGGGGGGTATGAGACAAGGTACTGCAGCTTTCCGTAGAGCTAGCACAAAACCTCAATGTCAGTCATATGCCTGTATTCTAAGGGGTAAGCATAATGCCTCAAATATCAGGAGAAAACATGGATACAGTGTTCATGTCTTTGTCCTGAAGCGAGACATTATTAAGAAAGTAAAAACCAGCCTGAATCTTTACGAGCCTGTTCATTGGACTTTGTGGCCGAAATTTAGAAAATCTAGGAGGTAGCATGATGCAGTGCACCATGACTACACCTGCTTTTTTCCATTGCGGTATAGTCAGGCAAGAGGTTCGTTGACTCAGTCTGAGTCGACAGCATGAATAGATGCTACCCTAACAGATACCGACCATACGTAGTTTTTGCGGCGCACGTACGTATCGCAACCACTATATTGCACCTTTTTCGCATATGCCCCCGCGTAAACCGGCCACATTCGCATCGTCCGTGTATTGCTGTAACGATTCCAAGTTGCAGTGTTTGTAAGCCTGGAGATTCACACCTCTCCTTACCAAAACAGGAAATTGTTTTTTCCGTAAAGTTGAGGAAACGTGAATGAGCTCTCTTGATCGCTTCGCAAGGTTTCCCAGTGGAGGCATGAAAAAAAAAGCTGTCGTTCGATTATGCCACAATTCACAAATGTATGTCTGGCCTACTTACTTCAAGTAAACATTACGAATGTTTAGAACTCAAATGCAGAATCTTCAAACATCCCAACTCACCGCGTTGAGAGCGGTTTTGCCCAGTGCCCGGCCCAGCGAGCATTAAACCTGTCGTGCCGGCCGCGTTGGTATAAATCTTACCGGCGCTTCTTGCTTCATGCACACACATTTTTAAATTGTGAGAATATTTGTGAAGTATAGTTTAGACATCCATGAACCTAAATCAACTATTTTGTTTTGTGTCGAGGTTCACGACGATCGACCGTCGCGCTTTCAGCTATGGAAGCTGTCACCAAAAGCTGCCCACCGCACTTAGCCTAATTTTCTGACTGATATGTAACAACACGCAATTTTCAGCGGGTAATTTGGTAAGCCTTCGTTAAATGACACCCTGGCCTACGTTTTCAACGGATTGCATTGGTATTTCTATGGGTGTTTTTTTAAATTGTTGGTATTGATATTGTGACGGGGTGAGGTCTAGGCTTATAGGATAGCGTCCACCAAGAATCGGCAGCCGAACAAGATGGCTGAGTTGCCTCTCGTGCAAGCGCCTAACGCACAGGTGTCTTCTTCATCTTCGCAAAGTGCCACACTTGCTCCTGTTGATGATGCACCGTAACATCACTCCCCTGCAGCGAAAGCGCCGTCACGGCACTTAGTATGGTGGCGACGAACGAGCAGGGTCATACGGTTTGAGTCTCGAAACGTGTACAACGTCCGTCTGGAGTGAGGGGGTCGAAGAGGCATTGTTTAAGGGTGCGATCTCGTAGGTCACGTCGCTGAGGTGTCCTAATACTTTGTAGGGGCCATGGTAGTCTGATAGTAGCTTCTCTGATAAGCCGACTTGGCGGTTTGGTGTCCAGAGAAGTACCAGAGACCCCGGCGAGAAGTGCACGCTTTGATGGCGACTGTCATAGCAGTCTTTTTTGTGCGCTTGTGACAAGTGCTGCCGATCATAGGCAAGCGGACGGGCTGCATGAGCTCGAGAAACGACATAGCTGGCGTACTCAGTAGACAAGGGGGCAGCCGAAGGAAGGAGCGTGTCAAATGGTAATGCTTGATGTCGGCCAAATAGCAAATAAAATGGCGAATAACTAGCTGTGTCGTACCGTGAAGAATTGAACGCGAACGTGAAAAAGGGGAGTGGTTTGTCCCAGTCACGATCATCTGGCTAAACGTACATTGACAGCATCTGCGTCAGCGTTCGGTTCAGACACTTGGTCAATCCATTCGTTTGTGGATGATAAGCGGTGATAAGCTTGTGCTCAGTGGAGCAGGTGCGAAGAATTTCATCTACAACACGTGAAAGGAAGTACCTTCCCCGATCAGTAAGCAGCTGCCGCGGAGCGCCGTGATGAAAAATGATTTCATACAAAAAAAGTTAGCGACGTCAGTGGAACAGCTTGCCGGCAGTGCTTTAGTGATGGCAAAGCGTGTGGCGTAGTCTGTGGCGACTGCAACCCAATTATTTCCGGAGGTGGACGTAGGAAACGGGCCCAACAGGTCAAGGCCAACACGGAAGAATGGTTCCGTCGGTATGTCAATGGGCTGTAGGAGGCCAGACGGTACCAAAGAGGGGCGCTTGTGGTGTGGGCAGCGGTCGCAAGCAGTGACGTAGCGAACCACTGAGCGATACAGTCCGGGCTAGAAAAAGCGACGTCGCACATGATCGTAAGTATAAGAGACGCCTCAGTCACTGGCAGTAGGTACGTCATGTAGTTGTTCGAGAATGCTGGTACGCAGCTGATGGGGAAGCACGAGCACTAATTCGGGCCATCAGCGTTGAAGCAGCGACGGTAAAGAATGTTGTCGTGAAGTTCGAACAGGCGAACGGAACGGCCTGTTGGAGCAGAGGTCAGACGCTCGATGATGGAGAGTAACGACGGGTTATGTCGTTGTTCGGTGGAGATATCACCCAAAGCGTGCATGGAGAGAACGCAGGGGTCTGAATCAAGGTCTGTCAAGTCGGGCGTTTCAACCGGATAACGTGACAAACAGTCTGCGTCTGTGTGCAGGCGTCCCGGCTTGCAGTGGACCAAGAACGAGTATTCTTGCAGACGGAGCGCCCAGTGACCGAGACGTCCAGATGGGTACTTTAGTGATGACAGCGAGCAAAGAGCGTGATGGTCCGTAACAACGGAAAAAGTTCGGCCTTACAGGTAACGCCTGAATTTGGCCACGGCTCACACTAAAGCTAGGCATTCACGTTCAGTGATGGAGAACTTACGTTCGGCAGATGAAAGAAGACGACTGGCGTAAGCAATCACTCGGTCCTTCTCGTTCTGCTGTTGGCCAAGGACCGCTCCAATTCCATGGCCACGGGCATCGGTCCGAAGCTCTGTAGGTGATGCAGGGTTGAAATGGGCCAGTATTGGTGGCGTAGTCAGCAGATGGATAAGAGCCGAAAAGGCATCCGCTTCCTCTATGCCCCATGCGAAGGGAACGTCCTTCTTTAAGGGATCAGTAAGTGGTCGAGCGATGTCGGCGAAGTTGCGGACAAATCGACGAAAACAGGAACATAGACCTACAAAACTTCGGACGTCGTTGGTTGAGCGTGGTTCAGAAAATTCTTGTACTGCTCGAACCTTGTAGGGATCTGGTTGAACACCAGCGGCACTGACAAGGGGGCCGAGTATGGTGATTTGGCGACGTCCGCAGTGGCATTTTGCAGAATTGAGCTGAAGAGTGGCTCTTCGAAAAACATCCAGAACGGCTGACAGACGTGTTATATGGCTGTCAAAGGTAGGTGAAAAGACGATGACATCGTCCAAGTAACATAAGCAGATGGACCACTTATATCCTCGGAGAAGGGAGTCCATCATCGAGATGTATCGAAATGTAGCTTTCTGTATCTCACCAGTAATAAAATCTGTTTATTCATTCATTCAACATGCGCTAAAAATTTGCCGGCGCATTACACAGTCCAAACGGCATGACTTTGAACTGGTAGAGGCCGTCGGGCGTAACGAAAGCGACTTTTTCATGATCCATGGGGTCGACGGAAATTCGCCAATAGCTGGACCGAAGGTCGATAGGTGAAAAGTATTGGGCACCATGGAGGCCATCGAGGGCGTCATCAATCTGAGGCAAAGGGCAGACATCTTTGTGGGTCACCCTGTTTAAATGGCGATAGTCCACGCAAAAGCGCCAGCTGCCATCATTCTCCTCAACGAGCACAACTGAGGAGGCCCAGTGGCTGGATGATGGTTCTATTACGCCTTTAGTAATCATTTTGTCCACTTCATTCTGAATTATTTGGCGTTCTTTGGGAGATACGCGATATGGATGCCACCGTATAGAAGTGGCATCACCAGTGTTGATCCGGTGAGTCACTGCAGTTGTTTGGCAGAGAGGGCGGTGGTCAAAGTCGAAAATGCCTCTATATGATTTTAGCAGACTACGGAGGCTGGCAGCTTGCGCTGGAGTGAGGTCGGGAGCAATCATTTTGTTAATGTCATCCGCAGGCAGAGTGTAACTGTGGCCAAGACAGGGGGATGAAGTATCGGTGTCCAAACCAGTAACGTTGCAGCTGTCAAGTGGAGATAGTGTGGCCAAAGACATGTCTTGCGGAATAACTTGAGTCAAGAGACTCACGTTGAGTAGTGGTATAACCACTGTATTATTAGCAATGGCGACAACGGTGTGAGCAAGGGCGACGTCTCGGGCCATCAGTACGTCGACTGTGACGAAGTAGTCACCATCGGGCACATGACGTGAGCACGACAAAGTGACATATGTAGCCGCTTGTGGAGGCAAGCCAACGTGGTGACGACAACACAAATGGGGAGAATAGTCAGCTAGAAAATCGGCAAGCTGCGGCCGTTCAAGCTTCAGAGCATCAGTGGCACAATCAATGAGCGTAGAATGACGTGAAAGGAAGTCCAAACCAAGTATTAGGTCATGGGGACACATTTCAATGACGGCAAACTGAACTAATGTAGAATGACCGGCAATAGACGCACGGGCTGTGCCCATCCCTTGAACGTCAGGGGTTCTCCCATCAGCGACACGAAGTGTGCGGGAAGGGGCAGGCGTGAGCACTTTATGTAGGCGTCGGCGAAGGTTCCGGCTCCTTACAGAAATGTGCGCTCCAGTATCTATAAGGGCAGAAATAGCCACACCGTCTACATCAACATCTAACAAACTTTGTCTCGTCGGAAGCGCCAAGAGATGATTTGTGGAGGGAGTCAAAAATGCAGCGTCACCTCCGGGTGCTGCACCGTTTAGTTTTCCGGGTAGGCCGGAGCGGGGTTGAATGGGGACGACGGCCTGCGAGTCTTCGGTGAGCGAGACGACTGGCGACGTCCTGGAGGCAAACGCGACTGACGACCATGCGGTGACGGAGATCGGCTGTTGAATCTTCTGTAGTTGTTTGGCGGAGAAGGCTGTGCGGCAGACGCGAAGCGGGTGCTGTCCTGTCGGTAGTGAGGTTCAGATGAAGTCAGAGGTGGCGAGGACCAGCGTTAATTGCAGTAACGGACGACATGACCGATACGGTGGCAATGAAAACAAATTGGTGGATTTTCAACGGTTCTCCACGCAGCAGGGTCGCGAGATCGGGCCGTAAACTGTTGCTCGTGATAGGACGAGGGTGGACGCCATGTAGTTCGCTGCGGGCTTGGCAAAGTGCACACCGAGGGAATACCTATGCTGGCGAGCTCTTGGTGGACGATACCTTGAACCATGTTAGCAGTGAGTGGGGTCGTGTCACTTGCAGCGGTGTGAGCCGGAGTAGAGGATGTGGCTTCAAGTTCGCGCCGTACAATTCGGGTCACCTAATCCGATGAATCTAGAGGTGGCGGCTGTGTTCTTGCACGGTCTTTGCAAGACGACGTTGCAGCCATATTAAGAAGGTGGGTAAACACGCTGTTAATCCGCCGGCTCTTCGCTTGCTCAAAGAGCCGACAATCTTTTATAATGGCGTCCACTGTAAAATAATTTTCGCAGATGAGGAGGTTGAATGCACCATCCGCAACTCCCTTAAAAATATGTCCGACCTTTTCTGCCTCCGGCCTCTCGGCATTGGCTTTGCGACAAAATGATAACACATCTTCTATATAGGAGAAGTAAGACTCAATCGAGGTCCGCACCCGAGACGCGAGCATTTTGTTCGCGGCCATTTTTTTCCAATCGGCTTTCCAAACAGGTCCAACATTTTCCCCCTGCACACTGCCCAACTCCCAAGTTCTGTTTCATGGTTCTCATACCAGGATTTGGCGGTTCTCCTAAGATAGAATACAGGTTCGCCAGCATAAGAGCCGAGCTTCATCGGTATTGAGTACTCACACGTTCGTTCTCTGCCAGCCAATCTTCAACGTCAACTTCATCTAGATCGCCGGAACCGCTTAACGTGCCAGGATCCCGCGGGGGTTCGAGCACGAAGGTTGCTGTCGCAGAAGGAGATGTAGTTACCGCATCATCTCCGGCCGCAGGAACACCAGGAGCAGATGCAGACGCCGTACTTTCCGTCATCGTTGTGGAATGACCCTTCAAACGACGGGCGCTGCGAAGTTCCGTTGCAATGCGGTTATCAAGCGCGTCCACCAAAGGTGATGGGGTGAGGTCTAGGCTTATAGGATAGCGTCCACAGAGAATCCGCAGCCGAAGAAGATGACTGAGTTGCCTCTCGCGCAAGCACCTAACGCACAGGCGTCTGCTTCATCTTCGCAAAGTGCCACGCTTGCTCCTGTCGATGATGCACCGTAACAATATAACTGCATATGTCTACATATACACTGGCACGCCTGCTGTAGACTGCCAGCGGAGGCCAGAAAACGGCTGTCGCTCAGCATCACCACTCCGTACATGCATTTCTGGGATTGATTGACCATCCACTTACTTCAGGTACAGTTTAGGTAACAGTTAGAAATGTTGCAAAGCTCAAATGCATAAACTTCAAGCATCGCAACTCAGCTGCTTCGAGAGCAGCCTTACCCAGTGCGCCATCCCAGCGAGGCCTATCGTGTCGGCTGCGTCGGTGTACATGCTGCTGGCGCTTGTTACTTTTTAGGTAGACACAATTCAAAAGTGTAAGAATGACTGTAAAGTACAGTTTAGACATCCCTGAGCCTAAATCAACCATTTATCTGTGCGTGCGGTGCCCACACATGGAGCGGTGACGATCGATGTGTCGCGCTCTCAGCAACGTTGGCTGTCACCGAAAGCTTCCTTCTGAGCGCAGGAGCTGGTAATTCTCTGACTCGTATGTAAGAACACGCAATTTTAAGTTGGTAATTTCGTACGTGTTATAGTGAACTAACTAACTGGCATACTTTTTCAGCGGATTGCGTCAGTCATTTCTTCGCTAGTTTCTTAGTTGCAGGTATCGATATAACTGCAAATATGTAATCTGGCGTGCCACATGTGTACTGCTACATCGTCGCTTGCGCGAAAAAAATACTCAATATTCACTCGTGTGCTCGGATATCTACCGAACAGGACATTTAAATCATCTGTATATGTTTACCAGTAGCAAGTGCAAGAACCGACTATCAAAGAAAAACAACTATTGGCAGCAACAGCTCACAACCTATGGCTGCTCCTCAGGTCAATTTGAGCTTTTTCAGAGTTATTATGTGGATGCCTAAAGAAACTTTATACTCTTGCAAGTATTAGCACGACATTCAGTGCCCGGAAGCTGTCCGCCACTGTCGAATCAAGACGAATTTGTTATTTGTAAAAGAATATTGTGTCAGTCTTGATTGTGCGACTTGTAAACATAAAATAAAGGGCGCGTTTTTAGGATAAATTCTAATTTTCGAACTTTCCTTGCAAGTTTTGGCGTGGCGTAGTGGGTAGCGTACTCAGTTCAAATTCATGTAGTGGCGAGTTTGAATCCCGTCAAGAAGTGTTTCATTTTTTAAAATTTTTACATTTTTTATTTCCAATGTGATTGCGCGCTATTTCACTTATATAATGATTTGTTTATGGCGAATGGGCACCCCCATTTTAACCCTGTGAAGCAGTTTCGCGCAGAGTACTGGGATGCTGCTGCTCCAGCGAGCGTCCCAGTACCGGTCCCTGAAGGCGCTGGCCCCAGCGCCATACTGGGCCCATAATCAGGCATGGCACTGAACACTGCATGGTACCCAGTCGCGCTGGTTTTTACAATAGGGATGCGTTCTTATTATACCAAGTGAACTTTCATATACTAGTTATCCAAACGGCAGGTACAGCTCCATGACCGGGACAGTTGCGTTATTGCATACACGACAGCATGCAAATATTATTGTGATAGGACAGTATCGGATGTTTTTTTGGTCATCACCACTAGCGTCATTGGCCGTATATGTATTGTATCTATATATTGTAACAAATAACGAGACAGAGACACCACCCTTGCTGCAGGCCAGCTGCTCTATTCTGAATTTTCGTACGCATCCTCCTCTTCCAGCTAGCTTCTCGCGCGCTTGAGTCCCGATGCTGCTGAAGTTAGTTCTTACACTCGGTCATGACTGCAAGCGCGCGCAGCTGACAGCAACGTTTCTGATGGGCAAGCTTGGCTGCATTGTTGTGGTCCGCTGCAACCACTGGACAACGTAAATGGGAGATCTGTGTGAAGAGTTTACGGCGGTTGGCACTGACTGTTCCAGATTTCCGGACTCAGCCGTGCTGAAAATTCGCCTGTGTAAGTGTCCAAGTTGGTTCCGGGGGCCGACATTGACTATGTCACCGGAGTCGTTCACCATGTTGCTGTAGAGACTTGGCTTTGATTGAACTCTTTGCCCCCCATAACGACTCCGGAGGCAACAGTGACTCTATCTTGGTGGTCTACTACCTTAGCCACGCTGCGACTCAGCGAAGAAAGAAGTTCAATTTTCCTCGGGTGGACGGAGCAGGCTTTCTCGGGGTAGTTGAAGTTCTCTGACGTGATGCGGCTTGGCAAGGAAAATTCTTGGAGACAGTTCAGGCTGGTGGCTCTGACTGTTTTGGCATCATCGGTGGTTTTTTACAAAGTGCTGGTCTTTTTTAAACCACTGCTTTGATAGCAGCGCACTAAATGGTAGATCCGCCAACGGTACTTCCTGCACCAGACGTGGTCGTCTGTGCGTGTTGCAGGGGGTGATGGGTTGGTTGACTTTACTACTGGGTGGCTGTTCAAGGGTTCAAGTTGTCTCTCAGTTCGGCAACGTGGCTTGTGCATGTTCTCAAGACCCTGCTTAGCGACACCACGCTTCGTGGAATTGGGACAGCCCGGTGAGAAGATGTTTTGAGAGTACGAGACTTGCACTGTGCAGACTGGTCTTTGCTGCAAACCACAGGAGACGTGTCAGAGACTTTGTCTTCTCGAGAAGCGTCTGTTCTCAAGATATAAATGCTCACATTAATTTTGTGTTTGATAGAAAGCATGTAGATCCGCTTCCGTTCGGTCACGGAGGAGCATCGTGAGATACACATGTACGTATGTTTCATTACACTGTAGAACGTTCAGTAACATGGAGGCTGGCGCATCGAAACCCACTGGATGGCCTGACGACCCAAGTCCACCGGATGACCTTCATCGGATTTGTCGCAGGGCGTTTCAGAAAGTTTGCCGTGAGGGACCCATCGAACACAGTATCTTCGTTTGGCCGCGGCTCTTCAGGAACTTGAAACACGACAGTGGAAATGTCTGTGAAAGCCACACTTACACAGTTGTGATGGTGCCCTTGACCTTGGTCAAGGAGAGGTGGCTGGATGGTAGAGACGCGAGTTGAATCCTTTAGGTCGGGCTTCTCCTGAGACCCATCCTAAGGAGAGGACGAGATGCACGAGCAGATAGGACAGGGAATCGGACGAAAAGCAAGTATGATCTTGGAGCTCTACTCCGCCCAGCACTGCGATTACACGCCTTCATATTGGTGCCACGACGCGGCACCTTCCTGAAGGTGGTCTATGCCGACGCACAATTCATATTACTACGTCGAAGCCTCATGCGCTGCCCCGCTTTGACAATTGGCACTGAATCGTGTGCGTTGTTCTCGATCCCGTGTAGTTGCGGTGTTTCGCAGGCAGCTTGCGATGATGCGACCGCAGACAAAAGGGTAGAGAGCGCCAACGCGATGCCGCCAAGCTGGTCCCAGAGCTGCATGAGAACATTCCGGAGCTCTCTGCGTTACTCGGGTGGTTGGCTTTGAGGTGCTGTTAGGCGCAAATGTCGAGCATGGCATCGGTGGTGCTCGATGCCGGCAGAATGGCAGGAAAGAGCGCAGAGTGCGATGCTTTGAAAGCATTGATCATATAGCAGAGTTTGGCGAGTCTACGCTGCAGGTGCGTGGCGCTGTCCGATGAACCGCAGGTTGAGCCCGTGGTTACGCTGGTTAATAAAAAGCCCATTGGTGGGCGCACAGCGGCGTAATCATCGTCCAATGAAGCTCGAACAGCATTCCTGCTGAACAGCTCAGGGGCTGATGTAGTCATGAGCGAGAGCTTGTCGCCACAGGAAGCGTGAATAGCGTCCCCGGGCAACAGGGGGCTGTGCGCCGTCTTGACGGCGGTGGGGTAAACCTCCTTGTTGGCTACCAAGGAGTCTGGGACGCCATCCTGGGATTGTAACGTAGGTCCTACAGGCAGCCTTGGGACCGCGGTGTTCATGAGAAAGGAAGCGTTAAAGGCGTTCTTCAGATGAAGAAACCCGTCTGCCGATTACCCATGAAAGCAGATGGCGTCATCTCGAAGGTTTCTTTGTCAGACTGCGTCAGTGTAACTGTTATGTCCGGTGTTGTCATCAGCCCATAGACGTACGCGTTGGTCGCGGTAGTCCAAAAAGCGCTGACAGCCTCGAACGGTTAAAAACAAGTTTATTCCTATTCGGATGGAGGCGGTGGTCGAACTTCCGGAGGAAATGACGGTGGCTCGTTTGCGCCGAGCGGGGGAAAGGGAGGAGTCAACATCTGGAAGCAGTTTCAGCATCCGGTCCTTCGCGGGTTCGGAGGCTCGCTCGTGACACAGGGGTGCTTGGAACACAACATCTCCTCCCTCCTTAGCTTGTCGCTTGGAAGCGATCTGGGGGCCGCCGTGGGCGCGTGGACGCTCTGGACGCACTAGGAAGAGAAGCCTCCGCTCGCTGGATGTCGTTTCTCTTGTGTTCAGGGCCGGCAGGCGGTGGCGCCAATTCATCTGGTGCGAGATGCCAGGCTAAGTGGAACGAAGCTTCCGTCGAGGTGGCTGCTTGAATGGGAGGTTTCCTTGGCAAATTACCTGAACGGCGTAGCTGATTAAGGTGGCGGCGTGTGGCCTTTCCACCAATGTCGATGAGCCATGACTGCAAACCTATGCGTTTGAGTGCCGTCGCTTCAACCCAGCCGGGCTTTCTGTGGAACTGGCGGGCGTATATGCGCTGTCCACTTTCAATTCTCCTGCTATGCGGGAGCTTTTCTTCCTCCGACGGTGCTTTCGCTGAGGGCTCCGGGACAATTGCTGTCAGCTGGGTTCTCATTTCTCGTCCGAACATCAATTTTGCTGGCGTTTGATCAGTAGTGCTTTGAACAGTGTGGCGCTGTCTGAAGAGAAAGCGCACGATGCGGCGTTGCATTGTCCCAGACTGGTCTTTAGTAAGGGCGCGCTTTAGCTCAGCCACGTAGCGCTCGGCTTGTCCGTTCGTAGCCGGGTGGTAAGGAGCTGATGTAACAGACGAGACGCCGTTGTCGCTGTAAAACTTGAGAATCTCCGTGGACACAAACGGAGTGCCGTTGTCCGAGACCACCTTGCGCGGTAGGCCAAACGTTGCAAACAACGACGGCAGAGTGTCGGTAACTGCTGCCGATGTCGTTGTAGCCATTTGTTTTACCTCCAGCCACTTGGTGTATGCGTCTACAACCACCAGAAACAAACACCATTCGATAGGTCCAGCAAAAACAATGTGCAGGGTGTGCCAAGGCGTGTCTGGTCTTTCCCATTCAGGAATAGGGGCTCTTGGCGGGCTTCTGTGGTTGCATTGGCAAGGCTGGCAAGCGTGAACTGTTAATTCTATATAATGGTCGATACCAGGCCACCACATATAACTTCTAGCGCACGTTTTCATGGCAACAATGCCTCGATGACCTGCGTGGACAAGCGACATGGCCTGTTCGCGAAGTGCCACTGGAATTACAACTCTTGATCCCAAGGTGACGCAACCGCGATGAGTGCTCAACTCCGCAGCTCGCTTGCGGTAAGCGTGTAAGTATTCACCCTTTAGCTTCTGCACGTTGCCTTCTTGTATAGCTGCGTAGACTTCCTTCAAGACAGTGCACTCCTGCGTTGATGCTGCTACCTTGTCAGCTGTTAGTGGAGGGTTCGGCAGCGCCTCGAACATGAGTATATCACCCGGCGGGGGTGGTTCATCTATTGTGGTGTCTAGCGGCAGGTGGCTTAGTGCGTCGGCGTTCTGGTGTTTCTTCCCCGTGCGATGTACGAGTTCGTAATCGTACGCCGACATCTTGATGCCCCATCGTGTCATTCGCGGCGACAATGTCTGTGGCATTGGCTTCTGGGGACCCATAATACCCAATAAGGGCCGGTGATCTGTTATGAAAGTGACTTTCCTGCCGGTAATGTACTGCCGAAAGTGATCTGCTGCGTAGACGATGGCAAGTCCCTCTTTATCTAGCTGGGAATAATTCCTCTCTGCCTACGATAGGGTGCGCGAAGCAAAAGCGATAGGGGCTTCCTGTCCCTGGTCGTCAACTTGAGAGAGGACTGCTCCCACTCCGTATGGTGATGTGTCACAGGCTAGCAGTAGGGGTCTCCTTTCGTCGTAGTGTCGCAGAACAGTAGACTTGCGAAGTAGTTGCTTTAGGGCAACAAATGACTCTTGGTGGCGTGGCGACTAAGGCCATGGGACTTCTTTCTGCAGGAGCTGATATAGATCGTTGGCCACTGTAGCTCGATGTTCTAAGAACTGGTCGTAGAACGTCAATAGCCCCAAAAACGACTGCAGTTCTTGCTTGTTAGTAGGCGCTCGTGCTTCGGTGATTGCACGCACTTTGTCTTCAGTGAGATGGATACCCTGCGCGTCAATTTGATGTCCAAGAAACTTCACTTCAGGCACCGCAAAAACAATGTTTTCTTTACTGATGCGCAAATTAGCATTTGCTAGCCTTTCAAAAATGAGCTCCAAGGGTTCTGTGTGCTCTTCATTGGAGGCGCCACCGACAATAACATCGTTCAAGTAGACGCAAACACCTGGGATCCCGCTAAGTGTAGACTCCATAAATTTCTGGAAGATTGCTGGCGCTGCAGATATTCCGAATGGTAGCCTTTTAACTTTGTAAAGACCCTTAATAGTGTTTATTGTGAGCAGTTCAGACGTTGATTCGCTCACCTTCAACTCCTGGTAGGCTTGTGTCATGTCCAAGGTGCTGAAGATTTTTCCACCACGAAGCGTGCTAAAAACCTCTTCCGGTGTCGGCAGTCGGTAGGAAGATGCTTTTGTCGCCAGGTTGACAGTGCTCCGGTGGTCTCCGCAGAGGCGTAGGGTACCGTTCTTTTTTCGGACGAGAACGAGTGGTGTAGCCCATTCCGAATGTTGCGTCGGTTCAATGATCCCTTGTTCCTGCAGTCGGTCAAGCTCATTCTCGACTGACGTTCGTAGGGCGAAAGGCACCGACATAGCTTTCAAAAATTTTGGCGTGGCATCCTCCCGCAGCTCCAGTGTGACTGGAGGTCCGTTGTTCTCTGGTATTTCTTCGGAGAAAACCGCTTTGTACTTATCTTGAAGCTGCTCCACTGACGGATAACTGGGTGTGTGGTGAACTCCGCCAATGACCACTCCAAGGGGGGTGAACCAATTTCGTCCTAAAAGGCTTGATCCAGAACCGTGGACGACTAGCAAGGGGAGCTGATGGGTCTGCCCGTTGTAGTACACGTTTACCTTGGCACAGCCCAGCAGTGGAAGGGAATGTCCGAACCACGTTCTCAGCTGCGTGTCGTCTTGCTGGAGAGCTCGCGCGTTCTCACGCCAAGTAGCGCGAAAAGTGTCCTCGCTGAGGAGCGTACCTGCTGCTCCGGAATCCACCTCAAACCTGATAGGGCGCTGGTGTACCATAATTTCAGTTGTAACCTTCGGTCTCGTTCCGAGGTTCACAACGGCGTTTAAGTCATATAGTGCCGATGACGTTAGTGCTGTTCAGCTTGTATCTTGCGTCTGGCCCTCCTGTGCGACGACATTGTTGTTCCGTTGCACTGAAGTCTTCGGTCCGAGCTGTTTGCGTTTTGAGATGCATGCCCTTTCAATGTGTCCCAGTTTTTGCCAAAAATTGCAGGTTGCTGTCTTGTATCGACATACCTGGGGATCGTGCATGTCGTCGCATGGCCAACAGCGCTGTGTCTTTATGCTTGATTTCGCCTTAGACGTGTAATAACCTGACTGCTGACTGGTGTGATGCACCGGCTCGACGTTCCGTCGAATATCCCTCTGCTGGTGACCGTCGCTCTCCTCTCGTTGGGCGATGTCGTAGGCTTTGGAGAAGGTGAGACCCGTCTCCGCGAACAGGCGTTGTTGTAGGCCTGCGTCACACAGTCCGCACACAAAACGGTCACGCAACATAACGTCCAAGGGGAGCATAGTGGTGTTAGCAGGTGTGGCAGCCGATCCACCCTCATGCGCAGTAGCTGCAGCTGTCGCGGTCAACGTCCCGAAATTGCAGTCGGCAGCGAGCTTTTTGAGAGCCGCTATGTATTCGGCCACTTTTTCGCCTTCCACTTGGTCTCGCCGTTGGAAGCGGGCTCGACAGTAGACCTCCGATGGCCTTGGCTCATAGTGCTCTTGTAGCGCTGCTACGATGTCGTCGTAGTCAACGGCTGCTGGAGTGCGTGGCTGAATCAGGGCACAGACTGTGTCGTATGTCTGCTCCCCACACAGCGTTAGCAGGTTGGCTCTCTTCATTGCTGCATCAGTGATGTTGTTAGCCTCGAAGTAAAATTACAGGCGTCCAAACCACGATGACCATGATGAGTCGTTGAATTCGGGTAGCCGATTTGGGAGCCTGTGCGTAGCCATAGCTTGTATCTTGTCAATATCGTTGCGTAGCGTTGGTCCAAATCCACTTCCTCGTCCCCACTGTTATGCCCGGTGTTGTTGCAGCCCATAGACGTACGCATTGGTCGCGGTGGTCCAAAAAGCTCTGACAGCCTCGAACGGTTAAAAACAAGTTTATTCCTATTCTGATGGAGGCGGCGGTCGAACTGCCGGGGGAAACGACGGTGGCTCGTTTGCGCCGAGCGGGGGAAGGGGAGGAGCCAACATCTGGAAGCAGTTTCAGCATCCGGTCCTTCGCGGGTTCGGAGGCTCGCTCGTGACACAGGGGTGCTTGGAACACAACAGTAACGAATAACGAGAAAGAGACAGCATAATTACTGTGGGCTGGCTGTTATATTGAGAATTTTCGTCTTCCTCTCACAGCCAGCTCCTCGTGTGCTAGAGCCCCGATGCGGCTGCAGTGAGCCATATATATATATAAATATATATATATATATATATATTTACTTTATGAGGAAGAATTTTATTCGAGACGAGCTCGAGCTGACAAACACTGATGATGGTATCGACAGAAGGACATTATACAAATAACGATGTCACGTTCAATTGATAAAGAAGTGTCGGCGACTGCGCTAACACTAATTACCCGTCACACTGGAAGCGGCCTCCTGGCCGCGCGAGCGACACAATTAAGAATTGCATCGGTTATACAGCTTCAGTCGAGAAACGTGAACAATTTCTGTCCCATAGCAACGATGGTCGAAGGGAGCGTTAAGTATTGAGATACGGTACTGAACAGGGGACGTTTGTTCAATCACCATATAAGGTCCTACAAAGCGACTGAGGAATTTTTCACATAAGCCGGGCACACGCACGGGAGTCCAGAGAAGAACTTCGTCTCCTGGAGAAAAGGTAACGGCACGGTGAGTTGAGGCGTAGCGAGACTTGTGAGCTTTCTGAGAGATGCCGGTGTTGATTCGGGCCAGATGCTGGCACTGCTTGAGGCGAGACGAAAATTGTGCGGATAAAGATTCTGCTGAGGTAGCAGGAGCCGAAAGGAAGGAGACGTCCAGAGTTGCACTTGAAGAGCGGCCATAGACTAGAAAATAGGGAGAAAAGCCGGTCGCGCGTTGCGTAATCGTATTGTATGCGAATGTTACGAATGACAAAATGACATCCCAGTTCGTGTGGTCAGGGTTGACGTACATGGCAATCATGTCCGAGAGGGTTTGATGAAGGCGTTCCGTTAGGCCATTTCTTCGTGGATGATAAGTTGAGGTTGTCTTGAGAATGGGGTTGGCGGTGCGTATAACCTCAGCAACAATAGAGGAAAGAAAGACCTTGTCGCGTTCACTGAGAACACGTGGTGCTCCGTGACGTAAAAATATGTTACGCAGAAAAAAATCGGCTACTTCAGTTGCTGTACCAGCATGCAGCGAGGCTGTTTCCGCGTAACGAGTGAGGTGGTCGACAGCTGTCACAATCCAACGATTTCCATTGGAGGTCACGGGAAGGGGGCTGTACAAGCCTATCCCGTCGACTTCGAAAGGCAAAGCGGGACAAGGAAGAGGTTAGAGAAAGCCAAAAGGAGCAGTAGGGGGTGGTTTCCGCCGTTCACATAAGGCACACGAAGAAACATATTTGGCAATGGCGGATGAGAGGCCAGGCCAGGTGAACCAACTGCGTATTTTGTCGTACGTTTTGGGATAGCCAAGATGCCCAGCAGCAGGATCATCGGGGGATTTCTCAAGAGCCTGACGTTGTAGACATTGCGGTGTAACGGGGACCCATTTGTTTTTTCAATGTGGTAAATATAGCGATGTAAAACACCATCGTGAAGCTTGCATTGTTAAGTTGTCGATGAAGTCAGGCGTTCGGAGGAGCGGATGTGCCTTCTAAGCGTACTATTATGAAGCGGCGGTAAGGGTCAACGCGTTGATGCGACAGAAGGGTAGACGGCCAGCCAGATCTTAGCCAACTGAGACCCGAGATGGGCAATGCCGCGGTGGAAATTCGTGATGGTGGGCTATCACGGTTGGGTACAGGGCATCGAGAGAGAGCATCAGCATCTTCGTGCTTCTTACCAGACCTGTAGACGACATCGAAGTTCTGCTCTTGTAAATGAAGCACCCAGTGGCCAAGACGGCCCGATAAGTTCTTTAGCGACGAAAGTTAGCACAATGTGTTGTAGCCGATGACGACTGTGAAGTGGCAGCCATAGAGGTATGGACGAAATTTTCGTACCACCCATACAACAGCGAGGCACTCCTGTTCAGTTATTGTGTAATTTTTCTCGGCAGCAGTCAAAGCACGACTGCCGTAAGCGATGACACGATCACGTGCAGTGTTCTCACGCTGCAGTAGAACGGCACCAAGACCATGACCACTGGCTTCAGTGTGAAGAATGATGGGTGCACCTGGATCGAAGTGACATAGTACTGGGTTCGATGTCAGGGCTTGCTTCAACGCCAGAAAAGCCTTTTCACAGTCTTCGGACAAGACGAATGCCGTGTTATTTGCGAGCAGTTGATGAAGCGAAGATGAAAGCCTCGCGAAATCGCATATGAAGCGCCGAAAGTACAAGTAGGATGCCTCGCCGAAAAAACTGCGCAGGTCATTTTGACGTAACAAACAATGAAACTTGAGGACGGCGGAGAGATTTTCAGGATCTGGTCGAATACCATCTTTGCTGAATAAGTTCTCTAGAACCGTGAACGTCTTGCTTGCGAAGGTGCATTTTCTAGCATTCAGCTGGAAGCTAGCTTTTGCATGGCAACTTAGGACTTCTTCTAGACGTTGCAGATATTGCGAAAAGGTAGACGAAATCACTATGATGTTGTCGAGGTAGCATATCAAGGTTTCCACTTCAGGCCACGCAGTACGCTATCGAAAATACGTTCGATAGTAGTGAGCGCGTTACAAAGTACGAATGGCATTACGTTAAATTCATATAGCCCATCTTGGGTGGTAAAAACCGTCTTGTATTTGTGAGATTTGGACACTGGTATTTGCCAGTAGCCCGATCACAGGTCAAACTGGAAAAATACGCTGTGCCATGCAACGATTTTAGTGCGTTGTTGATTCGTTGGAGAAGGTAAACATCTTTTCGCGTTATTTTGTTCAGTGCCAAGTAATCAACGCAAAAACGTACTGTTCCGTCTTTATTTTGCACCAAAACAACTGGTGAAGACCATGGACTCGAGAAAGGACGTATGATATTCCGTCAAAGCCTGTCTGAGACGATTTCCTCGTTCATGTTCCTTACTGCAACAGACTGGGATCGATACCCAGCCCCTCCACTTCTTATGAAGAATAGCTTTATTCGAGACGAGCTCGAGCTGGCACACACTGAGGATGGTACCTACAGATGAGGAAAATATACAGTAGATGATGACACGTCCTAATGGTAAAGAAGAGTCGGTGACTGCGCTCACACACACCGCACACACACACACACACACACACACACACACACACACACACACACACACACACATATATATATATATATATATATATATATATATATATATATATATATATATATATATATATATACAGACAGCGATTCCTTTGTTGCTTGACATGGACCTCGGGAAAGGTCTGAGCAAGTCGTTGCCGACGCGGAATAGTAGTTCTGGGGGAATGTCGATAGGTTGGAGCAGGCCAGCCGGACGGAGAGAAGGACGTTTGCGACACTGGCAGAACTCGCAAGCAGGGATATATCGGCGCACAAGTCTATACAGGCCAGGCCAAATGACCGTTGCCGCACGCGGTGACAGGTGTGTGAAGGACCCAGGTGTCCCACCGTCAGCGCGTAATGCAGATGTTAAAGAAAGGTAATGCGGGTGTTGGAGAATTGCGAGCCATCAAGCTTCATGTTGCTGCGATTTATAAGATCGTCGCGAGGGACATATTGACGGAGCGAAGGGTCGGAATGTTCTAAAAATACCCCCTCAATGACAGTCTTAAGGGTTGCATCCCGACGCTGCTCTGTGCCGATGTCACGCAAATCAGGTATGGCGAGCACACAATTATCGCTGTCATCGACAGCGAGGCTAGCCAGGTCTACTAAATAACGCGAGATACAATCGGCATCTTGGCACAACCTGCCAGACGTATAAATTACGTCGAAGGTATACTTCAGGAGACGTAGAGTCTAGCAACCTAGGCGACTAGTGGGGTCCTTCAGTGATGATAACCTACACAGAGCGTGGTGGTGGATATTAACTAAAAACTCATGGCCATACAAGTAGAGGCAAAATTTTGCTAAAGCGCAGATCAACACAAGACACTGGCGCTCCGTTACCAAATAGTTTCGCTCAGATGTGTAGAAAAGGTGGGTGGCATACGCAATAACACGCGTTTGGGACCTCCGGTTTTGAGCGAGTATGGGGCCGAGGCCGTGAGCACTGGCGTCTGGGCGAAGTTCAGTCGTCACGGACTGGTCGAAGTGGGCCAGTATTGGTGGTGAACTGAGCAGGTCGATCAGCGTTGAAAACACGGCTGCTTGGTTTTGGCTCCTCGAGAAGGGCACGTTTATTTTGCGAAGATCAGTTAGTGATCATGCAATTGTAGTGAAATGCAGCCCACAAAACTGTGAATATCTTTTGTAGACGGCAGACGACAGTTCTCGACAGCGCTAATCTTGTCAGGGTCCGGTTGTACACAAGCAGCACTTACACGATGACCAAGGACAGTGATTTCTTGTCAGCCTAAATTGCACTTGTTTTAGTTTAGCTGGAGTTCCAGTCGACGAAAAACGACTAGAATGATTGACAAACAAGTTAGATGGGTTTCAAATGCTGAGAGAATAGCAATCACATTTTCAAGGTAGCAAGGGCAGCTGGACCATTTATAACCACACAGGAGAGAGTCCATCATGCGTTCGAATGTTGCCGGAGCGTTGCACAGCTCTAAAGGCATAACTTTGTACTGATGAAGGCCGTCTGGTGTAATGAAGGCAGTTTTTCTTCGTCTTAGTCTATGACAGAAGTTCGCTAGTAGATCAGACGCAGATCTATAGATGAGAAGCATCACGTGCCAGGATGAAGTCAAAAGCGTCTTCAGTTCGTGGTAGCGAACATGCGTCTTTGCGGGTTATCTTGTTCAAGGCACGGTAGTCAACGGAAAATCTGCAGCTGCCATCCGTCTTTTTGACTAAAACAACAGGTGATACTCATGGACTTGAAGAGGCCTCTATGACTTCTTTGGAGAGCATCTCCTCGACTTCTCTTTGTATGATCTGGCACTCGGACGGGGAAACACAATAAGGTAGTCTTCTAACATCGCCGGTATGTATTTCATGATACACGATGAACGTTTTACCAAAAGGGTGGTCATTGAATTAGAAAATATCTCGGTGGGTGGTCAAAACGTGGTGGAGTTGCGCAGCCTGACAGGGCAGAAAACTAGAGGCAATCATTGCGATTCTGTGGGTGGGTGCGTTTGCTCCGCTGGCTGAAATAGAGGACGAGCAGTCTTCAGGGTCTACTGCCACGATGTTACATGCATCAAGTGGAGAAACGTTGGCTAACGAAATGCCTTGCAGAAGAACTTGATTGAATTACTAAATTTGAGGAGCACAAGTTCAACGTACCTGCCGAGGATAGTATGCGACACAGCAAGACTTCGGGCCCAGAGCACATCCACTAATGGAGATACTATGTAGTCACCGTCAGGAAGAGCCTGTGATATTATCAAGGCGACCCACATGGTGGCTTATGGTGACAGAGAGAGAAACTGTCTTTATTCAATAGGCATAGAGAAGGATAGCATAGGAGGAACCCCTACTCCGGGGTCTCTAGGCCGACTCCAGCGACGTGTGGCGCCCACTGTATCAAAGCTCGGAGGACTTCATGAGGTGCATCGTGGACAGCATCATGTGTTTGCTCCACTGGGTCCTCGTTACGTGAACCGTTTGCTCCCCAGCTCCTCGTTTCATAAAGAGCAAAAGAAAGCAGGTAAGAGTGCAAAGATGTTAGAAGTGCACTCAATGGAGACCTGGAAGGTCATGGCGAGTTTCCTCAGCCGGGGCAACTGTCTGCATAGACCTGCGGGTGGAATATATGAAGTGATACCAGGTTGGTAAATGTTTTAGCCTGTAGCTGGCGTAGCGCTACTGCATCCTCTCACGAGAAAGAAGGCGGTGGGTGCTCTTAGTGTGACAGGCGTTCCTATAGTGACGAAGAAGTGAGAACAGCATCCACCCACTCCGAAATGGTCACCTCACCTTGCCGGGCCGCCCGGAGGAAAATTTCGCGGGCAGCAGCGTGTGAGCGTTCTTTGCCGAGCAGAGAAGTATGACCAGGAGTCCAGAGCAATTGGATGCCAAAAGTACTGTTTGACTCAGTTAGCGGAATTCGATCGAGAGTTTGGCGGACCGCTCTAGAGATGCAAGGTCCTGATAGAAAACCCGACATGCCTGTTGTGAATCTGTCAATATGCAGGCCTCACTGGAACACGGATTGCATATCACATCGCTAGAGCAACTCCAAGAATTTCGCGTGATTGGCATTTGTCCCACGCATTGCAGCCGAGTCTTGCAGGGAATCAGTACCATTTGACACTACCGAGGTGTAACCTTCGCAAGTTCGTGCTGTATTTGTGTAAAGAGTATGCGATTCCGGGATGTTTTTTGAGCATACGGCTGAGGTATCATTCGCGAGATTTGTAACAGCCCTTGTCATCCTGGGGGTGCTTGTTACGAGGTAAGGATCAACAGTTAGTATTTTTCGTAACGCAGGAGATAAGGGCGTAGGGCGGGTTTGAATCTCAAGTGGTGGAATAGGATATCCGAGGCGTGAGAGGAGATTGCGGCCAGCAAAAGAGAGTAGGAGGCATTGGCGCGGACTGACCCAATCCGCCTTGAGCAGCTCACTTAGTGTGTTGTGTGCCCACAACTTAAGAATAACATGTGTGGAAGGGCAGTTTGGAACGCCGTGGGCCAGCTTTGTTGTTTTGTGGATCATGGCGTCTATGCGCAGTTGTTGTGATTGAGTCAACTACTGGAAAAGCAAGTGATTTGTCAGCCGGCTGATCACGTAGGCCTCCTCCAAGCTTAGCAGGTCTTCTCTAAGCCCTGAGCGCCGATTTGAAACTCGCCGAATCATGGACAGTATTCGGTCAACTTGTCCAGATTAAAGGCCAACGGTGTAGTTAACTTTGCCATCCGCTTGAACATGCAGTCCAAGGATGCGGGCACGAGGGACATGAGGCATGAGTATGCTATCCACGCGCAAAATGATTGGAGGAGGAGGGCTACTGCTTTGGGAGCGAATGACCATGAGCTCTGATTTTTGAGGAGCACATGCAAGCCTTGTTTTCTAATTTACTCAACGATAGTATCCTGTGTTTTCTGCAGTCGGTCCTGGATGGCTTCATCAGAGCACCGTGTCGACCAGATGTGATGTCATTCGTATAAATAGCATGGGCGACATAGGGGATCTCGTCGACCGAGTGGGGAAGCCCTGCCAGCGCGATAATGAATAATGTAGGGGAAAGAACAAAGCCGTGAGGTGTGCCACGTCCTGTAAGGTGCATTATACTAGACGGATGAGGTCCCTTTCCCGCAGTGGCCTTACAATCATTATGTAAATATACATTTGAGTTCCACAATGTGACTTGCCTAGATTGCTAAGGATGAGGTCATGTTCAGCATGATCATAGGCCCACTTCAAATCTAAATCAATGAGTGCTTTCGTGTGGACGCAAGAAGGATGCCCCAGGACTTCCTCCCGTGGCTGTAACAGTACATCTTTGGCCGATAGACGAGCTGAGTACCCGAATTGAGAATGCGCGAAGAAGGATTGCAGTTCTAAAAAAGTGCCGCCATATCCACGAAGTTAATGATGATGAGTGGGCGAAGCTCCGGAGGTAAACCTGGTAAACCATGAATCCTCTGTACATTTTGCCCACTCGATTTTATTACATCGCTCCTCCTAGCGTACGTCGCCGCACTAAATCGAACGATTGCCTTCAACCAATGACACGCGCCATATGTGACATCATTCCTATTTTATAAGATCTCGCGTCTTTCATCAACTACAAGTACCGCTTTCTAGTTTATAACATCTTGCATCTTTTCATCATCAGCTACAAGTACCACCATCTAGTAAACACTACAAGAACTAAACGAGAGGTGGCTACATACAGGAGACGGTACCGCCATCTAGTGAACACTGCAAGAACTAAACTAGAGGTGGCTACATACAGGGGACGGTACCGCCATCTAGTGAACACTGCAAGAACTAAACTAGAGGTGGCTACATACAGGGGACGCACAGCCCACGCCCTAAGGAGCTTCGCCCCTAAAAGGGCTACAGACATCGCAAGAGTACATAATTCATCAGCTTGCTAATGCAATTAGGGAGGTCGGTTTCGAATCTGAACTGGTTTGCCCAGCTTGATAATCATTGAAATAACGGCGTGTTGCCACGCATGAGGATGCGTCCCTTGGCGCCAGTATTCATTGAATATACCAGTGAGGTGTGTGATATACGCATCACTTATGTTGCAGAGTGTGGTAAACGAAATGTGGTCTGCTCCCGGTTCCGTGTTGCCGTGCAGCTCTTGTAACACTAGCGGTACTTCCTCAACCGTGTTATTTGTATCCAACAATTCATTTATCTTGCTTACGTACGGATAGTCAGAGTAATGTGATGTTTGGTGTCTCGGAGTGAAATGTTTTTCGAGCTCCCTGAGAAGTCTCGAGGGGTCGTCCCGATACTCGTGCATTAGGCTGCGTGACTGTTGAATTGTTTTTGTTTTCATGGTGGTGGAGTCTGTGAGAAATTGAAGAATCGACCATGTTTTTTGCGGTGCCTAATGTTTGTAAAAGCCGGTTATTGAATGCTCGCCAGAAATTTATTTTGAGGGTCACTGTGCATTCTTGAGATTCCTGTGTAATTCGATCTATTTTTTTCCTCAGCTTACAATTGAGACGTTCGCGTTTCTATCACTGTGTCAGTTCTCTCTGTGCGTCGCAAAGGTGAAGCAAATATGGGATAATGTCAGGTGTTTCGTTGGTAGTACATGATGCGCGCGTGGTGGCCTCTATATCTTGAGTGAGAAAGTCCAGTCATCACTCGTAACATTGCCCCTCAGGCGGGTCCCGGCGACGTTCCCTGAATTCGAGCCTGTATGTAATGCGTAAACACCACTCGGTCCTCCTGGCATCAATAAGTGGTAGAATGGTCCCCACAATATAGTGGTCGCTGCCAAGGTGTTTCTCGAAAGGACCATGCGCTAACACCGGGCCTGTATTGAGCACGATGGTGAGGTCAAGGCAGGTGTCACGTTGTTACCAATACGAGTGGGGCGTTCTCGGTCAGTGAGTATAGTGTATCTCACGTTACGAATATCGTTTCAGAAGCGTGGCTCTTTGGCTTGCGATTGGACGTAACGCCAGATTCTATGTGGAGCATTGAAATCGCCGCACACCGAGCCCGTCCACAACTCCCCAATTCCGTGAGAAGGCGGTGAAAGCAGTGCGTGAACGGGTGGAACTGTACACGTTTAGTAAAAACAAGCTTTCGCTCTTTGAGCTTTGCGTAATTATTTCAATGATTTGGTGAGAATTGTAACTACTAGTGGTATGCACTGGACATGTGATATGTTTCAAAACTAGGGCTGCCACAAGAGATGAGTCACCCAAGAGCGTGTTGCAGCCTGATAAAGAAGGCCGGCAATTTCGTTCTTGTAATAGGATAACATCAGGAGTGTCAGTGTATGTGGCTTTGTTCTGCTGCAGGGAATCCCTCTTTTGGTGAAATCCTCTGCCGTTTCATTGCCACACTACTAGTCATGGCGTGTCACGTGAACCCATCTTCATAGAGGGAAGAAACGGAAAGGCGTGTGTCAGGGTGTGAGCACCGTGCACTCGCTTTGAACGTTGACGGGCGAGAGATTTGCCCAAGTTTTGTCTCGGTATGTGACACGGCGGTGAAACGTGTGAGCATGCGTTCAATAAGCGACTGGACGTGCTCCAGCTTCTCAATTGGAAGAATTTCTATGCAACATTCTATCCTGTCAAGTGCAGCCTGCATACTGGTGCCGATTTCTGCTACCAGCACCTGCATTCGCTTTTGCAGGCGTTCGCAACGTGCCTCCATGTCTTGACGTAGGCGTGATATTTCCGCAAGAAGATCAGGCACCGAGGATTTAACGATATGAGTAGACGCAGTGGAGACAGATTGGCGGGGCGGAGCAAGATTTGGGAAACCCTCTGTCTGACCTACCTCCCGAGGTGCCATCTTAGTTGCGTTCCGTTCCAGGGCCCGTTGCTGCTTGGAGAAAGCATGTACCTCCTTGCCAACAGGATTGCTCTGAAGAGTCTTCTTGTAGGGTTGCTGTGTCTCGCTCGCTGGATTCCGTGCCGACCGGTTGTGCCTTCGCGGTCTCCAGCGTCAGCGTAGCTCTGGCCGACTGGGCTCACCCTACGTCACCTTCTGACGCCGACGACTTTCGACGACAGCGTAGCACTGACCGACTGGACTTGCTCTACGCCATCGACTGACGCCGACCAGAGCTCTCGCAAGTGGTGCCTCGTGCTCGGACTCCTGTGACCATGTTTTCATCTTTCCTATCTTTCCTCTCCCCTCGGTGTGTTGTCGCACCTTCTGGCTTACCACCTCGCGTCTATTTCTTTTTTCTACACCTTTACTCCTACCCCTTTTATCCCTCCTCACCCCCATCCCTTGTGAGCTACTGTTGAGGTTTCGCTCACTGAAGCAGACAGTTCCGGGCCTCACTTTTCTCTTTCATTCTCTCTTAAGAATCACCTTCTGTGTGTAGATGGGGAAGGAGGGCGCTTCTTCGACGAACGTCGTGATGGACATCCCTCGTCAGGCATATGACAATGTATGGTATAGGGCAATGGTCATCCCGATGGCCCAGTTTGTGGCGAACTATGCAGTTCGGCCCATTACAAGCGCACGTAGCGAGCTACCTTCAATTTTTCGAATTGACCAACTAAATGTTGATGTGACTCATCATGCGTGCTTGAAGTATTTGGGTTGCAGGAGCCACAAGTTCATTTACTAGCGTTAAAGACGATGTAATGGACACAATGCCAGGAACAGTACCCTTGCAAGAGTGGTCCAGAGCTGCATTGTATGTTGTGATAGGGTAAACACGCTTACCGAGTATCACCTCGCACACCCTGTGAAAGCGTCGACCACTTGTGGCCGGGGCGTGCTGATGGTCGCTAGGTTTTTCAGTTGTAGCAGTCGGAACGTGAGGTCTTCGCGGGCTTTGGTAGTCAAGCCAGCAGTGCTCCAGAGAGCACCGGCGAGTTAAGGGCGCGTCAAACTATCCAGGGAAAGCTCTTTATGAGGGCGTAGAATGATCTTTTCATTGTGTATAGGAATTCGAAGCAGATGCCAGTTCCCACTCTGCTTGCGTAAATTGCGCTGAGAGACGCCCGGGATGTTCTCGCTTGGTTGGGTTTCCTTGTGGGTGTTCATTTAGCGGGCATATCATTTCTTGATGACGGACTTCAAACAGCCGCCTGCATCGTCGTCATCATTGTGGTCAGGAGGACAGTTCGAGGCAGCACCGTCCTTCATTCTTTCCCCAGTCAAAATGTTATTTTGTTGTGCGGGAGGAGAACTAGGGAAAAATTGTTCAGATGTCAGCCCAGCGGTGTGCATCTGGAGTATTTTTACTGCCACGCAACGCCAGGTAGCGTTTTCGGTCACCGACAACAATCCTTGCTCACTAGAAGGCGGCGTTACGGTGGTTGAATGCTCAATTAACACAGAGTCGTGAGTCGGCTAAGAACCCTTCGCACTGATGCCTGCTTCGGGCCTGTAGTATGGGACGTGGAAGTTCCACCGCAGTAGCAGCAGCCGCATAGACGCTGCCTGAGAGCGTCGGAGTCTCACGAATGAATGGACAAAAAAACAACTCACTGCGACAAACTTGGCTTCGGCGAGGTAACAGCCACTTGCTGAATTCAAAGGTTCCACCAGTTGGGCGAAAAGCCTCACAGTCAAAAAATGAGCATCATGCAGGCGAAAGAACGAGGAGCGTCCCGGGAGATGCCGCGGCATATCCCGCAAAAACAGGAGCTCGGTACCTTGTGGTGACAGCCGAAAATAATCGACAGCGCACAAGCGGCGAGATGGTGAGAATGACACAGCTCAGTGTAGAGGCAGTTCAAGTTGGAGAACACCGGTTGCACAGTCGATGAGAGCAGCATGAGTGGAAAACTGCAACAGTGAAATAACTGCAAACAGAACAGATGTTGGGTGATCGACGATTGTGATGCATGCTGTGCCCATTCCTGTGAAGGCTAGACTTTTTCCGTCGGTGACACGAATAAGCCAGGAGCCACCGGCATGAGCACTTTCTTCAGGTGGTCACGAAGTCGGGCACTCATCACAAATGTGCGCCCAGTGCCAACAAGCGCAGAAACAGTCAGGCCATCAACATGAACGTCGATCCAATTTCGTCGTGTAGGCAGTGCAAAGAGAAGAACTGAGGTCAGTATCAAGGATGTAGCTTCACCTATCGGAGCTGCACCACTTAGTTTCCCGGGTGAGAATTCAGCGGGAAGGTTGGGCGTCGTTGTGGAGAAGACGGGGACGATGGTTGATGTCCAGGCGGCGAACGGGACTTGTGACGTTGAGGTGACGGTGAGCGGCTGTGCTGCGCACCAGGAATATCGCAGGCGTAGGTATCTAAGTGCGGGAGGTGGTTGTAGTTGTCAGTGAATAGTGCAGGAGACTGATAACAGCGGTAGATGTCGGCGCGGCCAGCATTGCTATACTGGGTTTGGGGCGAAGACCAATGGATGTGGCAATACCGTGCGACATGACCGATGCGGCGGCAGTTAAAGCAGATCAGCTGATCTTCCGCAGTTCGTCATTCGGCTGGATTGCGAGAGCGTGGATAGAACCGCTCCTAGGGCGGAGCCTGGCGTTGATTGGCGACCCAGAACAGAAGCCAATTGGTCAAGATAGAGCAACGTTGCAGACATCTAAGCCCAAATTGATGAGTTCCTCCCGCACAGTCGACTGGATCACGGAAACGTTAGATATTTGCGAATCGACGTGGCTGTTGGTGGGAAGCGCAGGTGTAATTGCTTCGATTTCCAGCCGGACGTTTCGCGCAATATCAGACGCCGTTCAAGACTGCCCACTAGAGGTCAGTCAATCTTCAAAGGAGGACGTAGCAGCGGTTTTCGGAAGACGAGTGAATGATCTTGCAATATGCCTGCCTTTGAAAGAGTTCAAAATGCCGGCATTGTTCAATAACTTCATGAATGGGTGCACAAATCTGGTACAATAGCAGGTGTAACGCGTCGTCCACTATCCCCTTGAGCCCGTGGCCAACCTTATCAGACTCCAACATGTCATTGTCGATCTTACGACAGAGACAGCACGTCCTGTATATACAAGACCTACGTGTCTTTGGACGTCTGAGCACAGATGAACAATCGCTTCTTTGCCGCCGCCTTTCGACCGATAGGTATCCCAAATAGGTCACGAAGCTTCTGCTTGAAGGTGTCCCAACTGACAATCTCCTTCTAATGATTCTCGTACCAGATCTTGGCCGTGCTTTTCAGGTAAATTGGCACGTTGGTCAGAATGAGAGTTGGATCATACCGGTTGAGCGCACTCGTACGTTCGAAGTCAGCTATCCAATCGTCGACGTCAGCGTCGTCCGTACGACAGAATGTTCCTGGGTGCTTCTAATGCGTCAGCACGTACGTCGGTGTGGTTGAGGCCGGTGCAGGCGTAGCCGTGGATGGTGCAGGCGTTGTCGAGTTTGATGAAGAAGTGGCCGGTGGATGATGTGACCAGTCCTATGTTCTATCAGGGAAACTCCGATTTCACGACCATTGTGGAGCTTCGTTGTATAGCGCTTCGTTACCCCGCACGTCCACCGATTTGTGACGGGGATTACAAACACACGAAAGAGACAAACGAGTATATTTCCAATATTTACAGGTAGGTGTAACACCCTAGGGCTGCTAGCATCTCGCGCGGTGAGTTCGCTTCTTATTTATCGATTTTTCTACGATAGCGGAGCCATGTCCACTGCCTCGTAACAATATATATACATTTATATATATATACAAAACATGTACACAAACCCTAGACAATCTAACACCCCAGATTTCTCTGCCATTGCAACATTGACGAGGATGGTCCTCGAATTAAATTCATTCGAGTGTAACCAAGAGTATTTTAGACAAATCTGCGGGACCACTATGGGCACCAAAATGGCACCTAATTATGCCAACATATTTATGGGAAAGCTAGAATCTGAATTTCTTGCACAAAGTTCCTTGAAACCAATGGTATACAGAAGATACATAGACGACATCTTTCTTATTTGGACCCACAGCGAGGACGAACTTCTCGGCTTTATCGACACTTACAATGCTGCACATCCGAACATACACTTCACACACACATACTCGCAATTTACCGTAAATTTTCTTGATGTCACCATAACGATAGAAGAAGAGAAGCTCTCTACAACCCTATATCGAAAACCAACGGATCGACAACAATACCTTCATTACCAAAGCGATCACCCACGCCACTGTAAAAACAGTATTCCATACAGCCAGGCTCACCGGTTTAAGCGAATCTGCTCTAGAGACGCTGACTTTGACACGAGCTCACAGAGGCTAAAACTTATGCTCGAGAAACAAAAATAGCCTCCACATGTAATTAATGACGCTGTTCAAAAAGCGAGAAAACTAAAGCGTGAAGACTTACTTATGAAGCGACCACCACGAGAAGACCCACAACGAACAAACCTCTGCTTGACTTACGGCACAAACTTCCCCAATGTAAACAAAATCCTTACACGACATTACAACATTCTGGAACAAAGTGAACGTCTGAAACGCGCATTCCCATCCGCTCCAGGCGTCGTTTACCGACGACCACGTAACCTCAAGGACACCCTTGTCCACTCCCAAATTAACACATCACCCCCCAATAATTCATGCCGCCCTTGCTTAAAACCACAATGTCTTGTATGTAAGGCGATGCGAGAAACAGACAAAGCAACCAGCACGCAATCCAAGTTTTCGATTAACATACGAGGAAACCTAACATGCGATTCCTCTAATGTGGTGTACCTACTCGAATGCAACGTGTGTGGTTTGCAGTACATCGGACAAACAGAAACACCATTTAGGATTCGCTTAATAATCACAGAGCCCATGCGAAATCAGCCCCAAGTCTACCTCTATCAAAGCATCTCAATCTTCTCGACCATGCATTCGACAAACTATCAGTAACGCTCTTAGAGACGGGATTTAAATCAAATCGAGAAAGTGAACAACGAGAGTCATACCTTATCCACCGATTTAACACCCTCGATAGAGGAATAAATGAGAATCCTGGTACACTTGCAGCAATTAAAGCATTAGAATACAATAACGGCAACAATGAAAATAGTAACTGAGTTCGCGGCACTGCAGCTGCGAAGGGCACTGGACAACCCAGAACAATTCCAAGTGTAACTACTCTTCCTAAGTGCAGCTGTCGTCTGTTTTCTGTTTTATTTCACTACCCAATCAATTGTGCCATGCACGACATGCCCAACAGCAACCCTGTGCACAGCCGGGAGGCCCCCACTACACGCGTAATTTAGAAGCGGGCAAGGAATTCGCATTGCACGCGCTTGCACAGCCTACCGCAATACGGGGCACCCCTATTTTTACGACGAAATGTTGACAGGGCGCGGAGTAGTTAAAGGCTTAGAACTTCCTAAAATGCCCGCTGACCAGCCTCTGCCACAATACGCGGTCCCCGTTCTTCTACGACGAATTGTTTACGGGACCCCGAGTAGTTAAAGGCTTAGGACTTCCTGAAAAGCTCTTTTTTGCCCCACACCGAACCGCCAGTGCCAGGAGGGGCCGTCTGATCGGGAGGAATGCGCTAGTGAACGGAAACATACACAGACCGCTGACATCAGAAACGTGAAGGGGAGAGGGGGGAGAGAGATGAGGGGGGAAGTGGAAGGAAAAGTGGAAGGGGGGCACCCGAGGGGCGTCCACCGTATATTATTTTTCTCTTTTTTCTTTTTTCTTTCTTTTTTCTTTTCTTTTTTCTTTCCTTTTTTCCCTCTTTCCTTGCCCTCTGATTTGAGATTGTATAAAGCTGAGCACCAACAAACTGTATCTTTATTCCTGATGAATTTAGGCCAGACTCTAAGCCGAAACGTCGAAATAAACCACGTTGTGACCGCTCACGGAGAATCTACTGGACTATATATATATATATATATATATATATATATATATATATATTTATAAGAGAAAGAAGTGTATACTTCAGGGCTCGCTTTTCCGTGTTCTGGAACAATATTATTGAGATTTAACAGAAAATAATACCAAGGAGTGTTTAATGGGAGTCATTAAACCAAATTGTCCCAAAACCACTATATGAATATGAGAGACGCAGTAGTGGAGGGCTCCGGAAATTTTCGGCCACCTGGGATTCTTTATTTTGCATCCCAATCTGAGCACACGGGCCTACAACATTTCCGCATCCTTCAGAAATGCAGCTGTCGCAGCCGGGATTCAGTCGCGCGACCTGCGGGTCAGCAGCCGAGTACCTCAGCCACTAGACAACCGCGGCGGGGCTATATATCTATTAGAAAAAAGGCCACCTGTGTGCTCAACAGAGTAGAGTCCATCGCTTGCAGGCGATTACAGACACAAAGCTACCCCAATACTATGAAATTAGACTTTCTACCCTGACATATACGAGAGTGACACCTGCAAGCTATGCAAGTGTGGTAGAGCCACGCCTTAACAGATGTGTGATGTCTAATATACCAAGATGAAATGGTGGTTTCTTCGGAAGATCTGCGGGCACGATGGTCGGCCGCGCTGCCAGGACTGGAGCTCACGGACCCACTTTGGGACATCCAGCAAACCCTACAGGCAACGCGGGAGCAACAGCTCTAAGCAGCCATTTAGGTGGCCCCCGGCCCGGGCGTTCCATTCGCCGGATGTTCAATACAATTATTTCATCATCACCAAGCTCGGCGCCCCGCTTAGCGCTATGCGCCGATGCATGATTATCTCCCACGGGTAGTTTGCCCCACGAATGGGGTAAAAGTGCTTAGATGCTTGTGCGCGCGCTTATTTTTCGGTGGGAAGAATCAGGTGCCTTCGGCTTTCACCGGAACAATCGCGTTAGTTGGTCAATTACCGGGCCCAACTCAAAGGTCACTTACCTGGCTACACAGGCCCCGTTTGCAAAAAGAGCAAGTGTTTCATACACAGTGAAGTATAACTGAAACACTTGTTAATTTCGCTCATCTAACATGTGATTACGTTTTGTGCATCGTTTTATTGCGATAGCAATTATGTGGACACTCTCGGCTGAACGTTGGCGTCGATGTAATTGCACCATATATGTATACGTATATGAAAACGCAAGACAGAAAAAAAATCTAGAAAAAAGCACTCTGGCGTGCGGAATCGAACGTGGGACCGCCGCATCGTGAAAGTGAGGCGCTAACCACTGAGACACCCCGGATAACGTTCTTCACCGTTGAAACGGCAAGTTATTTATATCTACCACTTACCGCTGTTGTGTTCTCGGCATTACCAGAAAGAGGCGCAATGAGCGCACGTCGTCGCCACATCACGCAGTGACGCCCGCTCTAATCTCTTACGCGTACTTTCCCAGGCTTAGAGAAGAGGAGTGACGATCCCTCACGTGCCCTAATCTCGCGGTGGTGGGGAGGGGTAAATCGTATTCCTTGTCTGGCCTCGGGCTTCTCGTGGAACAATTATGCTGTAGTTACCGGGTGCACATAGGTCACTGCAATCATTGCAATCACCGTTGGCGGAAATTGCGCGCTTTTCAGACTCACTGAAGTAACGAATGGGACGCTTATTCGCGTGCATCCATACCCGTGAGCACGCTCCGTGCGTAGTTTGTGCGCGAGAAACGCTGAGCACGTTTCTATCTGCTTTCCATTCTGCGCGTGACCTTTCAAATTGTTGCTATCGTCTTCATTGCATCGCCTTTGCGGGAAAGCTGTGACATTTTTGTTTAAACAACATGTTAAGTGTAGAACGGTAAACGTTGTTAGTTCACTCTCGTCTTGTGTATGTTGGTTTTGTGCGTCGTTTGTGTGAGCAGTGCGCTGCACATTTCGATCTGCTCACTGTTCTCAGCGTCACATTCCAAGTTTGTGTTATTGCATTCACTGCTTCACCCTTGCAATGATACGGTGACCTTTTTTGATTTGACAAATAGTAGCTCAAATTTTTCATATGCTCTTGTCATGTGATGCTAATATAAGTATACATCAAGTTAAGCAATCAGCCGCAACAGCACGAAATTGTACACTGCTAGTTAGAAAGACGCTCAAAAAGCCTGCATTAGTCGAAAAATGCTTCGATTTTATTATTTAGTGCCTAACCTGATTGTTTCTAATATTACATAAGGAAGCGCAACCGTGAAAAGTGATCAACTCAGCCAAAAGATCAAGCATGTTTCTAAAAGCGATTGATGGCTTCATAACAGTTAACGCCAGTGAACCGAAGGATTTGAACTAATATTGCACGCAAAAGACAGTGTCTCCATTCTGTACCGGAGGAGCACATCGAGAGGGGTTACCACTAAGATCTCCTTCGCGATGCCCTGCGATATATTTTAGTTTCTTCGTACGTTATTCCGCCTCCAGAGCGCCGGTCAATTGCAAAATCTATGAATTAAAGTCTTAGTGTTGCTACGTTAGGTTGTGCTGCATTTATTGATTGCACTTTATACCACTTTTGTGTTTGCCTAATGCTTAACAGCTTTGCCGCAAAGCCGAAGCTATGAATGTGATAGGAACGAATTGGAAGGTCACGCGCAGAATGGCGAGCAAATCGAAACCTGCCTCACGTTTCCCACGCACAAATGACGCACAAAACATACTCACAGGTACACAGATGAACGCTAATATGCGTCTCAGTTGTTTCTTCGCTCTGTCTGAAAAGCGCACACTTTCCGCAAATGGAGGCTGTACAACGATTGCAGTTACTTTTGTGCGCCCCGTAACTATAACAGAATTGTTCCAGTCAAGCCCAACACTGGCTAAAACATATGGTCCGCCGCAGGGGCGCCTGCGCAAGTAGACGTTTGGTGTGTAGTGACACCACGGACCCGAACTAACGGGGGGGTTTTGACTCCCTCCCACGCCTAGCCGTGCGTGGCTTTGCCGTGTCCGGGGAAAAGGGGATCCTGAGGGTTGAGCTGACGCTAGGTGATTCGACCTTTAAGGCCCCCTGGCAGAGGCAACACACCCCTTTGGCCCTGGCTTCACGTAGATGGCACCCCCGGATTGACCCGCCTGGGGGGAATTGGCAGTCGCCTTTTCCTGTCTCCCCCTCACATCTTCGTCTTTTCTCTTACTTTAAATCTTTCCTGTCCTCTACTCTCTTCCGTTGACTTCCGTGTTTCCTGGCGGCAAGGGTTAACCCTGTGTGGCTATCCTACCTTGGATACACCATATTCGGTTATAGTGGTGGTGTACAGCTTGCGTCTGCAGGGCCTGTGCTTACAGACCTTGCAGCGTCCCCTTGTAGGACTCCATGGTGGGTGGCTGGTGCCGCTGCCGAAAATAAACCTTTTCTTATGGCTAGTTCCTTCCCCCCACTCCGTGATTGCCCTCAGAAAAGAGGGCGCACCGATGAAGTCTTCCAGTTTTTTGGTCACCAGAGAGTATCCTTTCCCCGATTCCACGTTATCCACGCTGACACACCCGGCAAACAAGTGCGAACAATTTCACCTTTTCTTGTTTCAAAGTCTTTGGCAGAAATCTTTGGCCCAGGATATAAAGCTTCGAGAATGGCAAGTGGTGACCTCCTGTTAGAGCTCCGCGACCAGAAACAATATGAAAAATTGCCTAATTTAGTGAAATTTGGAGATACCAAATTAATAGTAACCCCACACCGAACCATGAACACCACCCGTGGCGTTGTCTCAGATGATGACCTGTTAGAGCTGACGGAGGCTGAACTCCTGGAGGGTTTCAGCGAACAGAATGTCATAAACGTGAAAAGAATTAGGATTAGGCGTGATGGCAAAGAAGTCCAGACTAAACACCTGATGCTTACCTTCAATTCAAGTGTACTGCCCGGCTCCGTTGAGGCTGGGTATATGAAGCTTCGAGTGAGGCCATATATACCAAACCCTCTCCGATGTTTCAAATGCCAGCGGTTCGGCCACAGTTCACAGAACTGCCAAGGCCGCCTAACTTGCGCGAAATGCAGTGCTGAAGAGCACACATCAGATGCCTGTGAAAACTCTCTTCACTGTGCGAACTGTAATGGGGAACATGCCGCATACTCACGGTCATGCCCGTGCTGGAAAAAGGAAAAGGAAATTGTCACAATTAAAGTAAAACAAAACAATTCATTTAAGGAGGCACGAAGGCAGGTGTCCTGCCTACCAAAAACTAGCTTTGCCGAAGTGGCGCGTCAGGGGGCAGCGCCACGACGGTCCCCGGCGCCTGTCCGGCACACGCGTAGTGAGCCAGCGGTGACGCCATCCGCCCCCTCGGCGGTTGCAGCCAGTGCTGCTCCGCCATCAAGAAAGACCCACCAACTTCCGGGCTGGGGGCCGCGAAGGTCTCGTCTTTTCAGGCGAGGCCCTCAAAACAAATTCCGCGCTCGCAAGAGCGCGTGTCCAGCGCCTCGCGAGAGGCAATGAACAAAACACTGAGTGCGAGGGCGCAGCCAGCGCATAAGGATCGGCGTGACTCCGTCGACCGATCCAAAAAAGAAAAATCTCGTGTCACGACCCCTGGAAAGGGTCCGTGAGCTAACATTCCATCTTTGAGCACACAGCACAAAACACATCTAAAATGGACACACGGATCTTACAGTGGAATGTGAGAGGACTTCTCTATAACCTCGATGATGTTAGAGAACTTCTTAATAAACATACTCCAAAGGTGCTGTGTGTTCAGGAAACACATCTCAAGTCCACACAAACAAACTTTCTAAAGCAATATGCCGTCTTCCGCAAAGACTGTGACGACGCTGCCGTTTCGTCGGGCGGTGTCGCTATAATAGTTGATGAAGGTGTTGCCTGTAAGCAATTAAACCTCCGAACTTCTCTTGAGGCAGTTGCTGTCCGAGCAGTGCTGTTCGGGAAGCTACCAACAATTACCTCTATTTACATTCCCCCGTGCTGTCAACTTTCAAAGACACAATTTCAAAGCATAATTGATGAACTTCCTCCACCATATATAGTCGTTGGTGATCTAAATGCATATAATCCCCAAGGGGCGACTCCCATTAAGATGCGCGAGGACGCCTAATAGAACACTTTCTGTTTTCGTCAGGTGCATGTCTACTAAACAAAAAAGAACCAACGTACTATAGCACTACACACAACACATACTCTTCTATAGACCTGAGTATTGTCTAGAGTACATTAATTCCATATCTGGAGTGGTACGTTCTCAAGAACCCCTTTGGGAGTGACCACTTCCCGATTATGTTGAAGCTAACAAAAGAAGATACATGCTTGCCTGACTTTCCTCTCTGGAACACCAAGTCAGCTAACTTGGAACTGTTTCGAGAAATTACATTTTTAGACGGAGATCACATTGCTTATTTTAACATAGACGATGCTGTAGCATACCTAACAGGTTTTATTATTGACGCTGCAGTGAAATGTATCAAGCAAACTAATGGAATCACCAATAAACGTCGCATCCCATGGTAGAACGACGATTGTCGGAAAGCGCGCAATAGACAAAATAAAGCTTGGAGACTACTCCGAAATTATCCAACGGTTGAAAACCTTGTCAAGTTCAAACAGGTTAACTCTCAAGCCAGAAGAACGCGTCGTATTGCAAAGAAAGAAAGTTGGAATAGGTACATCTCCAGTATAGATTCTTACACCGACGAAACGAAGGTTTGGAATAGGGTAAACAAGTTATTTGGTCGGGATTCACACCCCCTACCCTTGGTAAGTAGCCGAGGGGAGAGCCTGGAGGAGCAGGCGGACTGCCTAGGCGAACACTATGAATACGTCTCAAGTACATCGCACTACACAAAAACGTTCTTAAGATTCAAAGAACGCGAAGAGCGGCAACCCCTTAAATGTTAACGTCCATCCAGGGAGGCTTACAACTGCCCATTTTCATAAGCTGAACTTAAGGCATCTCTTGCGTACTGCAACAACTCGGCGCCAGGTGGCGATCGCGTAATGTACAAAATGATCAAGTATCTTCACCCAGAAGCACTAAAAACACTCCTAACCCTCTTCAATACCATGTGGGAAGCTTGATATATTCTATTGTCATAGAAAGAAGCGATAGTCATCCTGGTACTTAAACAAGGCAAAGACCCGTCCTTGGCCTCCAGCTACAGGCCAATAGCGTTAAGAAGCTTTTTATGCAAACGATATGAGAAAATGTTAAACCGGCGCTTAACCCACTTTCTAGAAATTAACAGTATACTAGACCCCCTTCAATGTGGTTTCAGAGAGGGGAGGTCGACAATAGACCACCTTGTTCGCATAGAGACATGTATCAGAGATGCATTTATTCATAGGCAGTTTGTACTTTCGGTATTCTTAGACCTGGAGAAAGCGTACGATACCACATGGCGATTCAGGATTCTACGCGATCTTGCCGCCATGGGCATCCATGGGAACATGTTAAACACAATTGGAAGCTATCTGTCTAATCGAACCTTTCGCGTAAAAGTGGGAAATGCTCTCTCTAGATCATTTACCCAAGAGACTGGTGTTCCGCAAGGGGGCGTGCTTAGTTGCACACTCTTCCTTGTAAAAACGAACTCCCTGCAGTCAGTAATTCCAAGCGCGATGTTTTATTCCGTGTATCTAGACGATGTGCAGATGAGTTTCCAATCGTGCAATTTATCTATCTGCGAACGACAAGTGCAGCTTAGAATGAATAAATTCTCTAATTAGGCGGATGAGAATGGTTTTAAAATAAACACCCAGAGAAGTACTTGCGTACTCTTCTCCAACAAACAAGGAGTAATGCCACTACTAAATATTGCGATCAAGGGAGACCAACTCTCTGTGAGCAACGAGCATAAATTCCTGGGAACCACTTTAGATTCTAAGCTCACGTTTATACCCCATATTAAACATGTAAAAATGAAATGTCTGAAAGCGATGAACCTCCCAAAGCTCCTATCACGTACAACATGGGGTAGTGATCGGAAGTGTCTCTTGAACTTGTACAAAAGCCTTGTCTGGTCGCGCCTTGATTATGCCTCTATAGTTTATCATTCCACAACGCCAAGTGCTTTAAACTCCTAGACCCCGTGCATCATATGGGTATCCAACTGGCAACCGGGGCCTTCAGAACAATTCCGATCCAGAGTCTCTATGTAGAGTCGAATCTGTGGTCACTTCACCTGCAGTGATCCTATAGCAGTTTCACTTATTTTATAAAGGTACGCGCAAACATAAAGCATCCTTCTTATTCAGCTATAAACGATATGACCGCTGCCACCCACTACCATAATCGACCCGCAGCGAGAAAGCCGTTCTCGTTGTGTGTGAGAAGCTTAAGTGAGGAAATGGGTGCTCCGCTGCTAGAACTTTGTCCTATGCCCACAACAAAACATTTACCACTGTGGCAGTGGCAGCTCATACATTGTGACACTTCATTTGCCGAGATCACTAAACACGCACCAGAAGCACATATTAAAATGCATTTCCGACAACTCCAGTCCAACTACTCATGCGTAGAGTTTTATACTGACGCTTCTAAGTCGCATGCAGGGGTGGCCTATGCAGCCGTCGGACCATCCTTCTCAGAATCCGGTGTGCTGCACCCGGAAACAAGTATATTTACGGCTGAGGGTTATGCACTATTGTCCGCTGTGAAGCATATACGGAAATCCAACATACAAAAATCCATTATATTCACAGACTCGTTAAGCGTCGTAAATGTATTAAGATCCCTTTTCAGATTCAGAAATCCGGTAATAATTGAGCTGTAATCTGTTCTGTGTACAGCGTATATGTCCAACCAGTATGTTACTATTTGCTGGGTACCTGGCCATAGAAGTATCAAGGGCAATGTGTTAGCTGACCGAATGGCCACGTTAATTATATTGCGCGCTATTAACCCCACCGCTACTGTCCCTGCAACAGATCTAAAACCCTTCCTACGTAAGAAACTGCGAAATCACTGGCAACGCTTGTGGGACACAGAAATAAATAATAAGCTTCATTTGATTAAGCCGCGGTTGGGTTACTGGCCCTCCGCTACAGGAACACGGCGAACTGATGTCCTATTCTGTCGCCTCAGAATAGGACACACTTATGGTACCCATAGCTTTCTGCTGACTAGCGATGAACCTCCCACTTGTGGTAGATGTGGCGACAGGCCAACCGTCCTCCACGTCCTGCTGGAGTGTGCGGAAGCTGAAAGGGAGAGAAATAAATATTTTGCTTTAGCATACCGCTATATTCTTCCTTTAAATCCGATTATGTTTCTCGGTGAAGAGCCGCTTTTTTATGCAAAATCAGTTTTAAGCTTTTTAAAGCATGTAGTATTGAATGTTTTTAGCCCAACATTGAATGTTTTTAGCCCAATAAGTTCATAGCGCATCCTCTGTTCAGAGGATGCCGCTGTGATAGCAGCTTTCAACGAGCCCAGGCCTCTATGCTCTTGTTTTAAGGGCTCTGTCGAGGCACTGGTGCTCCATGCCAACTTTTTATTTCACATACTTATCACTTTTAAACCATTTTATGTCTCCATAGTTCACATCATTTTTCATTGCCATAATTTTACTATATGAATAGTTTTACGCACCTACAGTGACTGTTTTAGGCCATTTACAGCCACGTCACATCTGTTTTATCTACACTGCACATCCCACAGTTCATTATCATCGCTCTGGCGCTCTTTGGCTATATCTGGCCCTTGCGCCAATAAACTCCACTATTCATTCAAAACATATGATCCTCTCTACCGGGTGATAAGGGCGCTCGAGACATTGTCCACTCTCCTCCTCTTTGCGGCCAAAGTACGTGTGATAGGTGAGAGCCACCGTGCGCTCACAGCAATATCTTGCGGATAATGTTGAAAACACAATAGTCCCCCCCCCCAGATGCCCACCAACAGTGTAAATAAGTAGTTGACGGGAATAGCTCACCATTTGATTGTTGAAGGACGTACCCCTCGGAAGCTCCGTGGTTAACGCCACGCACTCACGACGCGGAGCCCCTCAATCGATTGCGCCCGCCAGAGTCTGTTCTGGATTTTTTTCTTTTTTGTCTTGTCTTATATAAAGATACGTTTACATATACGGTGCATGATATCGACGCATACGCCCACGCCGACGCCGGTGGCGAAATCCAGCTGAGAGTGTCCTTGTAATTTCTGTCGCAATAAAACTTTGAATGATACGATAACACAATTGTCAGTCTTGCATACGTGGTTCGAAGACGATGGTAATTACTGGTATGTGTGTTCCTTATTTTGTACTTTTCGAAACTTCAGAAGATAAGTTTCAAGGCTTTCTGTATTGCCTTTCACTGCCGAGTCTGAAGATTTTCTCGCCATTTGGTATGCTGGCACGTAATGGTGTTGTCCCAAACAGATGCACGCGGCTTTGACCCCCCCCGTCCCCTCTACTGCTTTATGGTGGGAAGAAAGACATAAATATATTATTTTAGAAGCAAGCACAAAATACTTAATCAGTAACTACTGTCAAGTGTTTTCTTGCTTTATTCCAAATGGCCATTCTGTATTTCTTTTCTTTTTATACCCAGAGATTACATGAACCGTATAAACATCAGCATATTTGTTTACTATCAACGAGCCCAACCTGCATCGCTCGCAGACAGCGAAACAAGAAAGGAAAGCCTCTCCGAGGCCCTTCAGGACTTACTTGTGATTACCAGTATTACCCACGTATGTAAGTAGCGCCTTTGTTTTCTTCAATTAGTACGCCCCACCGGGGTGGTCTAGTGAATAACGTACTCGACTGCTGAACCGCCGATCGCGGGATACAATCCAGGCTGCGGTGGCTGCATTTTCAATGGAGGCGAAAATACTATATGTCTGTGTTCTCAGATTTGTGTGCACGTTAAAGAAGCCCAACTTATCAAAATTTCTGGAGCCCTCCACTATGGTGTCCCTCATAATGATATGGTGGTTTTGGGACGTTCAACCCCAAATATCAATCAATCAGTTCCTCTTTAGGGCACCCATACAAGTATTACCAAAACCATTTCAGTCCTTGTTACTGATTATTTCGTTTGCGTCACCCCAGAAGTGGTCTGTATACCTGTCATCTTTTTCTGGTATTATTGGGATTTATTCTCGTCAGCCTATTACAAGTTGGAATATTGTGCTCCAAACAAGTACACTTTCACGTTAAGCACCTTTCAAGAAATTCTTAGGATTGCTAATGAGTTTAAATCAGTAGAGAAGTGGCATCCTTTTCTTCTACGCTTGCACTCGGTATTTCATATTAGAGCAGTGCGCATGCCCAATTTCGTAGCCTGACTTCAATCCTTGCCAACATTATGAAGGTTTGCTCTCTAGGCTAAGTATTGTTTTCAAATACTGTGTAATTTTAATAAACATATCAATGTGAAACATACGCAAATGAAAACGACCGTTATTCTAAGCTCAGAGAACAAATCGTTGTGTATAAAAACTGAAAGTTTTGCATAAAAGGCCGAAGCAATTAATATGATAGAAACATATTCGAATGTTTTCCGAAGTAAGGCTAGCATTTTAGGGGCAACATCATTTTTAGTAAGCATGAGCTTGCTTAGTAACCAAGTTTCCTGCAGTGTGGCCGCATGACGCTAACGACGGCTAAAACAATCCGAGACTGTCCGTAAAATTTCTATTGCAAAAAAAAGCTGTCCAAGGATTCGGGCTTCAGAGCATTGTGGCGGTCCTGCCTATTGTACGTCCACCACTGTTATGACCCTTACGCAATCAGAAAACACAGCATTGATTTTAAATAAGCTAGTAGCAGCTATCCTTCTGGACTCCCACCCCCAAACAAAAAAAAATATTAGACACCGTAGACCACAGTATACTGCTAAATAAATTACCACAATACTGTTTCCATGGAACCAATTTTGGACTTCTTTCGACTACCTGAAACCTCCCACAAGTTGTAATAATTAATGATTTCTTGTCTTTTATGAGTCACTTGAATACTGGTGTTGCCCAGGGTTCTGTGCTAGGACCATTGCTTTTTTCATTGTATATAAACGACCTTTCGTTGATAATAAATTTTTCTAACATACTCATGTACGCTGACGATACCTGCGTGCTATAGTAACAAGTCAAAATCTGCGTGATCTAGGTCAAAGTCGAACTACGAATTAGATAAGGTTACTCATTAATTATGAAGGAGTCAACTATCTGTAAGTACCAATAAAGCCAAATGTATTACATTTTACTTTAAGTTAAAATTTATCATTTCTAGTATTATATACTTTAAGATTACTGATTCTGTGATCGAGCAAGTAAACACAATAAATATCTTGGTGTTACTATAGATAATACCTTACATTGGCAGAGACAGATTTAGCATATGTGTTTCAAATTAGCCATGGATGTCATTCACTTACTCTGGCTCTTCAACCTTTTAGTAGTACTACTCTACGAATACTATATTGTGCTTACATTCCTTGTCATGTATTATATTGCATTGAGTCTTGGAGCGGCAGGTACAGAACTTACCCGGACCCAGTTAGGCGACTTCAGAAACGGGGTGTAAAAATTATTACTCATTCGAAGTACAATCACCCCAGTGAACTTCTTTTTCCCTGATTACTTATTTTGTAATTCGATAAGCTATGAAAATTAAAACTAGCCAAATAAGCATACACAGTAAACAACTTCCAGCACCTATTTATTGTGTCGATGTTTCCTGCATCTTCTCGTCCTACCAAACAACTATACCCTTGTTAAATGCATACTCCTTGAACTACGAACGTATATGATGAACGGTTTTTACAGTTCGCTGGTATTATGATCGGGAATGCCATACCTTTTGAAATAAAACTGTGTTCAAATTTTACTTAGACAACAAGAAAACATAATTTAGAAGAACTTTCTGGTTTAAAATTGGCCGGTCATGTTTAGTGCGATGGCCTTCCTATTTCATTATATATGTAGAGGTCGTCCTTTTTTTCCTATTCCTGTGTTGTAATAGTTTGCTTTTTTAGGGGCGAAGCTCCTTAGGGCGTGGGCTGTGCGTCCCCTGTAGCCTGAATGTAGCCACCTCTAGTTTAGTTCTTGCAGTGTTTACTAGATGGCGGTACCGTCCCCTGTATGTATCCACCTCTAGTTTAGTTCTTGCAGTGTTCACTAGATGGCGGTACCGTCTCCTGTATGTAGCCACCTCTCGTTTAGTTCTTGTAGTGTTTACTAGATGGTGGTACTTGTAGCTGATGATGAAAAGATGCAAGATGTTATAAACTAGAAAGCGGTACTTGTAGTTGATCAAAGACGCGAGATCTTATAAAATAGGAATGATGTCACATATGGCGCGTGTCATTGGTTGAAGGCAATCGTTCGATTTAGTGCGGTGACGTACTCTAGGAGGAGCGATGTAATAAAATCGAGTGGGCAAAATGTACAGAGGATTCATGGTTTACCAGGTTTACCTCCGGGGCTTCGCCCACTCATCATCATTCACTTCGTAGATATGGCGGAATTTTTTGTTCTTTGTGTGATCATTCATTTACTGTGCTTTTTTCAGATTCTTTCTTAGATATTTTATAGCCTCTGAGTTATGCTTTTCCGAAGTGCCCTTATGAAATGTATCTTTTTGGACCCAAACTAGTCAAAAGTAATGAGTTCATTGAGTGTGTGCAAAATATATTAACATAAGTGAGCCATAAAATTTCAATTCCAACGTCTCGCTGAACTGAAGTCCCGTACGCAGCTCGCACAGGTAGCTGGTACTGCAAATACATTTTTCGCAGCCATAGTAAGCTTGCGATATTTAAGCTTCTTGTCCCTCCAAATGTACCCCAAATGCAGGAGAGGTGGAATATTCTAATAATCCATAGTCACAAAGCTATCTTTGTCTTCTAATTACTACCTGCTAGAAAACAATTTCTGCACAACTTCAATATCTTGGGCTTCATTAGGGCTTGTCCCCTGGCCCGCTCCTCCCGATAAGTGCAAAGTAGCCAGGGCCCGGCAAGGGCCTGAGCTGAAAAGATGTTGGACTACACGAATCAAGCCCTTGTCTGGCCTGGCTCGGTCTTTCAAGCTTCCCGCAGCCCGTGCACACCTGCAGTTCATGTTCATAAAGCTCACAAAGTTCACTAGAACTTTATTCGGTAAACCATTTTTAACCTGGTTGCTTGGTTACTGTTAGCCCGTAATGTCAGCCAAGATAGCATTACTGACACAGATAGAGTGTGTTCTAAGGTATCAGTTCTGAAAATAATGCAGATGTTTTATAGTGGCCCTGTTTTTGAAAGAGGTTCTGCTGCACTTTTCTTAGAAGCCATGGAATAGATTGACGAAAGGCGCTTATTGCATCAAAAAGGGATCACCGCACAAATTTTTATACTCTGTGCAGTACGAACGCAGTTACAAAGATTTGTCGTGCACTGCAATTGCTTTATTCTCTCGTCCCAGCAAAAGCGCTCGAAACTAATTAAGAAGGAAGGTGTCACACGCGCTCCGTGACCTCAACTATTTCTATCTCTTCGTTTTCTTTTCGAACACGCGGCTTTTCAGTGCGCCAGCACGCGTGGTCACGTCGCTGCCTCCCGTGGCAGCCCGAGTTTCTCCTCACTGTGCCAGGCTTAAGTAATCCAATGACGTGATCCTTCGGACATTAAGCAATGATTTTTTTACTATGTGGCACTACCAAAAAAAAAATTTGTGACTACCTGTAGAGGGAAGAGTAAACGATTTCTTGCCGACTTTTTAAATATAATATAGATTCAACGCCATTGATTTTGAGAATATATTTCAAATACAAGGCCACATATGCACGTGCTTTGATAATTGCCTGGCGTGTATTTGGGACCGCCGTCTAGTAATTGGCAGCGTATTCTGACCATGCTCTAAACGTGTTGCAGGGCTTCTTTAAAAGCTGAAGCAAAGGTAAATATGCAAAATCTTGGTGTCGTAGCACTCCAAGCCAAAGGCTGGCAAGTGCTGCGAGACTGGTGAGGCCAGTACTTCTGTTAACACCAACGGCTCAAGCAGCAGCAGCAGCCGCAGCAATAAAAATAATAATAATCAAATAATCAATCAGTCATTTATTTCACGTGCCTTGCAACAACCAACAATAAAAAATACAAATAAAGAATACAAAGAATGTTTAAAACAATAAACAGGAAAAAGAAAATACAACACCGACACTCTTCAGGAAAATGAAATTAAGTGTGAAAATACGCCGAAAAAATAAATCAGTGCAAAACGGCAAGAATAAAAGGACACGACGAGAAAAGAAGAAAGCAACAGTAAAATAAACAGAAACATCCACAGCTATGTAGAAACCTCACCTAAAGACGGAATGGGAAGAATATGTACATTGTAAAAAATTACGTTAATACAGTGCAAAGCTGAGATAACAACAGGGACAGTGGACTGTGAAAAACATCAAGATCATGAAAAATGGCATTAGCTTTTGTATTTTGTGAATAGCAAAGTGCTGAAAGAAGTTGGTAGGTACATAAAATGGTTGATTCTCTCTGGTTATCTTATGCGGAATCCAAAAATTTACCCAACTGGGACGTAAAGGGCAGGATAGCATTAGCCCCGAGAAGTTGGAGTGGCACCGCCTGCTGGGAGGCTTGCATGACGTCACGGCACAGACTCTCGCAATCTTGCTGTGTCGCGCCTATGCATAGCACTCGCTCGCTTCGAACGCCGTTGCGCTTCCAGCGTTCACTTTTCGCTTGTTTCACGCATAAAATAAAGGACGGAAGCAGGCCCCGCCGCGGTGGTCTAGTGGCTAAGGTACTCGGCTGCTGACCCGCAGGGCGCGGGTTCAAATCCCGGCTGCGGCGGCTGCATTTCCGATGGAGGCGGAAATGTTGTAGGCCCGTGTGCTCAGATTTGGGTGCACGTTAAAGAACCCCAGGTGGTCGAAATTTCCGCAGCCCTCCACTACGGCGTCTCTCATAATCATATAGTGGTTTTGGGACGTTAAACCCCACATATCAATCAATCAAGGACGGAAGCAGCATCGATAATGTTCCTGGTGAAACAATGAAAAATTAAACATTTATTTTTCGGTAGAATCGCCAACGGTGCTTGCGCTTTAGTGTACACGCTTTGATGACGTTTGTTACTGTGTTGCGCTGCTTACTTCGAAGATGGGTTCGATTTTATGCAACGGTAGACGCACTACAACGGGGGTGAACATCAATACAATACTGTGGATCAGGTTTAAAAAATGCGAAGTGACCATAATTACTCTGCAGCGTGCCTCATTATCATGTCACGCTTCTAAACCATGTACGACAGCGTGCTTTCAATCAAGGTTGCGTTTTTCGTTGGGCAATTTTTTTAAAAAGATGTGATTGTGTCGCTTCCACAATCGGTTTCTGTATCGCACGCATCGTGATATCTGCTGGCAGCGTTTTTTTTCTTTTGCGCGCATTCTAATAGTATGCTGTTAGCCTCGAGTGTCGTAAAATATCTCGAATGCTCTTGTTTGAGAATACCACCGCAGCTGTTGCGTTACATTTTCTTTTGCCTAGTTGCTTATATTTCATCACGTTATTTAGCTTCATGTTTTAGGGAAATACTTCAGCGCTGCGATTCAGTAGAAAAACAACTTAAGGTTAGTTGCAGAAACTGCTACTGATTTGAGATAGTGTTTACGTGGAACATCCTAGCAACTGTGCTGTCACGCCGGTAAATACCAGGTTGGATAGCTTCCTGATGAACGAAATTTTCCCACGGTTTATTACAGCAAAACAGCATCAATCTCTATAGGAAAATGGCGTGTGAGACCAATCGTTGCTTCACTGAGGCAAAGGGGTGTTTCATTATCCCGCAGGTCACGAAGCGGCAAGTGCCAATGAAACTGTTTATTTCGACTTCTGGCGTGTCTTTTGCAAACATTTGCTTTCAGCAGTGCTCCCACGTGAAGTGAACGTTGCCATTTATGACGTGATAGTAGATCGAGTCCGCTCTTAACGTAAATCAGCGTATGCGACTGCGTAATCATGATAACTGTTGAGAGGAAATCTGTACAAAAGATCCAAGTATACTGTCTTGTTAGACTTGTGGAAACAGTTCTGTCACTTGCAGCGTTGTTTTTTTTTTAATATGAGTGATTGTGTATGCGAAAAAATCAATCTTAAGTCTCCTGCATCGCAAAGCAGAATTATGTCCAATAGGCTACATTATTTGCAGAGGCAGACATAACTTGCATGGTAAATCACAATGCTGTGAGTAAACGAAAAACGTCCTCATTTCATTTGTAATACTTCGACACAAATGTTTATTCGCGTAGTCAATGCCAAGTTGTAAGGAAGTCAGATGCATTCAGCGCAAATATTTTCTTAGCATTGATTTTGTTGAAAACGTGCATGGTAAAGACCACTAATGTCTCACTGTCCTGCCCCTTCATTTTCAAAATGGATACACATTTTCGGAAGCTTAGTTAACTCTCAACAGCAATAAATACATTTACTTTGTACATGTAGTAATCTACTACTCGAAATCTCGAAATTGAGAAGAAATCACCACTGTATCGCCGAAGAGCGGGTACACGGCGGGCTCGGAAAGAAGCGACCATTGGCATGTGTCGGCGGCGGAGCAGGCGAGTTCGGGCCATGACTTGTCTTCGCCGCCACTGCAGCGACGCCAGGGTTCGTTCTCAAGGCTAATACCCTTCAACTAGTTTGTGATAAAATATTATTTAAGCGCAATAATCATAATAATAATAATATTAATAATAATAATAATAATAAAAGAAGTTGAAGAAGAAAAAGAAGAGGAAGGAAATCAGTATTAAGTCCGTAATATCTTGTAAAAACGTGAGAGAGGCTGGGAGAGAAATATGAGAAGCAGTTTGACCAATGAGGTCATCATATAATGACCTCATTGCGCATTGCGCATTTCTGCCCCTGAAAAGAGGTGGCAGAAATGCGCAAACGCCTTGAGATGTTTAACTCAATGTACGAAGAAATGAAAGAAGATCAGGAAGCGTTAGCTTTGGACAACAAAACTTTGAGAAAAGAAAACGTGGACCTAGCGAGAATACTTGCTAATTCAGAGCAATACTCTCGTATCAACAACATTGAAATCAAGGGTATACCTTGTGTGCAAGGGGAGGACTGCAAAGCCATCTTGCAAAAACTTGGGGACATGATAGGGTGTCCAGTGACCTCTACAGACATTGACGTCGTTCACCGTGTACCCGCAAAGAAGGACAAAAACATACTAGTCAGATTTTGCCTGAGAACAAAGAAAGCTGACTTTATCAGAAAAGCTAGGAAAGCTAGGTTAACTACGGCAGACCTTGACCTCCCACAGACTCCGGCCGTTCCAATCTATATCAATGAATACTTGACGCCTGAAAACAAGCGCCTTCTTGCGCGGGCATTAGCTCTAAAAAAAGAAAAAAAGTGGAAGTTTCTTTGGACTGATGGTTGTCTTATCAAGGCGAGGGAAACGGAGGACAGCCGGGTGTGTCATTGGAAGCACAAGGGACCTGTCCAAAATTTGCTAATGGGGCCTAACCAAGTATGACTTGCCTTGATAATGGGTTACGTGCCTTCCGGAATAAAACATTTAGTGTCAGCTAAAAAACCAAAATTCACAATTTTTCATCAAAATATTCGTTCACTGCAAAACAAAATAGACGATTTCAGCTTGCTACTCGACACTTTCGGAACATCGTTTTCAGTAATAATGTTAACTGAAGCTTGGTTAACGCGCCCATCGGACATGTTTCAGCTTCCTGGCTATCAATCGTTCCTCCGAAATAGTCATGATAAGCGAGGGGGTGGTATCGCACTGTTTCTCAAGCAAAAAATATCTTGGCTGAGGTCATGGTCGAATTTACTGATATAACTCCTGATTATGAGGTGTTAACAGTGCAGAGCCGTAACAACATGTTCTCCGTTATGTACAGACCTCCATCTGGTGATACAACAAGATTTTTTGCATTCCTTGAAAAGCTTTTCAGCTATTCATTAGAAGAGAAAATCAACCTGGTCTTAGGTGGTGACGTCAATATAAACATGCTTTCATCATCCCCGCTACGAAAAGATTTCCACTCACTCATCACAACTTACGGTTTTTAAAACAGGATATCTTCTGCAACACGTGTTACTATCGACGGCGCATCCCTGTTTGATGTATTCATCTCAAACATTAACATCGACTTGTTAGAGGCTGATATTGTGTACACTGACATTAGTGATCACCTAGGTATTATATTACTGGTAAATCGAATGCACTTCATTGCTAGTAAAACTACAAAGCCTGTTCTTATTCAATCTATTACCTCATCAAATCTTGAAGAATTTCGCAAAGTTATTGCCCAAGAGGCATGGCATAGCGTTTACAGATCGAAAGATAGTGACGTTGCATACAATGCTTTTATTCACACTTTTCCAACACTTTACCGTGATCATTTCCCCAAGAAAAAAGTGGCACGGGCATCCGGGGCACGCAAACCTTGGCTAACGCCTGAGCTTCTTCGTATGATTAAACGCAAACATGCCCTGTATGCTCAATTTGTGGAGTCTAGAGATCCAGCCCTCCTAAGCGAATTTTAAAAAAATATCAAAATAGTCTAACAAGTCAGCTTAGGTCTGCAAAGATTGCCTATATTGTAGCAATGTTTAGTGACCTAGTCAATCAAAAAAGTGATGTGGTCTGGCGCAAACTGAATGCTTTGTTAAAGCCTACTTCACTTTCAGTACTTCCTGACGTTTTGAGTCACGATGGCCAAAAACTTTCGGGAAAGGGGATACCGGATGTGTTTAATGAGTTGTTTTCATTAAACCCTCAGTTAAATAATGTTGATGACCTCGATAACTATGCTCAGTTCCTGCCTGTAAACGCGTTTAGTAACACTCTATTTCTTGCCCCAACTACACCACCGGAAATATTTTCTTGCTTCAGTACTATTAGTAACAGCCGCTCCTTGGACGCCGACGGTATCCAGATTCGCCCCATAAAGCATGTGCTTGACATCATATGCCCCGTTCTTACCCATATTAAAATTTCATATTATCTACAGGTGTATTTCCAAAACAAATGCAGACTTCGCGCGTTGTTCTTGTTTACAAGCATGGTACTAAAAAGAACATTAACAATTATCGACCTATTTCAATAATCCCAGTGTTTTCAAAAGCAACGGAAAAATTAATGCATATCAGATTGTTAGCATTTTTTAATCACCACAATTTGCTTTAAGATTTTCAACAAGAGTTCGGGAAGCATCGCTCTACTGAAACAATCCGTTTGACGCATAAAGAAATAATCATAAATGCATTTAGCCCTAAAAAATGGCATTAGGCATATAGGTCAATTTTTCTAAGGCATTTCACCTAATCAATCATTTCATTCTTCTCAGCAAATTAGTAAATTATGGTGTGCGTGGGACAGTGCATGCTCTCTTAAAATCCTACCTTTCAGACAGGACACAATTCGTAGATGCCAACAATGAAATATCTGCAAGGAAGCCGGTCGTTGTAGGTGTGCCACAAGGAAGTATTTTAGGGCCACTTTTATTTTTGATTTATATTAATGGCATTGTACACTGCACAAACAACGCAACATTTGTCTTTTACGCCGATGACACAACAGTTTTTATTACAGGAAGCATGGAAACAGAGATAGAAGAAATGACTAATGAAACACTGTCTGCTATAGATACCTGGGCTTCAGTGAATTTACTAAAACTAAACCCTTCAAAAACACAAGTCATTTACATACGCCTAAAGGAAAAACCTTGATAAATAAGATGAGCTTATTTATGGGCTCTCAGCAGTTAGACGTGGTTGATTCGTTTAGTATTCTCGGTGTGTATTTTTCACGACACTTTACGTGGAATGTACATGTTGATATTCTATACTCTAAGATGTCATCGGCCGTTGGTGTCCTTGCACGCATGCGATCTCTTCTTCCCGCTAAGGTCAAAATTATGATATACAATGCACTGGTATCATCTTTGTTACAGTACTGTAGCTTAGTGTGGTGCACAACCGGTGTGACGAATTTGCGCAAGTTGAACTTACTGCAGAAAAGGGCCGTACGACATATTGCAGCTGAACACTATCTCTTCTCTACAAAACTTCTTTTTCTAAAATATGATATTCTTTCCGTTTTCTTTTTGTACAACTACAGTCTGATGTTATGCTATAAAGAGTTTGTCAAATATTGTACCAATACCACAATACATCTTGCAAAACTTAGCGTAAACACAAGTGTTCGACTCACCAGGCACAAAGAAGTTTGGACTGTACCCACCCCAAGAGCCTTATATGACTAACAATCATTGACCTACAGACTACCTTCTTTGTTAAATTTTTTAAACCGCGAAGATTTCGATCCTTCCTCTAAACAAAACTGTCAGAATAAACACTTTGCCCAACTGATACATTATCTTCAATGATACATCTCTCAGAATTTATGCCCATTCTTTCCTTTTTATTATTGTTTTTCATGTTCATGCCACTTTATGACCATACATTTGAACTACTGTCTTTTAATCTTAGCACTGTTTTCATAAACTTTTGTAATACTTTTTTGTGATGTTATACCTGTATGTTTATTTCATATTTGTTGTACATGATTGACTGCCATTCCTGCTTCTTTGTAAACTTGTGCACGGGGTCAGGACCTCGTCAATCTCTTGAGCTTTTAGTCCTGTACTCCACCTTATCTAAAAGAAATAAAATGATTGATTGATTGAAAGAAAAAATTGTCGTACGTGCTGTAAAGCAGACTCACCCATGCCTATTTATTACCAATGAAGAGAAATACTTACTCTGAGATATGTCAGATACGTGTCGGTCTCTCTTGTGGTTTATTGCAGAGACGTTTATTTTAATCATCTTTATAGAGGCAGCGGTTGGTTAAAACAGCAATGAGAGGAGGAAGCAGTTGATACATGGTTAATTTGAAGGCCAACTCCGGCGATTTTTCGGCCATGTCAAGGTTATGACGTTTCTATGTTCCTGAGATACTCTTGTCACGAGCCCAATAGCTCAAGTACTCAGGAAAGTTGAAAATAATTTTTAATGAGCAAAAATATGCGATACCAAAACCAAAACCCAACCGACTGCCCTGTCGGCGTATGACATACTATTTCGTGAAGCCGGAGGGCGTATACTGGTTCTGCCAGTGTGGAGTATGAAAACTGTGAAAGACAATCTAGCAAAGCACCGGCCAAACACCACAGAGGAAGGAAAAAAGCATTCCCGTGCTATACCCGTGCCAAACACCGCAACCATCATCTTGTGGAAAACACAACAAACGCTGTAGTGGCAAAAGTACGGATGCCATCGGCTGCGTCACTTCCGTTTACGTGCCAAACATGACGTCACACAGACAGTGTTGCCAATATTTCTGGCAAGTGAGGTGAGCTTTTTGATTGATTGATTGATTTATTGATATAAGGGGTTTAACGCCCCAAAACCTTCATATGATTATGAAAGATGCCATAGTGGAGGGCTCCGGAAATTCGGACCACCTAGGGTTTTTTAACGTGCACCCAAATCTGAGTACACGGGCCTACATCATTTCCGCCTCCATCGGAAATGCAGCCACTGCAGCCGGGATTCGATCCCGCGACCTGCAGGTCAGAAGTCGAGTACCTTAGCCACTATATCACCACGGTGGGGCAAGAGCTTTTCGAGGAAATGTTTAAAATCATTTGCAGATGAGCAGTGCATCACTCAAACCTGTGATTTGGCGTTAAGGACTAGAATGGGCAAAGGGACATACCCGGCGAATTTTTTCGAGATTCATTGACCTCGAAAAATTGCCGGTGTTGGCATTTAAAGGATATATTGTGGCCAACAGTTGTCATACGTAAATATAGTCCAGAGCATAGTCTGCTTTTTATCCGCAATAACTACATTCATGACAGTCTTCAAGAGGGCCGTGAAGAGCAGCTCATGTTTGTTTTCAGCACAACAATGGCCATGGCAGTGCATTGGCGGTCAATAATATGAACATATTTTTACACACTGTTATCTCTGTACATAGATTCTTATTTAAAGTAATTTTCATGTCAATGTTCTGAGCTAATATCTCTATCTTTCTGTCTGTCTGTGCAGTAAATTGTGGCTTCCTGCAAGAAGAAAAATCTACTCTCTCTCCTAAGGGCATTGGTGGATTCTTAGAGTACACACCGAACTGCCTTACTGGTGAGTTTGTGTTCTTTTTACAAGGGAGTTTTGTCGCCAAGCTGCAGACCAGTTCTTCTTATATTGGTTTCATCTAAATGCAATACATATAAGCATGACTGGTTAGTCAGGTAGTCACAATACCATTACAGACTACAGCTGCTGTGGAGTTATGATAATATTATTGCGTCGGCTCAAGCCACCGAACTCAGAGTAGCAACATGAGCGACAAGACTGTAAGTCAGCACCAGAGATAATTCAAAATATACATTTGTAGTTTACGGAATAAGAAAGAAAACGCTTCTTCAGATACGAAAAGAGTGATAAAAAACTTTGTTAAAGAAATTTTCTCATATGCAGCGTAACAACAGAATAATGTTATGAGGAGATTGCGGAGGGAACGTCACTGTGGTGTAACTTTATTGTGGGAAACGTTACGAAATGATCCTAAATACCTTTATACAAATGATGCACGCATGCACATACGATGAACATTCACACGTCTATCTATCGCCTTAACCATTCGGCCACGTCGCCGACACCTTTCACACGTCTTACACAACCAGTTCTTTGCAGTTGTGTAACGATACCAACAGCAGAGACTGTATGGTTGTGTTACCAACAGCAAAATCGATAAGCAGGCATGCAGCGCTTGCGCGTGAGATGATGGGAGCCCTGGATAGTGATATGCAGACTAACTTCAGTAGATGGCGCCTAACTACAATTCACATTATCTAAACGTGACACCTTCAACATGGTGGTACATTAGTAATGTTTAGGAAACTAGATAGCCACCACTACAACAACAGTTTATATTTCAACAACATTACTCCTGATATAGTCTCATTGCAAAGCAGTTCCGACAACTGCTATTGCTCTGTGGTAGAATACTTGGTTGCCAGTCACAATGTTTAAGTTCCATTCCTTGTCACACACTGATATTTATTCTTTGCAGTTATTGGGTCAGCGGTACCAATGTCACTTTTTCTTAACGATCTGTCATTTAGGTTAGCAATACCTCTTCTCCCCGTCCCTGGACACAAACTGTTGATACCCTCTAGTGAATACCTTCGTACGGCGGCTCTTGCTCTACGGGTATGTGCCACAGCGTCTGGAAATTGAAAAGGGGGTTTGGAGGCGTACTTGAAGATATTTTCACGCTATTTAATCGATCACCTGCCAGGCATAATTGTCTAATTCTCTTACCCTCCTATACTAATTTGGCTTCACCGCAAGTTAATAAGACGATAATGAGAGCACGCAGACGTAGGAGGATAAATAAACAAATGGGTAGATGCGTTATTAAAAGTATTTAAAGGACCTGCGAAAGGCATTTATTCGCTAATAAATCCATTTATTTTACCTGATGAACACAAGAAAAATATGTTTGTTTAGTAGGTAAAGTGTTGAGGCAGCCAAATCAAGAGGTATTGATATGTACTTGTTTGGATCATATAGGCTCAATTACATGCTTGCATTTTAGCCAGTGAATGCATCTTTGGACCTAACTTAAGTCACTTGAACACCACCGACCAAAACTGCCATTCATTGCGTGCAATGGGATGGCGCCTGATATAAATTTTAAATATATAGTGTGTAGTCAGTAGCTGTGCTGTGACACCATGCTAAAATTTGATCCTTTTACTTTGCAAAACAAGGAAGGTAATAGTTAAAAATTTGATTTTTCAAGCAAGCGCTTCGTGTAATTTTTTGTACAGCACACTGTGCAGGCAAGTTTCTCACGTTCAAGAAACAAGCAAAGTGATAGCCACTTGAACAATTGTGTGCATCATATCAAAGCTCAAATTGTCTATTTAGCTAAGCTTAAGGTCTTTCCCGGTTTTCGCAACAATTCAGCACCAAGTGTTGATCATATCACATCAAAATAATTGCAGACAAACCCTCTAAAACACCACTGTCGATTGTCTCTTAGCAATATGGGTTTTAGGTACATCCAATTCTTATCAAATCAATGTGCAGCTATGAGTATGCGCACATTTTATTTATATATTATTAGTTCTGCAATACTTTATATGTCAGTTTTTTTTCAGTTCATTGAGAACACTAGATAAGGAAAAGCGCGCAAAGTATTTAAAAGAAAAAGTCTAAACGTCATCTTCCTGTCCCAGGCTAAGTGCGTTTAGAGATATATAGCAGAAACGAGACTAGTGAGAAGCAAAGAAAAGAATATCGAAGATGAAATACATGAAGTACTACTAATTCATATTGCAATCACCAATTGGTCAGGGTCAGTAAATAAATAATAATGCAGCTGCATTGAAATAATCAGGTATAAAACTTGATAATGTTTTGCGGATATGAGTAACCTGAAAGAGAATTTCAGTGTCAAGGCAGGATTTCAATTTCATTGCATCCACTTAATGATGACGTGCAGCAATGAAAGTCTACACATGTTTGGTCGTACTTTATTTTTATTTGCAATAAATTGGTTGTCGTAGAGGGAGTGGGCAGAAGATTGGAAAAGCATTCTCTGTGTAGCTATTTTTTTTAATTAGAGCTTTCGACTCAGCCACGCAGGGCTTCATAGAGCAGAACCGGAAGCTTCTGAAGAATAATCTCGTTGCTTCTATAATGTTTTAGGCTTGAACTACATTATACAGATTCTAGGTTTCTTAAGGGCTGTCGCTAGGCTTTAGCTCGATGATCGTAGATTGCGTCAACAAATTATTTCAGAGCTGATAGTTTTGAATACGACCACAAAGTCACAGACGTGACGCAGCTCCGCAAACTCTTAAAGACGCCCAGAAACACTTTTTGTAAACATCGAATTAGTTCACTGGAAAAGCGTATTGCCTCACAAATCGAACGCCGCAAATATTTCAAGAATCTTTACAGTACGAGCCGAGTGACAAAGATTTGTCACACGCTGCAATCACATTCTTTCTTCGCTCGTCCTGACGAAAGAGCTAGCAGCTGGGCAGCGAGAGATTTGAGGGGCAAACAAAAAACGTCACTCACGCCTTGTTACCTTGAGCTATTTTTTTCTTCAAATACGCGGCTTTTTCAGTGCGCCCGCGCGCGCACGCTTGGACAAAAGGCGGCCTCTCAGCATGACCTCTGACCTCTGTAACACTCCATCGTGCCATGTTCAAATTAGCTAATGGCTGATAGATGGGCTTACTGCGATTATTTTCCGTGATTTCTCGGGAGGCGAAAAAACTATTTCAAACACAGTAGTCTTTCTTGGGGACCTTCGACGCAAAAAATTTAGCCTGTCTGTCTGTCTCTCTGTCAGTCTGTCTGTCTGTCTGTCTGTCTGTCTGTCTGTCTGTCTGTATGTCTGTCTGTCTGTACATTTATCTGCTTGTCCGCCCTGAACGCAACAGCCGATACCCTAAACGTCCAACCCCATGCGCAGTACCCACCAATAGTGCTCAAGATTCAGCGTTCATACTTGTGCAAATGTCAATTAAAAAGTATTATGGCGCATATCTGATGCACCATAACAACACGTCAACATTCTTTATGCAACTCTTTTACCAGAAAAGGCATAAATAGGTAATTCTAAGGACCATAGCGTTTATCACGCTGCACTACCATGCAACGCTTGCACGAAAAGGGAAGTGCTTCCTACACTTTGGCAAGACGATACAGTGGTGGCGCCTACCCGTCGCTTTGCGTTCTTCACCTTATCACTTCCGAGATGGGCACGCACGCCACGCGCTTCGTTTTCCAACACAACTGCCAGATAGTGCTGATGTCTCACGTGTCACGTGATTTGATCCGCTCGTTCGGATCGTTGCACGCTCGAGGTACTCTAACGTAGTGCCTACAGAATATTATTCATCAATTTTCTTGCACAGAACATCAAATAAACTTTTTGCTCACTCTCTCACGGCGCAAGGCTATCGTAATTTGACGACATTTGCAGTGTAAAATGCAGATACGGGGCCAATTTCTTAGCTGACTTTGATAATTTATGGCGAATTCCAGGCCGCGAGCTGTGCTCCGGTACATGGCTCATGTGTTAATGGAAGCATCTACTAGCGATCGGCAGAATGTTCTGACCATGCTCAAAAAGTGTTGCAGGGCCCCTTTCAGAGAGAAACTAGAGCTCAAACCACGCTTTCGCATATGTCATAAATCTACGGAGACGTCATCGCCCAAACAGGCTTTCCGTTTCTTGGTGTTCTTTTCGCAGCTATTGCTGCTTTTCTCCTGCTCCAAAGTTCTTTCCTACGTACCCAGGGTTTTCGGCTTGGCGCAGTCGATGCGCAGCCATTTGTAGGGCTAACTGTTGTTGTTGTTGTTGTTGTTAACCTATTGTTAGTGGCACATACTCACTGTGGGGGATCGGCCAAGAATCGAGAAGTTTTAATACTTACTGTTCAGATTTGGAATGATGGAGGTATAACAGAAAGATTAGCGATAGCCTAGGAAAGTGTGGTGCTTAATGTAATGCATACAAATATTTACATAAACGAATTTATTCTTAGTATAGACCAATATTCTAATTTTATACGTATATAAATATGTGGACATATTAAGATAATGAAACAGGTTAATTAGTCAACCTATTAGTTTCAATAATATAGTCCCGGACGGCCGCGCATACTGTCGCATTAGAGAAACCAGAAATGGAAGCTCCAAAAGGCAAAATGACAGGCAGAGATAAGTCCATACCAATACCACGTAAAGGTATTTTTAATAGGGTTTTTCGTAATGTGTTAAACTGCCTACAGGTCAAAAAGAAATGGTATATTGTTTCCAGTTCATCACAGAATGCGCACAGTGGCGAAGGTGCCTGAGCAGACCTGTGTTTATAGAAACTTAGATTTGGTACCCGGCAACGCAGCCTTGTGATAGCTACTTCTTGTTTTCGAGTGTGGCAAAAGTCTCTTCGCCAGGAATATAAGAAATGGTGGTGTTCTGTAGAGTTTGTTAGTGCTGAACCTTTAAAGACTTGCATAAGCGTACGTCTGCGGAATCGAGCAGCAGTCACATAAGCGAATGATGGACAGAGCGGTAGAATTGGTTAGGTGATTGACGACTTAGCTAAGGAATCGGCGATTTCATTTAGAAACAAACCTTTATGTCCAGGCACCCAAACTAATCGTACTTTTCTCAAATGCGCAGGTACTAGTGCACGGAACGCCTTTGTTGTCTTAATTTTTATTAGACCAGTATTGAGTAGTGAGACGTACCGAATTTTAGTGACACATGCCTATTCATGCTGATGATTGTTTTCTGAAATGAAGGTGAATATGTTCGAAAATGCATGCGACAGCGACGAATGACACTATGAGGCGCAAAACTGGTCGTTAGAGCGACGTGCCGCGTGGTGGATATTGCGCTATCGCTCACATTTTTTTTTCAGATTTGGAAATTGTCACCCGACGACCAGTAGCAGCCAATTGCTAAGCATCGAAACAGGGTGTACGTAAATGACGTGCTGCTGGTTACCACTTGCTTATCAACGCGCACCAGCAATTACGTTCATCATCATGGACAATGGTGACAAGCGCACTGCAAATGTCGCTGAACGCCCATGTTCACTGTGGGACCTTAGGACCAAGAACTGCTACTTAAAGACCGTCTCTGAAGCGGCTTGGCGGCACGTAGCAGCAGTGACAGGATCGAAACAAATAGGGCAAGACAATTATACAGAACGCTATTTTCTACGCTGCATACTGCTGACAACGAGCGACGTTTGGTACGAGTAAGCGCCCTTATGCACGCAAAAGTCGACATCGCTCGCCTAAGCAGTCACGCGAATGGGGCTCGCCCTTGCAATCGACGACTTGCACGAAGGTGCTCGTCACCGTTGGGTACGTTTTCTTGAATATGTGGTTTGGCCTTGACCACAACGAACGTACTTGCACGAAATTCGCTGTTGAAACACTCTTCAGTGATAAGCACAATGAATGCTCAGGTGTGTGTTTTGCCTAGAGGCATGACTGTTTATGCGTATTTTTGGGGTGTTCTCGCTAATTTGCACAAAAGCATGGCGCATGTTTACTTATAAAATACACCTGTTTAACGGTTGGACAGATGCAAAATATTGCCCAAAGTACCGTGATGAGTAGTTACAAGCTTCATATTGACCTTGCTATTGGCGCTATATTTCCAGATTAAAATGAGCTTGTTTCGTTCTCCTGCTTTATAAAATTTGAGTTGAAGCGAACGCAGCGTGCATTCGACGAGTCCGCGTGCAAGGCGCGAATACAATTTAGGGGAAATGTTTTCAGAGTGCCGATGCATCAATTTTGCCTATTTTATTTTTGGCAGCTTTACCGCTAGACATGCTCGTAAAAGCCTTGCAAAGGTAGCGAAAAACTCATCTGATATGCCCATGTGCATAAAATCATGAGGCATTCTTTCCTGTCTTCTAGGACTTCATTTTTTTTCTTAATGCTCTGGCTGTCATTAACATACAATGCTAGCGAAAGGATAATAGAGAACTGCGAGGAGCACGTAGTTAAATCAGAACAACCACCCTTTCTTTTTATTAATTTTGCAAGGTGTAAAGGTAGATTCTTACCTAATTTGGTTTTTGTCGTCTGGTTTCAGGCTGGAGTGGTTAAACGTATGTCGTGTCAATTTACTACTAGTCTATTTTCGCCACTTTTAGGACTAAACAAACAATACCATTGACATGCTGGTGCTTGAATTTCTTAGAGCTGAACCTCTGGAAAACATGTCTACAAATGGCAAATGTTCAAGCTATTCGCACTTGTTTAAAAACGGCCAAATAATCTATCGGGAAGATTTATGCTATTAAGACTTTACAATCTGCCACTTCACCATTTTCATTCCTTTACTTTAGATACTCACTTCTCACAAACGAAGCTTCTTTTACTGCTGAAATTTACCTGCCTCACAAGCTTAGGCCATCATTCACCTTTGTGGTAATGTGCAGTTCCAAGCACATCTCAGCAATGTTTGCATTGCGTGCCTGTGTATGTAGAAAAACTTTGTTGTGGTAGTTATGGCGATTGGAAGATTTTTGTGGAGGAGCCTTCTATTAAGACTCAATGTTTTGTAGATATAAGGTGGAAAGGATATTCATGCCATTGAAAACACGGCATTTAAAGGAACTGCAGGTAGTAGCGCAAAATTGATCTAAGTGGCTAGATTTTCCTCAAGGTTTTAAACTAATCAGCCTAAATGAGGCTTTAATTCAATAACCGCTAATCCAATAAAGAATCATACCTTCCGTATATCTGTTTGTGGCAGAAAGCTACATACAGTGTGTAAGAAGATATTTTTTCTTTTGCAGTGCCTGTATCCCTCAGTCCCTGCAAACCATTGAATATTCTTGTTCGTGGTGCGATTATTGTCACTTGAAAATGCAGAAAAGCCTGCATAGGCTTTTATAAATAAACCCACGTGTATTATTGTTGCTGGGGTTAATAAATTGTTGTAACTCAACTAATCAGTGTCCAATTGGCTATGAAAACTTGATGTTGAACAAATGGCTCAAGTTTATGCTTGATGTTTTAGTCATTTTGAACGAAACTGCAACAATCTTGCCCCTTGTTTTGCTACTTACTTGCAGCTTTTGCGAAGCAAATGTCTACGTACACGCACGTCATTTCGTCGAGCTACCTGCAGAATCTCGTTGAGTGTTTCTTTGTTCTGATGAGGAAGAGCAGCAATCTTGTCCCACCCTCCACGTGATGAAATCCCGCACCTAATTCATTCTTAAATATGCACTTTGCTGTATTGCAATTAGCAAGAACGCAAACTTCTACATAAGATAAATGTAACCTTGGGCTGATAGCACTCATATTCCTTTTCAAATGTGAAGCATTTAAACCATGATTAGCGTGGAACACAAACTTATGTGTAGGTAAAGTAAATTTTTCTTCACAAATAACAGTAGTATTATAGTAATAATGTATATTATCATTAATAGTTCTGTACTGTCTTAACATAGCTGTTCAAAATTTGCAGATTTTTTTTCTTTTTTGAGAGGTTTCTACATAGTTGTGTAGAGTCCCACTTAATTTTCACTCCATTCCAAGATAATTGTCTTGTACTTTTAATCCTTACCATTTAGCACTAGTTTCTTCCTGTGTGTTCTAAGTTTTTTTATTTGATTTTTCTGAAAAGTGTCTTTATTGTATCGTTTATTGTGAATGTTTTATTTTTGCGTGCGCCTGCACTAAGACCTTATTGTTGTTCCAGGGCACGTTAAATAAATAATTGATTGATCAATTCATTGTATATCTGAAAATGAAATCTCAAAACCACCATATGATAATGAGAGACATCTTTTTACAAAGACACTGATAACTGTGGAAGTGAAGTAAGATAAGGATGAAGTAACTGACAAGTGAATATTATGAAACCGAGGGCTGAAAGCTCTCATATTCCTTTTCAAATGTGAAGCACTTTTTGTATACAGCACGTACTGAGAGCATCTACCTATCTATCTATCTATCTATCCATCTATCTATCTATCTATCTATCTATCTATCTATCTATCTATCTGTCTATCTATCTATCTATATATCTATACATCTATCTATCTATCTATCTATCTATCTATCTATCTATCTATCTATCTATCTATCTATCTATCTATCTATCTATCTAGCGGCCTACGTCTGGGTGTTCTCATAATCTCTTCTTAAATGAGGGTAAACCAATAAGAATGAAAGGATGAGATGGTTTGATGAATATGAATTGCTTTTCATGATATGAATGATGTGATGATGCCGTGGTGTACATCATCAAACCTTTCCGCCAAACGTGTGGCACATACTCGTGGGTGTGCATGTGCCCCGGGTATGCGGGTATCTGCAACAGGTGATGGACCGCTTAAATGTACCCAGAACCAGCCACAATAGAAATGAGCAATCTTAACACGTAGGCGTTATGAAAAAGCTAACATAGGTAGCGTTGACCTCTCTGGTCTGCAGAATAAATGCAATAGTTCCACCCGTAACCGAGCTCTAGCATTTAGCATGAAAATCAAGTATTCGACCAGAAAGTCATGCTCGGTCTTCGAATGGCTCTTCCAACTGACTATAGTGTTCATTAAACGTCAATTGTGATTGCGGTGGTGGCCATCCACTTTTATAAAAATTACACATGTACTTTTATAATACAGCTGCAAACTGTAGTTGAGCGTCATCCTCTGAAGCTGATTTCTGTAGCGGCGTCCAAAGCTATACCATCCGCGTGAGCACCAGCGCTTCATTTCAGCTTACCACTCGTGGGGATGCTAATATCTATGTTATTTTAGGCATCGCTACGCAACGTAAAGAAGAGGTTGTATAAAACAAATGCGGGTTGTTTAACGTGTGCCTATGTGTGCATTCGTACATATCTTTAGCGCCATGTACTTGAAAACGTTTCGCTCAATAAAGGAAATAGCAACATAGTCACATTTCATCAGCATGCTTCACTAAGCGTTGATTCCTAAATTGTGTGAGGTCTGCCAAATATTTAGCTGGAAAAGAAAGATGGTACATCGTATAGTGCACACCAAATAAAAACTATAGCTTTAGTATTGTGAACAATCACCCAAAAGATTTATTCCTCTCCGCATCTCTTCATAAAAAGTTTCGATGACAGTCCCCCAGCAATTATCTACAGTTTCATAAGAGGTAAACATGTCGTTTGATATTTCCGATGGAGGCAGAAATGTTGTAGGCCCGTGTACTCATATTTGGGTGCACGTTAACGAACCCCAGGTGGTCAAAATTTTCGGAGCCCTCTACTACGGCGTCTCTCAAAATCATATGGTGGTTTTGGGACGTTAAACCCCACAAATCTAACATGTCATTTTATTGGGACCAGGTGCAAAAATATTTGGTAGCAGATAGAATCAACACGCAGAAAAAGCAAACACCCTAGGAACATTTTCATAAGATTCTCAAGTCGCCTCTGTAGACCCGTGTGCTCAGATTGGAGTGCACGGAAAAGAACCCCAGGTGGTGGAAATTTCCGGAGCCCTCCGCTATGGTGTCTCTCATAATCATATGGTGATTTTGGGACGGTAAACCTCACATATAAATAATTCAATCGCAAGTCACCTCGCTGTGTCATTGCAGATGGTGCAATAAGAAGGCGTGGCTAAAGAATCCAAGGAGGCTATGCGAAAATAGGTGATTTTCACCACATATTTAAGAGCGAAAAATTTCATGGTGTTGGTAACATGTGTGAAAACACTATCGTTATCGAATCATCATAAACTAGCACACGCTGTCTTCAATCTTTCCACAGTCAACCGGTTTAAGCCATCTATAACTAGAGCACTTTTGTGCAATACTGCCCACGTCAGTATGAACCACAAAAATTGGGCATGTCCCACTACACTTTACATTCGGTGCGAGGGTCAGGCAACTACGAGCACGCGAAAAAGAGAAGAAACAAGAAAAGGGAGAAGAATAGAAGGAGAACAGCTTCAGAACAATCAAGAGCTCTAGCGACATTACAAACATTAGTTCCACCTCATGTGAAGTTCCTGAAGTTAGTCTGGGTCCCGGGACACTGTGGCATACGGTTGAATGAAATAGCCGATTCACTATCTCGAGCCACACTTGATGGCCCTGTGATCTCGGTACTACCAGAATCGGAACACATAGTGTCGATCAGATATAGAAAATGGGCTATTTATACGGATATTATGGAAAATATTACTAAATATACGGACTATCAGCACCTAACATACCCCTGGAAACCTCAGTGGAGTCAATCTAAAAAGTTAGAGGTTATTTTAACCAAATTTCGATGTCGTGTCCCTCCATTAAACTTTTACTTGCACAGAGCTGGTCTGGCGATATCCCCCCTGTGTCCATTCTGTGAAGAAACGGAAACAATAGAGCATTACTTTATAACATGTAAAAACTATTCATTAATTAGGAAAAGACTTTTAATTGTTCCGTTTCAAGCAGTAGGTTTAAATTTAACTGCAGATAATGTTCTAAGTTTCGGTGCCTTTAGCTTGGGACATTGCCACAGGAGCGTATTCGATGCTGTATGCAATTTCATTCGAGAATCAAAGCGCATGTCATAATAATGCCTGCTTAAATATATTTCTGAAGACACTTGTCTAATTTTGAATGAAATTTGCATATTCATTTGATTGTGACCGGGTGAGATAAGCTCGATTGTCTGGTCTACTCAAAATTTCTGTCTTCCACTGTAGTATTACCTCACCTTTTCTCTTCTTGATTCAATCTTCAATTATTTGTTTAGTTTAATATTCCTTTTTAGTTAATTATTATTTTCTATTACATCATTAGTTTTTTCATTAAGGATAAACCTTTTAATATATCTCATATAGGATACTTCTAGATTTCATGGCCAATCCCCCATAGTGGGTATGTGCCAGTGCGAAGGGGCAACAACAACAACAACAGAAGTGAAGCCATAGAAGGGGAAAGGGACTCAAAATACAGACGATCAAAAGGGATAAGTATATATAAAGATAGGGAGACAAAGAAAAGCGCGAAATATATATGAAGAAAATACAAGTAAAAAGAATAAGAAAAAGCCAGTCAGAAAAAAGGAAAACAAAAAAAATAGAAGCAAAAAGGCTGAGGGAAAGAGACGCAAAGCATTACAAAAACGCTAAGAAAGAAGCAGAGGCAAAGAGTACAAGATATAAAGAAAGAAGCAAAAACAGCGGGAGGCAGACACAAGAAAAGCGATGTACAAAAAAAGCAGACAAGACGAGAGATTGAAAAACATTGATGAAGGCAGAAAGAAAAAAAAAGAGAAAAAAACGTGAATAAGAGGAGAACAAAATAAAATTGAAAAACATGAAACGCTACCTAGCTGCGTTCTTTCTTCAATCTTTGCACGACTAGCAATGCGCTCGTGTCATTTTTGTGCTAAGATGGTCGAATTGCGAAGCTATTATTAATATTTCCTTCCTTTGTGTAGGCGGACAAGTGCAGCAGTCAGAAAATGCTCTACATGGATGGTTGGTGGGATTCTAGAGGAGTGGCTCAACCAACGACGGGGCATCGGCAATGAATTTTGCGGGAGTGCTATTAGCAAAAAGAGAATAATAATATAAGACATATAATAAAAAGGGAGAGAGGCACATGAGTGTAATTTTGTTCTCGTTTTTTGTGTGTGCAGCGTTCGATGTGCGTACAGATACACACCACCTGCTGAATGGCACCTGGATGGAGGTATGGCAGTTGTGCAACAACATGGGTGGCTACCTCTCCAGTAATGAACACGGATGTGAGTGATTGTCATGCAGGTTATTGCTATCGTTTCCCACACCTCTCTAAGGCTGAGCTTCTGATGGTCTTGATAAGGACAAAACCGTTTGATTGAAAAACACAGCCAAGTTTCTATAAGAAACTATAACACACGTGAACTATACACTGGTAAACAGTAAACAAAAATCGCTGTCATATATCTAAAGTGAATCATGTTAAAGAACCTTCCTCAGACTCCTGCGGGGCATTCTTTGGCGAGACCATTTCTGTTGTAATGGTTGTTAACGAGCCCGCGCACGATGTGTACGTCGCAGGGAGCTTTGTCGGGTACGTTACGCAGCCGGTGCTGCACAGTGTTGGCCACGTTGACCGGCACGTTAATCACTTGCCTCATCATGCCATACTGGACGTTGCCGGGAGTCGAATGCATAAGGCTCATAAATGACAGACGTGAAGCTATCAGGCGTTCTTCGACGCCGTTGCATTGTAGGCAAGTGAGGGGCCTTCAGTCAGGATATTGTAGGAACTTGTGGCGTGCTTCCGTGCCAACGAAGCGACGATCCTCGCCCTTCTTGCTTGCCTGACGATCTGACGATATTGTTTCTCTTCTCTCGGCTCGAAGGCAGCACGCATTCACGCGTGGCTAGACCAAACACCACCGACACGCTCCTCTTTTCCTCTCTCTTTCAAATACCTTTCTTTTTCCACTAACCGTTCTTAGTTTGGCGTTGTTGGAGTGCCCTCTTGAGAGAAAGATAGTCACCTCGGCACACTTTTCTCTTCACTTCCCTTTTTTCAAATCTACTTTTAGGAAGCGAGCGCGCGGGCAATCTAAATACGGCGAATGGATAGATGAACGCTATGAGCGTCCATGCTTTAACGGAGCGATGACGTACGAGTCACCAGGCTCTACAAAGAAAAACAAAAAGAAACCTTTGACTTTATCTTAGCCCAATGCCTTAACTCCTTCTAACAAATTTTTCCTATTATATATATATATATATATATATATATATATATATATATATATATATATATATATATATATATATTCATAGTGCTTGTTACTACCGCTTCAGGTGAATTTCCACTATTTCTGTCCTTTATGTCCAGATTCCTGCCCCGAATAGCTTAACCGTCTTTTACTTGCTTCTTTCGTAGACGTGTTCTGCTTTCTGTGGTTGTCCCTAAAACCCAAATTCACTTGTACGTTCGTACGCACACGTATACCTGTGTGTATATTGCCACATTCAATCTGCGCAAGTTCCATCATTTCCTTGGCTCGCCCACAGGATTTACATTATTGTTCTTCATTCAATTTCACTTTATAACTACGCGTTTTATGAACACGAGCTTTCTTCGAACAGTAAAGCACTTTACTTGAATTGTTATGAAACACCTTTATCCATATTGCCTTTTTGCCCTTTCGGTCGCTACTGAGAGCTGGCTTCTTTTCCATCACTGTCATCCAATAAAACCTGTCCGCCACTATGACTTTTTACTTATTGCTCCTTGCCTTCATATAGTCCACACTGCCAGCCACATATTTACTGGTGAGCCTTCTAGTTCCTCTTATACACTTTGTGTTCACGCTCTTCCTGTACAAATAACTGAACACCTTCTCTACCCACCTACTCTCCATTTTTCTAAGCATCTCTCCATATCTCATTCGGCTCGAAACTTCCCTTCCTTCCAGACTGTTCATTCCATATCCCCTTTTACAGCTCATTTGTGATGTTCCTATGAGCACCCAATCTGAGGCTGCCCACAGCCCTTTGATTTACATCCATTCCTGATAGCACCTCTGACTTCATGCAGCTCACTGAGCTCCCGAATGTAAATACAGAAACGATTATGCCCTTCCACAGACCTCGAAGCATTTTGTACTTATTGCATCGCCATAACAATCTGTGTTTCGGTATTGCAGCATTCGTCTTTCTCTTCACTGCCAATGTTTTATTTTCATTATACCTCCATATTTTCCCCATTTATTCATACTCCGAGGTACATATACACCATTGGTGGCGGTGCGCCATCAAGGGAGCATTGAGAATTTATGGAATCAGTGGAGAGGCGACCTTCAGCTCGACCACAGAAGTGTACAGGCAAGACTGGTGTACGCACCGCTCGCCTACAAAGGACAGGCCACGAGCAAAAGGAGGAAGCCCCTAATGTTCCCTGCACATCAAACTTGTAGCAACAAACAAAGCTTTTGCTCACTGACTTGAACAAAGCAGTGAAGTTCGATTACAGTTGAGCACGGTATTGGTGGCGTAACTTGTGCTCAGTCTCACGAGAATATCGAAGACTTAGTCGATGCATTCACAATTGAAATTAAGAAGTTAGGCTTGTTGAATGGACGTCGGATGGCCGGTTATAACGAGAGAACGGTCGTCGTGAGATGAAGCGGTGAGAAACCAGGAAATACATAGTCTGGCAGCTGGGCAGAGGTCCGGCTCGTAGCCGAAGTACTGGTGGTTGTTGCCAGCTGGCACTAAAGTACCAAGGGGTCAAGCAGCATTTGGTGTAAACTCGCTCAGGCCTTCTCGAACCGGAACGCGACGGTAGGAGGCACCGACCGCTCAAAGCCATAGAGGCTCCAGTACCAACCTCGACTGCCAATCTTTATCGTCAGGTGCGGCAACAATGTACTGCTCGTAACGTAATATTAAACTCTCCTGCTCTTCCTCAGATTAGGCTTTTAGTGACATTCGTGTCCACTCGTCTTTGTTCATGGAATACATTTGCACCTAAGTGTTGGCAAATAATTGGCACCACAGATGTGGCGTGATCGCTTGTCATGGGGCCACTTCTACGTGATATCCTTGTGCCTCGCGCACCAGTAGCACTGTTTTTCATCGTCATCGTATATCAGCAAGCTTCTATCCGCGCATGCACTCCTTGTAGGTCTTCTTTACAATGAAGCACCACTAGAACGCGCACCACACCCATCACAGTTATCCTGCCCACCTTTCTTTTCATACAATTCCATCCGATAACATCTGTCTTTTGACTCTCGCATACCATGCCACCCACGTCATTCACATATCAATTTATAACTTTATTTTTTGCTTTATAATGATTCATCTCTAGTTTCGCTCCTCCCATCTTTTGGACCATCGCCTCATGCAAACGTAGGTGAAAAAAGTATTCGATGAAAGGAAATCGTAGCGCTCATAACTAGCTGTATTGATCAACTTAGGATGTCTAAACGCACGCACACACACATACACACACAAACACACACACGCACATACATATATATATGTATATATATATATATGTGTGTGTGTGTGTGTGCGTGTGTGTGTGTGTTTGTGTATGCGTGTGTGTGTGTACAAGAAACTATTGGTCAGCTGCCATCTCGTAATAAGTTCACGTGCTACGTGACGCCATACTGGCTCATAAATAGTGTGCCACACTCGCCACCGTGGCTACAGGGGGCGCTCACTGACACTCCCATGTTTAAGTTTGAATATAAACCCAATAAAGTGGATGGGAGGATAGCAGCGGTGGTAGCTCATAGTAGAGCATCGAACGCGTTATTCGAAGGTCGCAGATTCGATTCCTGCTCACGGCAAATTATCTTTTCAACCACTTTTCTTTCTTCTCATTTACGTTATAATTGGGTCTTATACCTTCCCCTATACATTCCTTGGCAATATTGTCTGTTAGATCTGAATAATATTGTGTCAAAACACAGAAAAATGAGCCCTTAGGTATGAACATATGAGTAGAGAGCCTCTTGCTAGGAACAGTCCAGTTCAGGTCGCCGAAGCCGTTGGGTGAATGAGGTTTCCCTGCGCAAGCGACTGTTCACGTGAAGACAATCCACGTCGCGTCAGTTATCACTGTCACATGCATTTTTGTGGTTATTGTGTTTGGCCTTTATGAGCAACATATTGTTACGATACTGAGGGGACGCGTGCAAGAAGAGGAGAACGAAGTTGGCACGAGTGGTGATCGTTCGCCTGGGATCACCTCACCGGAGGGCACAGTATGTGTCCATTAACCAGCAGACCTCATTCTTCAACCACCAATGGCCTAAATTAAAGTGTCCTCAAGTAATATTTACTCCGAAACGTTTGGAGCCCTTAAGAGTAAACCTTTGGGAAACATTGATTGATATGTGGGGTTTAATGTCCCAAAACCACTATATGATTATGAGACGCCGTAGTGGAGGGCTCCAGAAATTTAGACCACCTGGGGTTCATTAACGTGCACCCAAATCTGAGCACACGGGCCTACACCATTTCCGCCTCCATCGGAAATGCAGCCGCCACAGCCGGGGTTCGAACCCGCGCCCTGCGGGTCAGCAGCCGAGTACCCTAGCCACTAGACCACCGCGGCGGGGCAACCTTTGGGAAACACTTGTGCTCAACACTGTAGATGCAAATAGGATAGACTTGGACGATATATATCCCAAGAATGCAAAAAATTTACCATATCAGCATACAAACGGCATTTTGAAACATCATTTGGCAAATCTAGAAACATCCATTGTGATAGCGACTGACGCTTTGGTTTATGAAGAGAAGGCTGGCGTGAAATCGTATTATCCTCTCTAGATTGGGCTTTCTCAATTCTATTATCCGACTTCACACCTATTTACCAATCTGAACTACTGGCAAGAGTCCTTGCATTGCGTAAAGTGCCGCAAGATCTATCAGCGGGGATTGTTCTAACAGACTGTCTCTCGGTCTGTACTGCCTTAAGCTCACCGAATTTTTTGCGTACCTTAGAAACTTTCTACTCGCTCATTCCTACACATGTGCGACTCGTCCGACTAGTTAGGGTACCAGGCCATAGAGGTTTAGCTCTTAATGAGCATGCAGATGCACTAGCTGTATCTTCCTTTGGTTGTCCTGTCTTACCTATTTTGCCTACTTCGGAATATATCCCAGCAGCATGCTTTGAAAAACACACAACGGCCAATAACTTTAAAAAATCCCCTTCGGAAGGGGTCCTCCCTTCATCAGGAGATGAGTATAACTCATCCCCTTCGGAAGGGAGGACCCCTCTCGAAACTGTTGGGAAATAAATATACTTATCCTTGTTGACAACACTCCCGTTCTGCCATATCCCATACCTTCACGAAGACTAACTGGCCCCTGGCCCATTGAATTATTACTTCGAATATATATATATATATATATATATATATATATATATATATATATATATATATAGTCCAGTAGATCCTCCGTGAGCGGTCACAACGTGGTTTATTTGGACGTTTCGGCCTAGAGTCTGGCCTTCATCAGGATTAAAGATACAGTTTGTTGGTGCTCAGCTTTATACAATCTCAAATCGGAGGGCAAGGAAAGAGGAAAAAAGACATTAGAGAAAAAAAGGAAAAAAGAAAAAAAGAAAAAGGAGAAAAAAGAAAAAAGAGAAGAAGAAAAGAAAAATAATATACGGTTGACGCCCCTCGGGTGCCCCCCTCCACTTCACCCTTCATCTCTCTCCCCCCTCTCCCCTTCACCTTTCTGATGTCAGCGGTCTGTGTATGTTTCCGTTCACTAACGCATTCCTCCCGATCAGACGGCCCCTCCTGGCACTGGCGGTTCGGTGTGGGGCAAAAAAGAGCTTTTCAGGAAGTCCTAAGCCTTTAACTACTCGGGGTCCCGTAAACAATTCGTCGTAGAAGGAGGGGTGCCGCGTATTGTGGCGGAGGCTGGTAAGCGGGCATTTTAGGAAGTTCTAAGCCTTTAACAACTCCACGCCCTGTCATCATTTCGTCGTAAAAAAAAGGGTGCTCCGTATTGCGGTAGGCTGTGCAAGCGGGTGCAATGCGAATTCCTTGCCCGCTTCTGGATTACGCGTGTTGTGGGGGCCTCCCGGCTGTGCACAGGGGCCTCCCGGCTGTGCACGGGACGCCCCTGATCGGGAGGAATGCGTTAGTGAACGGAAACATACACAGACCGCTGACATCAGAAAGGTGAAAGGGAGAGGGGGGAGAGAGACAAAGGGAGAAGTGGAGGGGGGCACCCGAGGGGCGTCAACCGTATATTATTTTTCTCTTCTTCTTCTCGCGTAGGAATTTCAAACGGGCAAGGCCTCCCAAAAATTGGCCTATAGGCTCATTAGAGTGTCCTCCCCCACGGCAATCTTTAGTAAAAGGCGAAAGATTGAAATTCTTACGCGACACCGACTTGAACAAGCGACTGTAACAGCAATGTTACACACCGCGAAAGACAAGACTGGACTATGACTGAGTGTGCACGCATGTGCTGCCGAATGTGCTGTTTCTATCTTCCCTCTCTGCTCTCTTTCATCTCCCCCATCCCTCTCCCATGCGCAGGGTAGCAAACCGGCTGCCTATAAGCTGGTTAACCTCCTTGCCTTTCTTTTCCCTCTAGTTTGCTTCCTTCCTTCTTCTTCTTCTCTTTTTTCTTCTTTTTCTTTCCTTTTTCTTTTTTTCTTTGTTTCCTTTTTTTCTTTAATGTCTCTTTTTTCTCTTTCCTTGACCTCCGATTTCAGATTGTATAAAGCTGAGCACCAACAAACTGTATCTTTAATCCTGATGAAGGCCAGACTCTAGGCCGAAACGTCGAAATAAACCACGTTGTGACCGCTCACGGAGGATCTACTGGACTATATGCAACGCTACGGCCACTCAACCACCATGCCTATATATGTATATATATATCCTACTGATATAAGGATCGTACTGCTTTTATAAGGGCATCAACAAAAAAGTATTATTATTTTGTGACCAACCCGGAGCAGGTGACAGGAAGAGTGGAACCATCCTTGCACAAGGTAATGCCAAGTTTTCATTAGATTTGATGTACGCTCGGGCTTTTTGAGAAACATTTTAATGCCGAAACATTCTTGAAAAGCCAATCTTGAACGAATCTTCACTGTGACATTCAGCCTTGAAAGGCTAAAAAAACAATGGTCCAGGTATGAAATAGTTGATGTTGTGAAATTTGTATGCGTAAACTGAAGAACTTTTGCTTCCAAACGGCAAATATTGCCCACGTACATTTTCCATTCAGAGCTGATTTCGCAGTTAGTACCAAGATAGCTTCACGTTCAGACTTGCTTGTGCTTCGCACTCGACATGATGAAACGTGCTTGTTCGTCATTCACTACTTCTTTATGCCTCAGAATAAATAAGCAGTTAGTGAAAGAATGAGCATTGATGGCCTCCAATGTGCGACAGGGCCTGCGTTAGCTTGTCGCGCAGGTGGTGTTATTCTATGCATGGGTCAACTGGACTTATTTATGATGTAGTAAACAAGTTGTTCTGAACAAATTGATTTTCATTGAAAAAAGCAAAAAAGTTGTACAATGGTTGTTAACAACACTGCCGATTGTGCCCCTGCTACCAAAAATAGAGCATGTAGTGGGAGCTTATGTCCTCATATTTGGTAGTATTCGAAGTTATGTTCCACTGAAGAGATTGTAAGAAAAAGAAAATTAGCTCTAGTCTTTGTAAATTGTGCACTCTACCTTCCAGAGGGAAATTTGTACAAATGAATTCAAGCAAAACAAAAGAAAGAAACTTTTAAAACTTTGTTTTCAATTTCTAGACCCAACATTATTTCGAACTAACACGCAACAAAGCCAAGAAATGTGTAAAGAATGCTATTTATATATTTATGATGAAAATGGGGAGAAACTAAAGTGAACAAAGAGATAACTCACCACTGGCGGGAGCACACCATCAATCAACGAACAACTCATCCTGGGCTCGATCAAGTCGTCTTTTTGACAAGTTATTTGTTCACCTACTTCCTTCACATCCATATCACAATTGCTACGTATAACATCTCCTTCATCATTTAAATTTTTGCACCGTTAAGTGCAAATAAAGATACTTATAACACACTTCCTCCATCCAGGCCACCCAAGAATTCAAAATTAGAAGGCTGCTTATTATACGATAGTCAAAGCGGCCTGTTTCGGAAGGTGTAAAAGAGTATGGCATGAAGCTGCTCATCACCAATTAATCTCGTTACTCTTCTCCTGCATCATCTCTAACAGCGGACTATAAAAAGAAAAGAACAGTCATTATCTGTTTTTAAATAGAAGTATCATCCACTCATTCTATTTCATCCATCAACTCATTCATTACTGTAATTTCTCGTGTATGACCCACCCCTCCATTTATCTATCTCACACTTGCAGCAACACGCCGCAGAATATTAAACATTAGAAATATGACCCGGAGTACAGTCGTAAATCTGCGTTTTTTATATTATCGTGAAGCCACCCACGCACTGAAATTTGCCAGTGAACTGCACACCGTCTTACCTATAAATTATATTTTGAGCAAGTCGTATCTGAGAAAATGTTGCACTTCTTGGCGAAGCTTGAATCAGCGACCTTTTTCTGTCTCTTGTATTTCACTTTTCTCAGAGTATTCAAAAAATTTCAGCAAGCCCAGTTTTTCAGAATGAACAAAGTGATTCTTTTTTCAGATTGGACTGGCATTGTCAAAAAGCATGGTCATCTTCAGTCTGACAGCACCGGGCAACCTGACGTTCTTGAAGCATTACAAGTGTAGGTGTTGAAATCATTCGTACCGAATATTTACAAACATTGAATACCACTGTTTAAGAGGAAAAACAAAAAAGTAATTGTAAAAGAACCAACAAATAGGTCTTTGATTTTTTTGAAGGCAAGGTTACAAAACAGTTTGAGGATGCGTACGTGTAATATAAAAATTGTAATTCTTTACCCATCTCCCAATGAAAAGAGTCATTTCATATCGTCATACTTTCTAACGCAATAAAAATTTGAAGTGTTCTGATTGATGATCAACTATTCAGGTTAATTGATGCCACCAAACTGCAGGGAGTCCTTTCCCAAGTTCATGCGAGTGCACGCATACTATACAATCAATACCGGTTTATTGCGCATTTCTACTAGCCTTTGCTGACTTAAAGTTAGTGTAATTTATGTCAGAAGAAGGCAGAAACGCACAAGAAGTTCCATAAACTTACATAGGTGACCACAATAACATTATATCTACGTGAGAACCATTATAGTATAGGAGGTCTTCCTGTTATTTACAGCTGTGGGTATGCGCATCACATAAATATTACATTCACGAGCACTATTTTTAGGACAAGTATGGCAATCAGGATTTTCAGAGTAGTAGTAATGTGCATCTAGAATCAACAAAAACAAGAACGTAATCATTCCAGAGATGTCTGTCTGGTTGCATGGATAAACTAGGAAAACTATTTTTACTCCAACCAATGCAAAGTCCGTGAAAATACGTAAAAACCCGTCGTTTCAGAACTGCCTTGGTTTCTACCTCAGGAGGGACAGTATAGACGTTGTGACGGTTTCTTGAAGGCACTAGTGGGGCGTTTAATGGACCCCTATTTTGCTGCGGAGCATAGTCCGCGCGTATAGAGCAAGGGAAGGGTTAAAAAAGAACGCTTCATCTTTTGGGCCGTTCGCTCGATGTGCCACGTCTTGCGTAGTAACCTTCTCTTATTTCGCACATTTCGCACATTTCTTACTGTATTACTTCATGGGGCAACACATACACCACTCATCTTACTTCAGTTCAGACAATTCAAAACCAAGCGATAAGAATTCTCACATCAAGCCCATATCTCTCTAACGCTAAGTCACTACTTCACGAAAACAATATATTAACTGTATCTGAGCTAGTTAAATATAACCTTGGTATTTACATGTATAGAACTATAAATAACCAACTTCCACATTTCACTACCATTCTCTCAAATAACAATGTCACTAGGTTTGCCCTTAACAATAACTTTCTACTGCCAAAAGTTCGCACCAATTATGGCAAACAAACCATTCATTTTTCCGGAATTTCTTTTTGGAATAGTCTGCCTTTCGACATTAAAGTATGTCGATCCCTGAAGGAAATTAAATCGAAGTTAAAAAATCATATCATGTCAACTAACTAGCCTGTTTGATTCCTGTTCATTGTGAGTTGTGTTCTGTAATCATTTGTCATTGAAGTTAGCACGTTATTCTTACTTTTTGTTTCTGTGATATTACAAGGGTATATTCTTACTTTATTTGTTTCAATTGCATTTTACTGTAGCTCTGTCTCCCTGCTATGTACATCACAATCATTATCAATTCTACATTGTACAAGAGGTCCCCTTGCAGTCTCTGACTATGGGACCTCTTTCTGTATATCATGCACATGTATTCTTCTTCATTTAACACAATAAAATCTTCTGTTCTGTTCTGTGTTCTCCCAGTTAGTCTCGCTGTCTGAGATGGTTGTTTTTTTTAAGTATATCTGATGCTCAAACGTCTCGAAATGCTGAGCGACGGCGCTGCACTTTTCGTTCAGCTTACAGACGTCGTTGGCGTGTTGCCCTAAACGTTCCGGTAGGTTTTTCTCTCGGCAATGTACAAAGAAGAACACTCGGCGCGTGGCATTTTGTAAACGACAGCAGGGCTCCTGTTAATTTTTGGCTGGTCTTTCTGGTGGTGGAGGGGATTGTCAGCGTGCATGAAGGGGCGTGCCCGATGCACACCCATTCTTTTTTGAAGTTACGGGACAACATCTCTCTAATTCTTTGAACGTGTGGCGCTGGTACGCGGTTTGGAGTGCTGCCATTCATTGCTGATTGGGATCTTCGTAGTCTGTATTGCTCTTCGTTGCGAGTGATTAATCGTATGAAATTTCGCAGGGGCCCGTCTTTTTGAGGCGCGCAAATACACGCGCCTCTTTTTTTCTGCACTTTGTACGATGAAGCATATGTTCTTGGCTCTCTGGAGTCACATGATCACAAAGAAGGCCTTGTGGCTGGAAGAATGAGAAAATGAAGAGTGTCGTTTACAAAATCTGGTGCACCGAGTGCCCTGCTGCATATATGAGCGAAACAAAAAAAAACCTACCGGAATGACTCCCAAAGACGTCCCAAAGCTGAACGAAATGCGCAGCACCGTCACCGAGCGCCAGCGTTTGTGAGACGTTTGACCACCACATAAACTTCATTGCAACATAAATTATGTTGACACTATCACCTGTATATTGCCGCTGGCGTCGGCATCGTGGTTGCCGTCAGTCACCGTATATGTATACGTAGCTATATAAATGAAAATGCAAGAAAAAATAAATAAAAGAAGACTTCGGTGCTTGGTGCCGACCACGGGACCTCTAAATTTTGCGCGTGAGGCGTTAACCACTAAGCCACGAAGGAGCACCTCCTCAAATCAAATGTTCAAATCGGAAGCTATTCATATCTACCCCTTACCACTGGTGACTGGAATCTTGGGGGGGGGGGAGGTACTATCGTGTTTACATCACTACCAAGAAGTTGGCGCAATGAGCGTGCATCGCCACATCGTGAGGACGTGGCGGCGTGCGCTCTCATCTCCCGCGCGTACTTTGCCTCACGGAGAGGGAGCAGGCTGGACGTTAGCGCGTGCGCTTATCTCGTGGTGGGGACCATCGTACGTCTTGGTATCTTATCTTGGGTTTTAATTGGAACGATTCTGTTGTAGTTACCGGGCGCACCGGGCGCATCTCTGCAGTCGTAGCAGAGTCTCCGTTTGCAAAAAAGACGTGCTTTTCAGACGCAGCGTAGACCCAGCTGAGACGCTTATTCGCGTTCATCTCTACCTGTGTATACGTTTCGTGCATCATTTGTTCGTGAGAACCGCAGGGTGCGGTTTCATCTGCTTCCCATTCTGCGTGTGACCTTCGAATTTGTTTCTATTGCGTTCATCGCGTCGCTTTTGCAGCAAATCTGTGACTTTCCAAGAAACGACCATCCGGGAAAGGAAGCCTAACTGCAAGAGATGGCTACTACTCGAGTCATGGCACATACCGCGAACGGCCCAAAACATCTACCATTCTCTCGAAACTGTTCCCTCGTTGTATGTACACGGACTACGCTCCGCGGCAAATTGGGGGGTAAATAACCACCCCGCAAGTGCCTTCAAGACAACGTCGCAACCTCGCCACTGTTCCTGTGAAAGAGGAACAAATTCAATTCCAAATGTCGGGTTCCCATGTATTTATTAGTACTTTACTTTAGATCGAGTTAAATATATATTTTTCCAACAAAAACTAGAACCATTTTCAGCATGAAAGTTTGTCCCGGATTGCATCAGGTAATGTAAGCCATTAGTATTCTTCGTCAAAAAAAAAGCATGAAATAATGCTACTTTGGACGCAATAGTTTTTTTTTTGAAAAAAAATTGCTTGGCAGAATGAGGTTACTTTGTCAGAGCTTCTAAATAGCTGATTCCACATTTTTATATTTATATGAATCAGAGCACTCAGAAGAGATGATCTTTGGGCCTGTAAGGCGTGGGTGCTGATTGACTTGCCGAGGACTGCATTTCGTCTCTTAGAGTAAACTGTACGGGCTTCTGCTTTGAGGAGATTTCAGGAAAGCTCTTCTGAGAGGGTGTGAATGTGAAACATCTTCACTCTAATTACGTTGCTTTTCGTTGTAAAGCGTGGATGTGAAAGCAATTTTCTGCCTCATTTGTGTTATTGAAGTAATATGATGTTGTTAAAAGCTACCATGCATCAATATTTATGTGGGTATCAGCAGTTCTGCACTTCTGTTACCAATATTTTTGACTAAAAGATGTGTCTCCAGTGCAATGTATTCTAAAAAATCCTACTTCTGTGTATACAGTTTTATTTTTTTAGTATAATTGAACGACATAGCATAATCAACATGGCAGGCATCAGAAACAGGATAAGACACGATAAATGTCATTTCTTGATTAACATTTTGAAAGGCCTACGTCTTATTTGTGCATTTTATTTATAAAATATACTAAGTATGTTATCGTAAATTGTCGCCCTGCAGGTCTGAGTTGCTGGTACCAATAGTCCTGCCCATGGTTTCAGCGGAAGACGTTTGCTTCTATGTCAGCCCAGCCCAGTCCCAAAATCAATCTGCTGAAGGTGCTATCATGGAATCCTCGTGCTCCGACACACGGCAAGGGAAATGCGAGTTTACGCACCGCTCTTTTTTTCGTGGTATGTACTAATAAGCGATTACTTGTTTCGCTTTTGATCTTGTAGAATTTTTAAACAGGTGTGTAACACTTGAAAAGCAAATTTTGCTGAGAAGCCATGACCCACTGTACATGCGTTGCTCTTTGTGGTAAGGCTTTAGAGCCTTCCTTCCATTGAATAAGCTTCCTAAAATGAAATTTTTTTGTTAGATAGGTTTGAGGATGAGCACAAGGTGCAATGCGAAGTAATCGGGACATTCTTTAAAATCACGGTGCTCTAACAAGAAACCTAATTAGGTTCCTAAGCCTCAGCAAGGTGATGGTGAGCATTGTCGTGATAATCAGCTGTGCAACCTTAAACAAACCTCGCAATAAGTGTGCAAAGTGGAAATATTTGTGCTGATTTGTCTCTTCGATAATCCTATATACGTCAATACTTCTGGCCTGACATTACAGGCAGATATTGTTGGCTTTACAACAGAGGCTATGGGCAATGCGAAAATAAAATTTGGGTTTGCATTTGGATTTATGTTAGCGTGAAACTTGACGTTACTGGTGACGTGGGTTAGAAGCTCACGACTTGCGAACAGTATGATGTAGATCGAGCTATTCCACGAATAAATCAAATATTGGCGTTGTCACAGAAAATTTGCGGGACGCATACACTGACTCCCATGATCACACGCATTTTCACCTGAACGTATTTGTTATATTTCGCTCTGTTGTAATGGATGCTTACACACGTGGCTTTTAAAGAGTGCAGCTCTAAATGTTGAGGTAAAACCTGGGGTGTGCGCGATAAATTCTGCGCGCTGTTGCATATTAGTCGCGCCCATGGACGCCGAGAGACTCGTAAGCGAAGGAAGCGAGCAGTTACCAGCAATCAAACGCACATTGCAGGATCTTCGATTACTAGTTAACGTCGGCACACAAGCATCTATCCCCACTTCACAGAATCAACGAGTTTCGTCATACACTGAGAGACACTGCCATTGGTTATTACACGACTTGGACACACCGAAATAGCAGTGGCATGCGCAACACATTCAGTGGAACGCTGCAGGAACTCAAGCGAGAAGCGTTTGCTAAAATGGCACACACAAACTGTTTACGTCACCTGTCTTTTCCCGCAGTTCCGAGCAGTGGCACGTACTTGGAGAACTCATAGAAAACTATTGCGTGTACTTTAAATGCAAAGCAAAAACTTTTCCTACATTCGAGGGAGTTGACAAGGCGAGCTCGAGCAGAATTCGTGAATAGAGAAATCAGTGATGTCTTTTTAGTAATGCCATAAGATAACCTGACGTATGAATGCTTGCTCCCCAAGCAATGACAAGCCGTGCCTGTTCACCAAGCTTTCGTGGACTAACTTCTGTCGTCTGCTACGATGAGGGCCTGCAGCGGACCCGCTCCCTTGGATACGCGACTAATTCCAGGTTAAGCAGCCACATCATCGCACAAAATTCATATCAACGGTGAATTAACTCATACTGTCCCTCAAACTGAAATGGCAGTTGATTGTCAATGGGGCACTAGCCAGGCAAAGCCCTGCTTATACTTGAAAATCGTTTGCTTTCGGTCACGTTTTCAATGCCGTTTCAAATTACGGCAACATTTTCTTCTTGACTCCTTGCTTATAGGACTTAATGCGTTCCAATTCGGTTGCGTCGCAGTGACAATCTACAGGGCTGGACTTGCTCGTGATTTTAACAATAATCCCGCACATCTCTATTACTTTCTGGTTTGTTACAGTATTGCCTGTTCCGTATTGGTCAAAGTTGTATATAGCGACAGTACTTTTGACAAAGCGTGGCTATTGTGCGTTTAAGCTAACTGACCAGACAACTTCTCGGACCAAACAATATGCCTAAATAGGAGCTAATATGAAACTGAAATGGCTCGTTTACTTCATTCCCAATAGTGTGAAGATGAAGTGCTCCTGTGGACCTATCTGGTGGTAATAGTGGCCAATGGCGCATACGTAATCAATATAAGTTGGACATTGAATTCGAATAATAAAGTTCAACCTAACGACATAAGAAAAATGTTGGCCATACATCGCGCCACTCTTAACATTATCTACCTTTAATGTAGCTCTTTTTTTCCAACCATATTCACAATCCAAGCAACCATAAGCTTTTACACACATACTTTTGTGTTACTAATACCCATTAGGCCTCTTCGAATACAGCGTCTCCAAGCTTGTTGGCCGACTGCGAGTATCAATATTCGTCTTTCGTACAAGTGACAAAACACACAAAACTGATCGTGCCGAAATAAAGCAAAACGCGCCTGCGATCAGCACGTAGCCTTACAAGACTGAATGGCTCGTAATGATGCACACCACTCAAACACTGCGCGACTGCCACATTTCCTAAACGCTGCTATGACTCATCCGGAGAACTTTTGAGATTTGCTTGTTGGCACAATACTTGTGCGCACAATTTGACTTCGTAAATCCACCTATAAGTCTTTTTCAGGGAGTTCAGAAAATACAAAAACTGCATCACGCATTATTGCGGTTGTCGATGCGATAGACTAGCCTCTTGCGACACTTAGTACACTTCACGATGCTGTTTATAGGCACAATGTTTTTAACGGGAAACCTTTTTCTAAACTAAGCTTTTTTATTACGGCCTGAGTACGTTAGGTATGTGCTTAGCGTTGGTGTCATGATGTTATTCATTTTGATTTTTACTAACATTATTCCATTTCTCAGCAACTGTTTTTGTTCATCCCTCTTTCTCTTCATCGTTTTCTGGCACTCACTGAGCACTTGTTCATAGGTTAAATCGATTCTGATCAGCATTACTACGACACGCTTCAAAGTGACAGCTGAATTCACATATAGCAAGCCGCAGAACTCTTGCTGCTAGTTTTGCAGACGACGGCTTTGTAATCAACCTGTTCTTTGTGACTCACATTTGATGCAAGTGACAATGCTACACTGTGTAGTACTTTACCGGCAAGTAAAAGTCTTACAATGACATATAATCCTCAAATTGTGCTGCAGTGAAAGGGATCTTGTGCAGAAAACTGTGTCATGCTTCACGCCGAAACCACCTGTGCGCTGTTTGGAGATGAAAACTGGTGGCCTCCTTTTTACCTCTTGACATAAGTCCCTGCACTACGTTTGGAAGATGGTCCAAACATGCTGCTGATCAACGGTCAATGCATCTGAGAACGGAAAAAGAACAACACACAAAAAATGACAAACACAACGAGAAGTTAGCACTGTCTCTGTGTGTTAGTCCCTCGCTACTTCTGCAGTAATTTTCACAATCGCAAATAACCAACTAGCCCGAGTCAACGACATTGTAAAGCTTGTGTGAACGAATCAGCTAAATATTCTCGCTCTGCATGTTGGAGAGAAATTGTAGGTTTGTGTAAAAAACAGCCGAAAATTGCTCTCTTTCTCGTCCGCAAACTATGCTAATAACTGGGCTGTCTACAAAATACGTGGCACTGACACAATCACTTCCTGTGTTCAACCCTGCAAAAGTATCCTTAGTAATTTCTGTGCAGCATAATAACCTCAATCAATATATTGCAGGAACGTCCGTATCTTCAAAAACACCGAAAAAGTATCTCTTCATTCACTTGAGACCGCGATCGATAGTCATCTGGTAAATATTAGTTTTATTCCTAACGCACACGTGAGGTGGCGATTTGCATGTTACGTGCAAGATTTACAAGCAGAACGAGCCTTAATCGGTTGCTGCTGTTATAGGGAGTCTTCGAAGAGAGTAGTTTATGATGCATATCATCTACAACTGCCTTACTGCGCTTACCACTATATAAAAGCTCTCTTCTATGTTCCTCTTCAATGGGGCAGAATACCTTAGCATACGAATTTATAGTTAGCTAAAAATATATTCCGGATTTCCTCACTACTCCCGTTTTTTACTACTTTACTATGCAGGACAAAGTCTAAGGTACCAACGTAGCTGCGCCAGACTAAGGCATGACAGTTGCGTGATGATTCCAGTGCTGCGCCATGCACGTATGAGAGCCCGTTTCAAAGAAATGCTGGTGTCGTTGTCGTGGCGGCGTCTTGAGTTCTGAGCGGAAAAAAAAATTGGGGTAGACGCAAATAAGGATAGAATTATCAGTAATTTTCGCTGTGGCTTGCGTTACCACGCAGCTTAAAGAGAAGCGATGGAGACTAGTGCTTGTAAAGCTAGTAATATGTCTGCGTGTTTGGTGCTTGTGTGCGTGCGTACGAACATGCGCTTGTCTGTGTGTGTGCTCATGTGTGTTTACGCGTGCATGTGTTTGTATGTGTGCGTGCGTTTGAGAGCTTGTGTGCGTTCATGTGGATATCGACTTCATGCATTTCAACTCCTAAGCCAAGGATACACATTCCCATATTTTTATCGCAGTAGTGCAATGTAGTCTTGAAAACGCACAGCATGCATGGCGAAGTTGTGGCACTTGCTGTCGTAGTACACATCTCAACTGGAATAAGTGGGCAACCCGTTAAAAACAGCACAAAACGTATTCAAGGCCATGGCATGTGTTGACGTAACTTCCTGTTCCCTTTGCTCTAACGCCCTCGTACCGCTCCCTCACCTATGTAGGCTTTGGCCGGCTATTCAGGGTTGAGAAAACACCTAGCGCCCGCGATACATAACGGAGAATATAGACGTGCTTTTGGCCGGCTATTCAGGGTTGAGAAAACACCCAGCGCCTGCGATACACAACGTGGAACTATAGACGTATATAGATCTTTCAAAAACTTTACGCTACGAAAACCATGAGGCCACTGCGTGTAGTGGTAAGGTGTGTGTGCTTGGAAATAACTCGGAAAGGAAGCTACTATTAGTTGGAAAGATGCAATGTCTATTTAAAGTTATGATGGTTGGTTTAGGAGTGTTTATTGCTGCTTGAATTTCTTTCTTTACTATATTTAGGAATCTTGGTACAAAGTTGAGATGGTAAACACTTGACGACCACTTGTCGTTACTGCTGAAGGTTACTGAGTTTAAATGCGTCAATTCAGCATATGTGAATATTCAATGTCTAATATTTTGTGCTGCGATTTGTTCCTCTCAGTGTCTGCATTTTTTTCTCTTTCGAGACCTGTATCCTTGTCCAAAAGGAGGGTGGTTGGACTTCTCGAGCAGGAATACCTGTTTGTGGCTCAGCTTATCTCCATTGAATTACACGCAAGCCGCTGAGGAGTGTCGTGCTAATAAAGGACACTTGGCTGTGATCGATAACTCTTCATTGTCCTACACTCTCACACTACTGCTCACTCCAAGCAATGGTAAGTAGACCGCACATGTACCTGCTATTTCGTGTCCGTAGTGCAAAAAAAACTTTTAGATGAGGAAGTATTACAAATAACAGTTGAGAAGACGTGTCAGGTCTCCAACGATACACAAAAAGAAGAGTTCTTTATTAGGACTTTGTAATTGTTTGAGAGCTCGAATACAAATAGGTTATTTTAGAGTTTAGTGCGTCTTTCGACATATACTCGACGTATGTTCTCGTTAAAACACTTCTTTGAATTTTTTGAACATTTTACACTAAAGGCAAGGTGGAAAAAGTGGTCGATAGTTATTTAAATGAGTATAAATTTTCACCGTTGTGCATTCCCAGTTTTATGGTAAAACATCATTTGTACGCCCTCCTTTTAAACCTACCAGACATAATTAATAATTGCCATTACTCTCCAACAAAACCTGTGTCATGGCTAATCTATTACCTAATATGCACTACTTGTGTTATTTAATGTCATTATTTTTGAAGAAGCAGTGTTCAAAAGGACACAAAACAGGCACACGTAAAAAGACGCATAAACGAGTGCTGCTGGGTTGGGTGGTGTAAATTCCAACAAAAATAATAAAAAGTGCGAATTCATTTTATTTCATTATTTACAAATACATCAATGCAGAAACTTTCATTTGGGTACAAGGCATGTGCTACATACGTGTTGCCTTGTTGCCAACATTGAAAACATAATTTAAACATAATTAAATGCTTAGGATGTTATTTTGCCCAAACCTGCGGCGCAAAACGATACAGTGTCAAAAAAATATTTCTTTCAGTTTTTTAGAGTACAGACACTTGAAGTTCACTTTATTGGTCCTCACGATGTCCTAAGGAGCCAAGTCTTTCGATTCTACACATTGAATCTAGAAAAAACACGGTGTTGTGTGAGTGATAACTCCCTGCAGATCCAACACCGCTATTCATTATGTGTGCTAATGTTGTCTTTTCTGAAAGCTCGCACTTTATTAAATTATTCGACATTCGGAGGCTAGATATTTTTTGACGTATTTTCATCGCCTCTTTTCAGCGTTAGGATGCAGAACAGCTCAGGTGTTTTACGGCTTTTAACTTCGTCCGCTGCGATTTGTGAAGCAACGAATTTAAGATATGCTAAATTCAATTTTACAGCACCTGTTTTTTCAATTAGAGTACTGGATAAAGTTCTTTAAAACTCAATCCAAAAACGTGTTTGTGAACGACTTGATTTGGAAATTTACCCTTCGTGCGACACCTACATTTAGGCTTCACGTGAGGCCTCACAGAATTCATCATTTTCACTGGTATAGCGCACCACGACAAGGACACACACAAAGGAGAGATTCACACACACACAGCGCTAACTTGCAACTAATGTTTTATTTGCGATCACACACGCTGTTTATACAACAGGAGACGGATAAAACATGGATAATGTCACGTCAAGAATACAGCACAGCCCATGCACGTGTCATCACTGATAGCGACAATCTACACTAGCTCGTGAAAGCGGAAATTCCAGATACTTCTTTTCTTTAGATGATAATGCTAAGGAAGCCACACTCACACATTTTTCTTTCATTTTGTCTATTTCAAAAGGTTCAATAATTTCACGTGTGGTTCTGTCACGGGCCTTAAAGAGTATACGGGTGTTTTGGAACATAGGGACGCAACCGCACCTCTGACAGTGAAGGGCCAAATGACCACATACAGCTCTTTCTACATTGTACTTGTGCTCCTTTAGTCTTTCATTCACACACCTTCCAGATTGGCCTATGTATTCGCAACCGCAAGTCAAAGGAGTGCTATAGACAACACCACAACAACAATTCACAAATTTCTCCCGGTGCTTAATCTTACAAACCTGTTTCCCGCTACTCTCTGCATTGACCTTTTTGCACATTCCTTGCAACTTTTCGGGAGCAGAAAACACTACATCCGCACCCGCCTTCCTTGCTATCCTTCGCAAGTTATGCGAAATGGCATGCATGTAAGGCACTACAGCAACCTTGCCTGCCTTAGTGGCGGTTGCCTGGTCTTTGCCGTTTGCCCTTCCTTTCCTGTTTATAGATTCGGCGACAGCGGTCAACAAGTGCGAGGGGTAGCCAGAGTTTAATAAACGTTTTGCTTGAGCCCACAAGCTCTCATCAAGCTTGTGGTGGCACGACTTGATCAGTGAATTCTGAAAACAGGATTTTATCACCGCACGCTTTACCAATTTCGAATGAGTGGACGTGAACGGTAGAACCGGTTTATTCCCTCGTGGTTCATAGCTCCAGCATACTCTTGCTGGTGAAAAATACAGCCCGAGGTCAAGAAATTTTATGAAATTGTCATGTGGTACTTCATGCGTCAGCACCAAGGGAGATAACACTGTCAATAACATGGTTAGAGTTTCAGTGACAACTGCGTCAAAATTGTTATGAGCATTATTGGAAACGATCAGATAGTCATCTACATATCTAAAAACAGCAATAACGTCACTGTGCTTCATACGTTCGTCAAGGACCTTGTTACGTTTTGCTAAAAACAGGTCGCTCAGGTACGGGGCTATGCAGGAACCAATACATATCCCGTTCTTTTGTTTTACAGTGTTTCCATTCCATGTCGCATAGGTCGAGTTAAGATAAAAGTAAAGGAGCTCTAAAAACTGATCACTCGACACACCGGCAGTATTTTGAAAATCAACCGCTCCTACTCTGTCTATACCTTCCGATACACACGCCATCAACTCTGCCTGAGGGAGGGTGTAATAAAGGTCCTTAACGTCGATCGAAAAAGCTAAAAGGTCTGCGTTTTCCTTGCCTGCAAGAAAGTCTAGTACTTGTTCCGACTGTTTCACCAAAAAGGGGTCGTCAAGAGATATCAACTTCAAATGCTTTTGTAGAAATAACGCGATACACTTTTGCCACGATTCATTCTCTGAGATGATCACTCTGAAAGGGCATTCAACTTTATGCGTCTTTGCCGTGAAAAAGATATCAAGATCCACTTTTTTTGTCTTCTCAATTGATCTAACCAGGCCTTCAAGATTAAAGCTTTTGCATAGCTTCTTCGCGGCAGTTCGCACTTTTTGTAACGAAATATTGTTATGAGTATCAAAAACAGAATTGACGGCCTCCGACGCCTTCGCTCGATACAGTGACTTACGCATAACCGCAAAGCCACCGTCTTTATCGGCTGGTAGTAGCGCGAGCGAATTGTCCTTCAAGTGCCTAATGGTCTCCTGGATAGCATATCTTACACCCGTAGGACGAACACGCATGAGAACGTCGACACCTTCAGATACACACCTGTCAACGTCACCTTCAGGTACTTGTTTTGAGACATTCCGAACCATCCCTAGAAGTTCGGGGCTAGATTTTCGCGGCTCGACGGCGAACTTTGGTCCACACTTGAGTACCTGTCGCACTTTGTCGGGCAGGTTCACATCACCGATGACGTGAAGAGGATTCGATGGTGCGGGGGGCTTCTTTTGTACTTGCGTTCTCAGCCCCGGCAGAACTTGCCGCCAGAGAAATTCGGTTGTCCGTTCAGCTAGTAGCGAGTAATCGCGCCAGTCGTTGAAGCTTGAGCTTGGTCCCAGAATGAGCCTGAGATGATTTCTGTACATTCGAGTTTGCCTCTGCCATTCACAGAATTGCGACTACTTCTAGAGGGGTGGTTTGACGACAACATGATCTTGCACTGCATTAAAACCATTTCTTAAGGTGTTTACACGCAGATATATATCTTGTGCACTCCTTCATTCCTAAGAGTTGGAAATTTTAAAAATTGTGAATTCGCGCGGAAGCAAACCGAGAAAGTGTTTCCGTTCCCTCAATATTTGTGATGCCAGAATAGTGACCCATTCGTAGATATCTCTCATACGTAGGCAACGTCAGAAAAAATGTAGACGGAAAAAATACTCAGATGGCAAGTACATACGGCACTTCAAGCACCCCACTAGTGATGGATTGAGCTGGTGACCTGTTACATGCAACTAGATATGAAGCACTGATTTCACTCGCCAGCAAGTTTGGCGTTCCTGTAATATTATGGTGTCGACTTTTTGTCAGTAATAGCATATCACTGAATAGAAGTGTACCGCGGGCGCATTGAAAAACGCCAGACAAGGGGCTTGTCTGCTTGTCCAAGAGGGCGAAACCTTTTGGCGTGCTTTGGCAAAAATAGCTGAAGAAAAGGCAACGTAGTAGATACTGAAGGTTATTGCTTATGTCTTTAGCGGTGGTGCATATCATGAGATGCAACTACCCGAAACCCGCATATATATGGCGCAGTGAAAGCAGCGCACTTTAGTTCATTCCCAATTGCCTCAATATGTAAAGAGAAGTTGACAAAAGTAGCAACGTTTGGCGTTTCTGACCTCTCTTCAGTTCCACGCAAGTACGACCGCTTTTGGATTGCACTTCAGAAGTCGTCGGGTGGTATCTACAAGTGGGAGACCGGTCAGCCGTTGCGTGATTTCGCCTGGCACCCCCGGACGAACTATAGCCACAGTGCAGGCACTCTCTTCATCGATCGATATTACCTTCAAGGGGGTATCTCCATGCGATATTCTCTCGAGGATCCAAGTCAGAAGCTTCCCTTTATATGCCAAGCTCCCCTGCGAACAGGTATGGTGGCTGTGCTTTTTTCACCGCGGCTCTATTTTTGCGCTAATTCCAGTGCTTCACTGTATTATTGAGCGTCAACGCACCTGTATGATGTCCGCTTTACGAAAATTGACCACTCCTAGCATTATGGCATTTTCAATGAAGGCGGAAATGTTGTAGGCCCGTGTGCTCCTATTTTGGTGCACATTAAAGAACTGCAGGTGGTCGAAATTTCCAAAGCCCTCCACTACGACGTCTCTCATAATGATATGGTGATTTTAAGACGTCAAACTTCACGTATCAATCAACTCCTAACAATATCTGCTTACTCTGGCAAAGCACCAGCTGATGCTTTCTTATCGTGACATATTTAATCATACAACTTTCCGCGCTTCTCGTGCCACCAACTGTGTAACTTTAACGCATCACCTGCATCAGCGAAATGCGAGCATAAATACGCTGCTTCGTATCAATTAAATTCATTGTTTACTAGAACATTCGATGCTTCGCGTTGGCTGCTCCTATTATTTTGATTTGCATGTGCACATTGTTCCGTGTTACAGTCCGAAAGACTTTTAGGAATCACTTACCCTAAACGTTGTCCAATAAAGCAGGATTTCAATAGAGGTTACTAACTTGCCGGATGTTTCCATATGGTCTTTAGTTGAAAAAGTTTGTGTGCAATATGGTGTGTAAGTAAAAAATCTAAAGTGTATAAACAGACAGAAACTAGAGTAATTAATAGAGTAGAATAATATTATTCTGAGAGAATGTTGCTCTGACTGCTATATGGACCCTTGCACTAATCTCAAAGACAGGCCCTTGATGACATGTGGTTTCGTCCACCGATGTGCCCTAATATCATTGGTGATAAAAAAGAGTCTTAGAAAATATCCAGCAAATTTGCTACAAATCCCTTGCTATATTTAGCAAAATATATTCAAGTAAATCGTCTTTTGAGCTACGTAAAGTTTATGAGAGATTTTGTTGAACAGCACGCACAATCATTTTAACTGAAGAACTAGAGAAAAACTTTCCTTAACCTTAAAAAAAATTTTGAAAACGTGCTGTCAGTTTTGACGTTAAAAGCTGATAAACGAGGTGACCGGAAGTTTATTCGGGGACAACTTTTGTAATTTTGAAACCATCTATCTGCAAAGAAGGGAAATGTTTTTCGAGCGCGCCTGTTTCTTGGTAAAGACAATCAAATGAATCTACGAAACTTCAAGTCAAGGAATCTTTAGAAGGCAATAATTGTTGTCTTTCCCTGAAGTGTGGTAATGCAAAGGCGCAAAATACTGAATGAATATCCACCCTTTCGTTCAGTGCCGTCGACAATTGCTCTAAGTTAAGAATACGAGTACTAAGGCAGGTTTGTAGGTTAGGCACCCTATTTCAAATAGATGATTAAACTTGTGCGCGTGTCCTAAACTCACCAGCGGTGGTGCGCTCACAGAAAAGGGTTAATCGGATTGACGGCGGCACGGCTTGGTTGGGAAGGGGGGGGGGGGGGGTTGGGGTAGATTATATTTAGGATTCAGGAGTCGGTGGGGAGAGAAATTTTTTTTTCTTGTATTTTGAAAAAAGAACTCTTCCCCACTAGGGTGACGGAGTGAATATGTTACCGACATTTATTGCTATAATGAACTAAAGCTAGCATCTAACTATTTTTAACCTAATCTCATGAAATTTCAAAACGCTTGTGCATGGAAATTAGCCACTACTGGGAAAGAGGCACAAAACACAACACAAAGTCGTGAGCTGATAGCACGTAAAAGAGCACACGAGGTGTTTGATGATGCCGGCCGAGATAGCGCGCACGCTAGTTCTTGCGACCACACTCATATGGTCAATGCTAACAGTTGCAGCTCGATCCGCGCAGCTCCTCTACCACAGCAATTTTCTTACTCCTCCCTGGAGTGAAATACGGAGAGGGGGCTTCCTCTCAGGTTGACGAGCAATCTACGACAGTCATCTGTTATGAATTGGGGATTGATGATATCCCACCGCTGCCACCACTGTTATGAATTTGCAGTGTCCCGATAGTAGCGGTTTCCAAGAGCAGCGAGCAGCCAAACGAACGTCGATGAAGCCTTCACCCAAGGCAGAGTATGGAGGCTAATATCTTGTATAACAAAATAGGTAGCAACGTTTAGAGCTGATGCTTACCGTTTGTACAGAGCCGGCCAGCACGACGACACTGGCTGGGGCAAAATCCTCAAGTATCAAGCCGGCACGGCCTTAAATAACGTTTTGGTCTTTTCTCTGAGACCAGTTACCGGCGCTTGGTGGAGAAGGCGAAGCCTTCCTTGTAACTGCACGTGACTCGGCTGAGGAGGTCCAGCTTTCCCTGGAACTGTACGTGGCTCGCCGCCGTCTGCGATGCCTTCGTCGGAACTGCAAGTAGCTCGGCGTAAGAGGCAAAGCCTTTGCCGAAACTGCACGTGGCTCGGTAGCGTCTGTATTAAAGGTGGCGCTGGGAGAGTGGAGCGTTCGCCGGAACTGCGCTCATCTCGTGGGAAGAAGCACTCCCGAACGATGACCATGTCTCTGGCCTAACAGCAACCCCGCCGCCAGAAAACTCAGCCGGAGTTTTGAACCGTCTAGCGTGGCTTTGAAGGAGAATTACTGGTTGACTGTTGAGAACTGTAGCTGTTCCGCTCTCTACGCCCGTGGTGACTTTCAGAGCCCTGACGAGGATCACTAGAACGACGGAGTCAAGCACTAAGCCAAACCACTCTGGCCAAACCGAGCGCCTTCCAAGTGCTGATCAAATCGCCAGACAAACAGAAACGTAAATATTTCCTCGAGATTGATTGAGCTAATAAATAGCATCATGAGCAACGTATCTAAGGAGGAATACAGAATGCGGACACACCTTTAGCTAAGTGTCAGTGCATGACAATGCTAAACCCTAACACATTTTTTGAGCGATTCTCAATTGTGAAATGGGCAGATTGTGGATGATGGAATAGTCTAAGAATAACTAAACTTGGCCCCGAAACTAGTATTTAGAATACAAAGCACCTCTCATTCACGCACATTGGCGTCGCTTGCAAGCATCAGACCGCTAAACATAACAAAGTTAGTCCAGCAACAAGCTCTCATTCAGTGCGCGCCGCCAATGATCATCACGTCAAAAGAAAGCACGCTTGAAAAAAACAATAAATTAAGACTGAAAGTCATACTTGCGTGCATGATACAAAAGAAAGCTACAATACTTGAAGGTATTTTAAACAGGGGCTTTTACGCAGCCTTTCGAAAATTTTACTGTTAACTTTCGAAATGTTAGTAAAATAATGGAACAAAAATCTCTATGTATGCTTCTTTGACAACAAAGAAAGTAAAACCTACAAAAATAATAACGCATTCCTTGCTAAACGGCTGACCACAAAACTAGAAAAAGATTTCTTAAAGCTGAATACAAAATTCAATCTTTGTAAAGGAAAGTTGCCACTCTTTCAGACGAATTCTGGGGAGTCGAGCACTGCATAGCTTTTCAGGGTTCTGGTTTTGACAAAGGGATGACGAACCAACCTGTTCACTGAGATCAGTAGCAGCGACTTTTGACACTCAGCCGCTGAACTCGAACAAAGGGGCATTTACACTCTATCGCTTACCCCGCTGGTTCGACCAGTGTTCCTTTCGCCACGGTGGGTAACAACCGCTTGTGTTACAGCTCAAGCGCTCGCAAGGTTTGCTCACTTGCTTGCATCAACGTGGCAGTGAAAAGGATGAGACCAGGCGGTGATCTCGGCTTTCAAATTTGCCTGAAATTTGGTCTATCTTGACTCGCTTCCCGCATAATCTTGATCTCAGTGATTGTCTGAGCTTCAAACATTTCCTAGAGAGCCCTTTAGCGATCTTGCGCCTAGCCCTGAACCTGGCGTCTCGAATGAAAACGTCATGGCACCTAACAGTGGCTTTAGCGCACTTGGCTCTTGTCTTTTCTGCGTTACGCCTTCGCCGACGCGTTCTTTTGACGGAATGGTTAAGAATGCTGGCTGCTTCGACACAATTAATTTCAAGTTCACTGCCTTTGACAGGCACTGCCAAAACTCTCGACTGGTTAGCTAGCTTTTCCTCGGCCCCTTTGCTAGCCGTCTCTGCTTGTGACAGAACTGAATTTCCAACGTCTTTAAAGCCGATCTACTCACCTGAAGGTGTCTCTTCAGTTCGTAAGTGTTCTCTCTCCCTTTCCAGGATAGCTCCTGTTCCTAGGTCTTCGTAAACGGCCTGCTGCTCTCCTTGACGCGATTGATCCCGATCACGTTCTTGGTGAAGCGGCCCAGTCTCTAGCGCTTTACGATGCGCCTCTGAATTCCGAGGTAACCGCTGGGCGTCCGCTTCTAACTCCTCGTGATGCTCCTCAGTGTCCGGCTCTGTCCGACGCACTTCGGTGTCCTGCACCTTGTGACGGGCCTCAATATCAGATGCCTAGCGACTTTTTTCAGCGTTCCGCTTTCTCTGACGCACTCCACCGGCTTGCGCATAATGACGGGCCTCAGCCTCTTGAACTCCCTGTCTTTTCTTTTCATCTAACGCTTTTCGGTGAGCCTCATTCTGAAGCGCCACGTGACAGGCCTCTATCGCATTACGGCGCGTGTCCTCCTCCAGCTCTCTACGACACGCCTCATCCTCTCGCTTTTTTCGGTGGGCATCTACTTCTAGCACCTTACGACACGCTTCTGTGCTGTGTCTATTGCTCCCACTTTCCCAGTCTCCAGACTTGAAAAAAAAGTATCTTATCAAAGCATATCTAGCACGACTAAGTTATCCTGCTTTATCAGCCGATAAGCAATGTGAAATATGTGCGATGTCACGTGGCAACAACGTGACTAGTCTCTCCACCCAAAAGTCACGCCTAGCACCAACATTACTGCAAACAACTTCAAAATCATCAAAAAAATGCGCGATGTTTTCGCTTGTCTGAAAGTTGTGGAACTGGCGTTTCGCTTGCTGCCACTTAAGCGTTTGAATTTTACAATCAAGCTCTCTCATTTCGAGTGCATGCTCTCTCCTTTTGTGACTCTGCTCAGCCTCCCACTGTTCACGTCTTTAAGCTTCGAGCTTTTCACAATGTGTTTCGGGTGCCCCGGGATCAAATCCCGGCTGTGGCGGCTGCATTTCCGATGGAGGCGGAAATGTTGTAGGCCCGTGTACTCAGATTTGGGTGCACGTTAAAGAACCCCAGGTGGTCTAAATTTCCGGAGCCCTCCACTACGGCTTCTCTCATAATCATATGGTGGTTTTGGGACGTTAAACCCCACAAACAACAACAACAACAACAACAACAACAACAACAACAACAACAACAACAACAATGTGTTTCGACGTTTCGCTCTTCGCGACTCTCCTCGACCTTATGCTCTTTGCGACTTTTAGCCTCTCGCTCTTCGCGACGTTGCTCGGCCTCTCGTACTTCGGCCATCTGCTCTTGATCACAAATGAGCTCCCAAAACTCTTAAGCTTCTTCGGCCATTCCATTCTCTGCCCGCATCACCTTCAGAACCGCTTCCCTTGTTTTAGCAAATCCTGCGGAAGTTCCCATTGCTCTACAAATTTCAAGTAGGTCCTGCACAAGGTACAGCTCCATCGTAATCTTGTCCATCGTGATGATCTACTACTGATATTCACCATACTCTAATACCAATCTCATAGTTTAAAGCACGTGTATATTAAAGTATAACCAACAGAACACAAACACACTCCTAACATCTTCCTGTGCTCGAGAGGTCCGGCGAAAAGAACAGTAAACGTTGGCTTTTCACTCACCCAAAGTAGCTGACGATGCTCCAAGTCGTATTTGCCGTCAAACAGTGCCGTAGCAGTCCTCTGGCCTTCAAGGATCTGGTCCGAATTGCCAATGTTGAGATCCACGGTAGCTTGTCCTGGCTTGCCGAACGATGAGAACAGGGTAGCGCATCCCAGCGTATCCAAACACTGATATCAGGTTGGTCGTGCTTGAGCTTCCATGGGTTCAATCTGGCATGCCAAACATAGCGTAGCGTATCTCAGCATAGCCAAACGCTATCACGGTCGTCGTACTCATGCTCAGAAACCTGATAAGACTTGCCAAACGTAGGGTAGTGTATCCTGAAGCTGCCAACCACTGTTATGAATTCGAGTTTGATGGCATTCCACTGCTGCCACCACTGTTATGAATTCGCTGTGTAGCGATGGTAGCGGTAACCATGAGCGGCGAGCAGCCAAAAGGACGTCGCTGAAGGCTCTGCCCACAAGCGGAATAAGAAGGTAAGTACTTTGTAAAACAAAAAAAAGGTAGCATTGATTATATCAATAGCTTATCGTTTCTACAGAGCCGGCCAGCACGGCGACGTTAGCTGGGGCAAAATCCTCAAACATCGGTCAGGCACGGCCTTAAATAACGTTTGTATCTGTCATCTGAGACAACTTCGCGGTGCTTGGTGGAGGACGTGAAGCCTACCCCGGAACTACACGTGGCTCGGCGGCGTCTGCGTGGAAGTTGGCACTGGAGGGGGGAGATTTCACCGGAACTGCACTCGTTCTCATGGGCAAAAGCGCTGCCGAACGAGGACCTTGCCTCTGGCCTAACACCTCGCACGTGGCATCATTTTATCGCATGTGCTCTCCGTGCGACGGAGATAGGCCGGTTCTCCCAGTAATGCTTAAGCACCCTTTGCCGCTAGCACTCGCACGCTTTTGCTGGCGTGTGCAGCATACGATGGGCGTAAAAAGTTAGTGATTTTAAAATTTATAGCGAACATAGTGGCGACTATAATAACCTGTACATAGTGTCCATGTAGTTGTTATCTCATTAAAAATATCTGAATAAATTGAAGCGGGTTGGCTTTTATCTGGAGTCCTGGGGTGCAATGCAACACGGTCCGAACTTCTCGGGCAGCCGAGTTTGATCCCAGCTCCCTTTGCTGGCCATGGGATGAATACTGTGCGGAGCGAATGATAGTAGCGTTGATAAAAAACACGAAGGAATGAAAGGTAGGAGATGCCCTGACGTCTCTCGTTGTGAAGCCGCGATGAAGCCGGACGTCAGCCATATTGAGTGGGCAAAATCTCCTCCCTTGTTTACATTCGAATGTAAAGCAGAAAACACGACTCTCTCTCCGGCTCGGAAAGCACGTGAGCTGCGCAGCGCGCGTTTCGTGACGATCCGAAACTAATAAAACGGGTCTCAACACTCTGGGCCAGCGCGACACCTTCGGCGAAATCATTTCGTCCCTGTATTATCAGCGAGTAACAGCTCATCGACAACGAAGCAAATACAAGAGAACGCGCGCTAGATGCACTGACAACGGTGAATGTTTTCACGTCATTAACTCAGCAACTGTTCAGACAACATGATCGGACGTGTGCCTTCTATGGTTGCATTCCGCCACGCGGCCGACGCAGCATCCGGCCACTGTGTCCGTGTTCCGCGTGAAACTCACCGGCGCCAGCATTCTGTGACCGTGGTGACTCTGAGCACGGTGCTAGTGACACTTCAACGCAGTTGCTGTTACGTTGAGATTACATGCAATGCTGGGAGAGAGTATACGAAGTGGAACAGAAAAGATGTTTTAATTCGCACATGCAAGTTGGTACTGTACACACACAACACGAAAAAACGTATGTGCACATAATCCTCATTGTGTCTTGCTGGGCTCTACAGCGTCGTCCGTTGTCACAAGCAGGAGCACTCTTTAACCGTCACTGGCTTGCAAGGCGTTCGTCGTCGTTGAGCTTTGACATGGTGCCAAACGCCATTTCGCTGAACAGTGATTGCTTCATCCACGTCATCCGCCACACAACACATGAAAATGCACTAGTTCTACGCACTGTTGAAACCCAGTGATGAACAAAAGGATTTGTAAACATTGGTAAGAGTAGAGTACTGCCAGGAGAAGACTGTGTAACCAATAACGCGGCGCAGAGCATGGATATTGTCCGGCACGGCTCAGCATGAGACCTGAAGAGGCACACATGCCGCGCCAGCGGCGGCCGCTTACTGCTAGACCAGCTCCACTGCGCAACACGTAACCGTAGTGACGCCGTCATTGTTCCCAGTGAACATTGCCGCTATGATGTCCTTTCCTCGACAATTTTCACGTAACGCGCCGCCTGGGCATGCCCTCTCTTACCTTTCCTTCCTCCGTGATAAAACATTGGCCCCATATCTGCTTGTAGTCTGCAAATGTCGTCGAAAGACGATAGTCTGGCGTCTGGAGAGAGTGAACAATACATTTATTTGATGTTCTGCGCAAGAAAATTGGTGAATGGTATTCCGGAGACACTCGTTAGAGTGCCTCGAGCGTGAAGCGGAGGCGAGTAAGGGCATCAAGTCACGTCACACGTGAAACATGCGCGCCCTCTGGCAGTTTTATTTGGACAACAAAGAGCGTGGCCCTGAGACGGGCGCGCGCGTCCCGTCTCAGAGGTGATAATATGTATAACGCAAGGTGACGGGTAGGTGCCACTACCGTGTCGTCTTGGCAAAACGTTGGTAACACTTGCTTCTTTGTGCAAGCATTGCATGGTCAGCGCGCGTGGTAGGCGCTACGGTCTTTAGAATTACTTATGCATGCCTTTTCTAGTATAAGACGAACATGCAGAATATATACGTGTTGTTATGGTGCATCAGATATGCGCAATAATTGCTTTTTAATTAACAATCGCACATGCATGAACGCTTACATTTGAGCAACATTGGTGGGCGCTGCGTATGGGGTCGGCCGTTTGGTGTATCGGCTGGTGCTGTTTAGAGTAACCGGTTCGCGGTAATGGTAGACTAACAGACAAATGTACAGACAGACAGACCAAAGTTTTTTCGTCGCAGGTAAAATAACAACGCCGCTCCAGCCTCCCATTGTCGAACTGTAGGGTCCTCGCGGCGCCACCGTAAGGCTTCGCGGCGAACTTTTGTCTACCGTGCCCACACGTCGGGGTCTCTCCTTCGACCGCGAGCCACCGCCGCCCTGCAGGCACGCCACTCAGCAGCCTTTTCCATCCTCGGTCGCCGAGCCACTACCAGTTTAGAGAGTGGAAACTGTCTGTACCTTTGGGCTGTTGCACCAAAATACCATGCAAATAAGTAGTGGCAGCGTACTGAACTGCAATATCGTGAGGCGATATGGCGCTGGCAGTAGTATCATCTTCACGCATTTTTTTTGCTGCAGGTGGGGGGCTCACTGCTGGTTTGCGCTGCTCGCTTCCGTTGAAATTTAGGTTTTTTTTCGTCGCGAAGTCGTGGTTCGCATGTTTAATTTTATCCAGGTAACCTAACTGACCTCGACTGGCAATACCAACGGCAACCAAGTAAGGTTGGCATCCTTTATTGCGAGTGTGCAAGCCAGTACAACCAATGTATATGGTCGGGTCCGAATAAAACAAGTCACTCATACACATCGAAAGCTTTCAACCCATCTCTAAAGACTCTTGAAAGCTAACAAGCATATGCATATACCTGAACATCGAGGTCAGTGAATGAACGTCGCTCTCATCGGGTTGCGGCGTTAGAGTTTAATAGCGTGGCTTCAGGACAAGCGTCCAATTCTGTCGTCAGATGCAGCGCTTGCCATGCAGTGTTGATATTGAAGTGAAGTGACTGCATAATGTGAAATCGGGAAGGAAACTTGCACATTGCCGATAGATAGCTCACGCAGTTAGAGCAATGTAATTTTGCTAAATTTGTTAAAAAAGAACAATTGCGGATGCGTACAGTTCTGAATCTTTTTTGTTCTGCAATGCTACAATGAATACTTCACAATTGTACAATGTCGCATCGTGTCGGCAGGGTAAACACTAGTTTTAATTCTCCGCCGTGAGCCCTTATCATAGGTAATATGTATTTAGGTGATGGGCCTAAAATATTTTAGGCTTGGTACGTTTATTGTTAGAGTTAAGTTACACAGTTACTACAACTAGAATTTCTCGTCGCAGATAAGAACCAGTCTGCTGCGTATGCTGCGACCATATATGCTAAAGGAACAGAGTTATGATGTGTGTGCTTACAGATTCAAAAGACCCAATTATAAGAAAATAAGCTTTAGGCATGCGCTGTGCCTTTTTGCTGTTAGTACATCTTTGTTGGTGCTCTTACAGTAAACTATCTGCTCAGCTCTGAGGACAAACTCTTTTTTGCACAGACATATCGAGATAATTTGCGCACTCTCTAGCAACCAAGCATTCCTCAAATTAAATGGTGGTATATGATGTGAATCTGAAACGGAAGTTGCGCTACCACTTTACATATACCTTGCAGGTTCTTTTGTTCCATCTGTAGCATGAAAATTTGCACTCTCGAAGGCAGGAAGGGTTGTTTTGGGCCCGTGTACTCAGATTTGGGTGCACGTTAAAGTACCCCAAATGGTCGAAATTTCCGGAGCCCTCCACTACGGCGTCTCTCATAATCATATAGTGGTTTTGGGACGTTAACCCGCACATATCAATCAATCAGGCAGCAAGGGTGCACACGCAGCACACTCGTGCTGTTCGTTTCACTTCTATCAAATATTTCAGATAAATATATGGACATGTGATCACTAGGGGCACTCGCATATTGTTGGCAACGCGGCTGTGATTGAATATGTCGTGAACCCTGGGAAATCGAATGCAAGACATCGTAGTGGCGTGGAGATATCTTTTTTACTTCTGCGAGCGTGTGTGCATAGTCTGCGTGATAAAGCTGACAGATTAATCGTGCCGCTCAATGGGAGTGCTGCTCCTCGGCTAGAGCAAACGTGGTGGGCATTCCTGATCTTCGCCGCGGGCGTCTGCATCAAACTGATGGACGCGTGAACTCAGATACAAACTCGTTAATTCTGAGAAGGCGCGAGTTCAACTCGGGACTGGGATTGTGCCGGTGTGACTGTCGACCATTTAATGTGGTGAACGCTAAGCGGCAGCTTCTTTGCATATAAAATAGTTTGGTGAGCTTACACTACTTGTGCAAGGCTGAAGCCATAAAGGAGTTTGTGATAACCTAGCTTCCTGCTGCCTTCTAAATTAGTGGTCCGCTTATGTGCGTGGTCAGCTTCGAAGTGAGGACCACATCTGTTCTGTCTTAATTTTAATTGCACTAATTGGCTGAGGTTTAACGACAACTACAATGAGCTGTCTTCATTAATAAGGTTGTAGTTAAAAGGCAATTATCTCGGGCGAAACTACCGAGGACAAGATCAGTATCGATCTAATAAACATAATCCTGAGTAGCAGGGTACTAATTGCCACCATATTGATAAGGGTTAAATACATGGATTTACTTTGCCTGCTCGTGAATAACGTCGCATTAATTGGCATAGTTTAGTTTGCTCATCTACTAGCATGCTTTAAGCAGCCTGGTTTTTGGTTTTTATGGCTTCATTAGTACGGTAGTCTTAAGATGTGGCTTCATTTCCTCGGCTTTACAATGACTTGGCGTAATTAGCTTGGTCATAGCATGTCCTGCTCTAACTGGCCAAGTGTACCGCGCAGCCCAAAAAATTGCTGAATATCCATGGCGTGAATGATAACGAGTGGGAAAAGACTTCGGAGGCTTTATTAATATAAACTGTGAATCGTCTTTCTGTCTATTCGTCCACCCACACCTGCTGAGTGAGTCATTAACTTGACCGTCTTGTCACACGAGATAGGAGTGACAGACCCACGGCAACAAGAGCTTCACCCCAAAGTGATAAATAACCAGTCGCACGTGCTCGGGTGCTAGCCGGCGATGACAACAAAGACGACGCGCACCGGCCGAGCTGCGCACTAGTATCTTCTCCGGATACTTTGGCCTCTCGTACCGCATAGCCTATCAGAAACTCGGTTTATTTGGGTCCCCGGGCATGCTGGAATTGTACTAAATGAAATTGCTGATTCGCTTGCTTCGGCATCTTTAAATTTCCCGGTGGTGCTAGTAGCTACACAGTTTCCTTTTATTACTGCCGAACGATTCAAACGCCTGTTAGTCTTAAAAATCAATGAAACGTCGCTCCTACAATATGAAGAATTTCGGCACTTGCAATTCACATGGAACACCGCAAATTGCCTTTCCCGTCAATGTGAGGTGACCCTCACAAGCTTTCGCTGTAGAGTTCCTCGGTTAAATTTTTATCTCAACAAATCAGGATTTTCATTAACTAACCCATGTGCAGTTTGCAATGAACCGCAAACAATACATCACTTTCTTCTCACATGCCGCCGCTTTGCCTCACTGCGCTGAATAATTCTTGAAAGACCGATTTGTATGCTCGGATTGCCAGTCAATACATTCACCCTATTATGGTTTGGAGCCAGTCAGTTGGGTGTGGGCCGCATAGCTATTCTGTCAGCACTACATAAATTCATTCAGGCAACCGGGAGGATACGCTGCTAGTGGTACTGCCAAATATATCCAATTCTTTGTCCCCTTCCTCGTTCTTGTTCATTTGTTTTATATATTCTAGTTTATAAAATTGAGCACTTTTTTGACGTTTTTTCAAAGGAACGTTATTATTGTTCTTATCTAATTTTTCTTTCTTTTTTTAGTAGCATTGTAAAAAAATCTATTGTAAGGTATAGTGTGGCAAATCCCCCATGTGGGTATGAGCCAAGATCTCTTAGGTGACAAGACAAGAGAAGAATGTACTGGCAGACTATGAATATTATTAACACGTGGCCTCGGGTTTAGCTGTGGTAGCGATGTTGTGAGACGCTCAGCCGGTACTGACCTCAGAGGCTATCGTGCTGTTTATTATAAACAGACTTAGTGCAGGCAATAAATGCTTCATAATATAATATAAACACCCCAATCCTCCGAATAATATCTCCAAATTTTTGTGACACATTTATTGCATGGGTGCACTTCTGCATTCAGTGAAAAATCAAACATAAGAAAGAAGATGTCCCTGGTTTGAAAACGCCACCCAACTTACTCAACCGTCCTTGACTCAATGACTGGTTCCATCGTAACCAATGAAACGCTGTGGGCTGAGGGGTGGGTTTGATTTTTTCGTACTGGTAGGCTCAATCATGAGGGTGTTGCCAGAGCTCGGGAAGATGCCAAGTTTTGTGAAACTCGACCGATCCTGCATAGCACCCCTGCATTGTGATTGAAGGAAGGTGTATTTTTAATGAAGGAATCAAATAGTCTGGCACCTCTTCCAATCATTTCGTGCTCCCTTTGACTTTTCTTATTACAGGCTACATGTTATCTCTGCCTATTGTTGCAGTAAAGCACGCCTGCATTGTGAGCTTTAAGGGGTAAGCAGAGTGTGGTTTCGCGGTTGTCTGCAACACGCTGTTCTTCCCACTATCACACTCTAAAACACAGAGAAATGAGTGAAATAGCTTCATTGTGCACGGTAGTTATGCGAGACATTAATAGGTGAGTGGGCGCCTACATGGCAAGGCAGGCTAGCAGACTATTCACAACTCATATTTCTCGTAAATGTACCAATCAAAAGTTTCTGCTCTAATCATGTCATGTAAATCACCATTCTGGCATCACGAAAAGACCGTTCAAAAACTTGTAACGTCATGAGAAAACAGCGTGCTCGACTTTGCAAATTTATATGCTGTTTTGGGGTTCTATTAGAGACAGGGTGTGCAAACATGGGCTCAAAAGAGAAGTCAAGACACTGCACACAGCGGTAACAGAAAGATTGCACAGTGGCGAAAAGAAAGTTGACAAAAAAGTAAGGCAGTTTTGCATTATTGGTGCCGAGCCTGATGGCAGGACTGACCTCGCTTTGTTCCTCTTCAAATTTCCTTAAGTTTTTTTTTTGTTTTTTGTACACTTTTCTTTCTCTCTTGTTTAGTTCTTTACAGCTCTTGACTAATAAAGATCATAAATCCGGAGCTTAAAGTTCTCCACTCAGTGGTGTGCTTGAAGTCTGCGAATCAAAGGACTGTGGGACACCTCGTGTAGGGCGCTTATTGGAAGACAACGAATGAGGCTGAAATGGGTGATATGAAATGTACAAATGTGGAATTGAGAGAACCTGAACGCAAAGTGAGTTTTAATGAGAAGCAGAGCAAAGGGGTTAGAAGGGCAGAGAAGTTTTTTTTAAGCGTTTTTAAACGAAGGTGCGTGACACACTTTCGTGAAAAAGAACTGAGAGGCTCAGTAGTTGATACACGGCCAATACTGTAAGCAGCCCCAGGAAATGTGAGGTATTTAGGTTGTCTCCAGAACACACCTGAAAAACACAAAAGAGACTTCAATGCACACGTGGTAATAGTGGGAGGCACGATGGTGCCGCTCATCCCGGGCTGACCAGAAAGCGATTATTGACCAGGTAGAAAGGGCACCTAAGGCCAGTGGGGCCCTTGACTAGAGCAGCTTCCTTACAACTAACTTGAGTTTGATTCATGATTTTGTTTAGTTCTTTTTACGGCTAGCGGTGTAGGCCATATAGCAACGAAGAGTATTAGGTGCAAAGTCAGTGAGGCGCAGAGGATTTAGATGGTAGTGATTAAAAAAGAAGAGGGGGCTTTGATGAACTACAAAAGGACGAAACAAAATAAGGAGTGAGACATTTTATGATAATTTAACTGGAAGAGCTGTAATGTTCGAAGCGAGGTAAGGTTTTTTTATACCGCATTGTTATAAATCTAGACTGAATAAGCAAGAAATTGAGCTCTGATTGAATGAGAGATATCCACACAGGTGTTCAATTCGCCACGAGGGTACACCTTGGTTTTGGGGACGGCAATGAAAAGCTTAAGGAAGCTGCCTTAAGAATTGGTGTGACAGAGTATTGTTAAATAGACAGAAAGGTTAAAAATAAATAGTGCGAAAATAGAGGGCTTTTTACCTCAAGGCGGCTGATAACTAAGCTGTGACTTATTTTTTTCTATAGTCATATCAGTTTAATCAAAGCAGACAATGCATTAAGCCAACATAAAAGGAAAGGAGATTCAAATTTTTTTGGTAGACTCTGGCGACACAAATGTCACCATGCCGCTATAAAGCCGACCCAGATACCATACATTCATCAATTTATCGTTGGCGTAAATGTCGACGAGCGCAGGTTATTGTTTATATAAGTGACATGGGAGAAAATATTGGCAATTTCCATGTGCAGTGGGAATAGATGATATGCGAAGCAGGAATAAGGAAGGTTAATGTCATATGAACATCAGCTCAACGTTACGAAGCGTACGTATATAATGCCGTACAAGACTTCCATGTCATAATTTTCATGTTTGGACGTGTCATTTGCCTTCGTCGTCTATTCACGTCACGTGATACCGATATAGAAAAATGTGGAGCTAGCCAAACAGCAGAGAGCATGCTAAGAGCATAGCAGGCCGTCATACTTTGCATGACACGCATGCCATGATGATTATGTCTGGACGTGTCATTTACCTTCGTGGTCTATTCACGTCACGTGATACCTGATTTTGTATACGTTAAGCTTTCGAAACGTCCGCGAGCTCGCTATAAGCGTAGCGTATGTACATAGTTTACATAGGAACATCAGCTCAACGTTACGAAGCGTACGTATATAATGCCGTACATGACTTCCATGTCATAATTTTCATGTTTGGACGTCTCATTTGCCTTCGTCGTCTATTCACGTCACGTGATATTGATATAGAAAAATGTGGAGCTAGCCAAACAGCAGAGAGCGTGCTAAGAGCATAGCAGGCCGTCATATTTTGCATGACACGCATGCTATGATGATTATGTCTGGACGTGTCATTTACCTTCGTGGTCTATTCACGTCACGTGATACCTGATTTTGTATACGTTGAGCTACCGAAATGACCGCGAGCTCGCTATAAGCGTAGCATGTGTACAGAGTTTACATGACACTTGTGGCATACGTATCAAGTTTGGACATGTCATTTAACTTCTTCGTCCATTGACGGCACGTAATACCATGTTTGGTATATGTGAAGCTAGCGAAACGGCTGTGAGCGCATCATGATGGTGGTGTGTTGTCATGTTCTTACATGACACACATGTCAATATTATCAGTTTTGCACCATTTACATACATTTGTAATCCATTGACGTCACGTAACACCAAAATTGGTCTATATGAAGCTAGCGAAACGGACGCTTAGCGCTCTATGAGTATAGCATGAAGTCATGTTGCACATTACACGCATGTCATAATTATCATGTTCGGACATGTCATTTACTTTCGTCGTCCATTCACGTCACGTATGCCAAATTTGCTATATCTGAAGATAGCAAAATGACCGCGAGTACAGCATGAACACGGCGTGTAGTGATGAATTACATGATATACATGTCATAATTTCCACATTCAGGTCTGTCACATGTGTTCGCCATGCAGTCATGTGTTAAGATACTAGTATTGGTATACGCCACGCGAACGAAACTACTGCAAAAGAAGCAAGACCATGAATCGCAAATCATGACATTTGTGACATATATGTCATGATTTTCATGGTATTGATAGCCACTTCTGCTCATCATACAGTCATGTTATACCTCATCAATTTTTATATTGATACTATTAGCGAAATGGCAAGGAGAGCTAAAAGGCATAGGCAGTTAGATAGATAGATAGATAGATAGATAGATAGATAGATAGATAGATAGATAGATAGATAGATAGATAGATAGATAGATAGATAGATAGATAGATAGATAGATAGATAGATAGATACGCTCAAAGTCGCCGAAGTTCGCTTAGAAATGCTTGTCGTTTAAACATGGAGGCACTGATGCCTCAAAACAACCAATATCTTAAGCTTTATTTTTTTCACGTGCTTGAGCATTGACCGCCAAACAGATATATCGTTGCAACAAAAACAAATAAAGGACTAATGCAACACATGATAGTGGCGCTTCCTGTTATTTGGTCTCTGACATTTAACTTGAGGGCTTCAGACCTCTAAACAAAATGATTCAATCACCTAATTCTTGTTGCGACTGCGGTGAGCGTTACCTGGCAGCCTTGCTTCGCAGATGTGTTAGGCCCCATAACTTTCCAGGCATTTCTCGTCTATACTAATAATATGAAACTGATGGTGCTAGAAACCAACAGAATAAAACTTGAAATCACATATTTAACAGAAATAACCAGAAAGGAGAGTAAACTGTTCGTCCTTTAGCTCGTTTCCTTTTCTGTTTTTTTTTGTACACAATAGCGTTTATGCAGTGACCCACCATGGCATATAACACTTTCATATGCACGGTGTTATCCGCTGACGTATTTCCGTCATAAGTATGACGTCATAAAATATAGTCTTACAGATTGCTTGAAAATATATGCAGAAAGCTTTGTTGCCGGGGCGTGAGAACTACGACCTCTCGCTCCGCAGGGGGCGGCGCCATTTTACTGACCTATGAAGCGTATACAGTTCAGTTTAGGAACGGCAAGCTATTCAAATGCACCCTAAAATTGCAGAGGGTATCGCAGTAGTAAAAAGGCCTTGTTATTCTTCAGAATATTTTTTTTTTACTGTCGCAAAGCATCAGATTGAATGAAAACCATTTTCACTCCGAATGAACGGAGAGAGTGAAACTGCTGTTTACCTCTCTCGGAGAGAGAGTAATGCCCATAATATGGAATGTTAAGACGTGAGAGAGTAAAACGCGATTAAACTCTTGCTATTGATTACACATTGATGCCGTGGCAACCCGCGAGTGATTAGCGCTACTTTGTAACCACTGTTATATGTAGTAAAAAGTAACGAATTTGTTTGTTGTGGCGTGAGAGACGATAAAAAAACAACAGCGTTTTCAGCGCGCACCAGTGAGTTTCATCGCACTGGCAGACAGTTTGAACTCTTATTCTCCTCATTTTTAGACTCAGTTCTTTATAGTTAAATGAGCGAATACGACTTCGTTCATTCGGTCCAATTCAAAATAAATTCAAACGGCTATTGCGTCCTTTTTATAATAATATTTAGGTTTTATGGGATCACCATCGCACAGGGATCCTGCCGTAAGTCTAACGTTCGGAATGTCTACAGTAAAATATTGTGGCTTCAGTCGTGGAACGTGAACTTGAATTACTGAAAGTCTGTCTAAGGACGGGAATAAAACATAATTGTTCAGGGTGCACTAGAGAGGCGTGATGTTTTGTACACAGAAATGACTAACCGCTTAGCCAGTTCTTGCAAATGTCATTCATACAATCGTTTGCGCTATACTTTCCTACTGTAAAACGTGTCGGATAGACGTTCTGAGCTCACGAAGCACAAAACAAACACATCAAACACATGAACAACAGACCTAATGGTTGTTAGAAGCGCTGAGGCACTCCCGTCAGCGCTTCTAAACAAAGAAATTCAGAAAATTTATATGCATGACTAAAGACATGAAGAAATGAGTGCTCGTGAGCCGTCTACCTGTGTGGTGTAGTGGTCAGCATGTCGGAGTCTCAATTTGAAGTGCGTCTAGAGATCAAAGGTTCGAGTCTAAGGAATTTCTGGTGTTGCTTTTTTTGTACTCGTATTTAGCCACCCTAGCGTGCCGCGCGCGAAAAAATTTGTGACAATCAATTACAAAGCCCTATTTCGGCCCGATTTCTGCTATTTTTATTGTACTAACACCCTGGGTAGGGTCATGCTACTCTACTTCGGGCAGCTTAAGGCTGCTCTGTTGTCGTGGAATACTTTGAATATTTCTGGGAGAATAACTATATTTTGCCTGAAAAAGATGTGATTTACTCTGCAAAATAGACTGAAAAAAAATTGGCCTCAAATAGGCATGGTACACTGCAAATGTCGTTGAAAGACGATAGTCTTACCACTGGAGAGAGTGAACAAAACATTTATTTGATGTTTTATGCAACACAATGGATGAATGGTATTCTGGAGGTGCTGCGTTAGAGGGCCTTGAGCGGGTAGTGAACGCGAATGAGCGCATCGAGGCACTTTTGACCCGATCGCCATCTGCCAGTTATCTTCGAAAACGAAAGCGTACGCGCCCGCGGAAAAAGATGCGCGCCTCTCTAGGGAGTGATAATGTATAGAACGGAAAGCGACGGGTAGGTGCCATTACCATGTCGTCTTAACAAAGCGTTGAAAACGCTTACTTTTTGATCGTCACGTTGCACTGTCAGCGCAGCGAGATAACCGCTACAGTCCTTATAGTTACTTGTGTGTGCCTCTGCTAGTATGAAGACACACATACAAAACATCAACGTGTTGTTATGGAGCCTCAGATATACGCAATAATTGCTTTTTGTTTGACAATCGCACAATTATGATCGCTGAATCTTGAGCAATATTGGTGGGCGCAGCGGATGGGGTCGGCCATTTGGTGCCGTTTGAGGTATCGTTAAGGGTGGACAAACAGACAATTGTAAAGACAGACAGAAAAAAATTTTTCCGTCGAAGGTCCCTAAGAAAGACTATCATCTTTAATGTGTGACAAAAAATAACACCTAGCACTCTCTTAGTATTTAGAGTGTACACCACACACCATTCGGGTGGTCTCGAGAGCTCCGCAATTACAGCGAGTTCTGTCATAAGTTGTGCGATGGCGGGACGGACATCCGTTCAACGGACATCCTTCACATCCTGCAACATGCGAGTAAAAAATAGGTAGCTTGAATAGTGTTGGAAGGCCCTTTTATGAATTTTTATGCGAGTTGCTTGCAAATCTGATGAAAAAATCCTTTTGTTTAGATATTTTTAAACGCAGGTCACTGAGTGTGCACCTCTGTATTTTTCTTGATTCATGGTCATTCGTCCTATTGTATTTTACAGCAAGCCGAGTTTCCAACTGTTGTGCGGTGAATTAGTGTTTACGGCCCTCAGGTGCTAACCTGAAAGTAGCGCGTTCGATCATGGCCACGTTGATCGCATTTCGGAGGTGATGTGGTGGCGGCTGCTTTAGCGTCCGATGTCAGTGCACGTTACTGAGCACCAGAGGGTCGAAATTTCCGGAGCCCTCCAATATAGTGTCTAATGATGCCGTGGTTTTGGAAAGTAAAACCCACGGTAATGTTAATAATAATAATAATAATAATAATAATAATAATAATAATAATAATAATAATAATGGTGATGATTCCTATTACATTATTAACAATAACAATTATATAAAATATTATTATTATTGATAATACTAATAACAAAAAAATATTAATATTTAATATTATTATTGCTGTTATTGTTGTGTTTATTCACTGTTCTCTGTCATTTTTTCATACGAACATGATTTATGTCACGTGGTTGTGACATTGAATAAGGCAACAATAAAGAATTGCAGATATGAAACTCTTCAATTGAGCGAACTTGTTCAGCGGGAACAAAAAGTCAAATTACAGGTAATGCACGCTGTAAACTAACAGCAGTGTACACGGATTCGGTGGTCAACAATCTGCCTAGAGGTGAAAGATCCCGGTATTCACACATGTTTCATAGAAGTTTCGTCACCGCGTAAGTTCTTCGCGTATTCGAACTGAAAATTCTCCAGACATGGGTGTCGATTCACTGGAGGTGATGAACACACGGCCAGTGACAATAAATAGAGCGTAAGTTTTGTGTTTGACCATATATCATGTGTCCTACCTAGCTTGAAAATTGATGAAACACGACTTTTCTATTGCGTATTACGGAACACCTAATAACTGAACAATCAATACTGAAGGTGGGGATAGTTGTTCATACGCGCATTATGGGCAAGCAGTGTGCAGACGATGATAAGGTAACACAATGTCAACGCTGACTCTCAACTGGTGATTAGAATATACTGAATACTTAAACAATGAGCGTACTGAACATACGCAGAGGAGTTGGTCAGGAATGATATTGAGGCTCATAGAAAGATGGGATGGTTATGGTGCCTTGCAAGCTCTTCTGCGGAGGTGCATTCTGTTTAAGTGTCTGACTAGTCTGTACAGTACCCTAGTAAATCACCAGTTGAGAGTTAGCGCTTCTGTTTTCTTACCTTGTCTTCGTTCCGTCTATATGCACGCTGTTTTCACGCATAACTGAAGTACACTTATTGAACATGCGATTCTGGGTGACTTCAATAGTATTTTTTTTCCTTTGACAGGAACACCATGGCTGCGCGTTGAGCGCCGAGACAGGGGCCAGCGCATGGTGCTCACGTGCCGCGTCTCAGCAGAAATAATTCCCGGCAGCGTTCTCTGGTACAAGGACGGCATCGCAGTACTGGGTGACCGGGTCAGAACAGCTGACGGAAATGACATCGTTCTGGTTATCGAGAAAGCTGCGCCAGAGAACTCCTACTTGCAAGGTTATTACTGGTGCGAAGGTGTAAATGTGGTCGACTTTCGACCGGTGGAGTCAAAGAAATTACTCGTCCGCTTTCCAGGTAAGGAAGAACAGCTTCTCAGCCCAGCCGTCTGTACAGAGGTACATCCATGAACATTGGCGCTTTGAAGCAATTTCAGTTTATGCGCAAAGCTTGAAACGCTGTAGGCGGCTGTCACGTGTCCCTATATCATTGCCATGCTTTTTGCATTTATCTGTCAAGCAATGCTGCGCACTCTTGCTCAACCCAGAGCAAGTACTTTCCAAAACATTATTTTATGTTGAACATTCAAATATTGTTCGTAAAGTCATTTGCCTAATTCTCTTTTCATGTTAGGGATTACACGGTCATTACAAAATAAACTCTTAAAAAAGTCTTGCAAGACATGCGTATTGGTAAATTCACAATAAAATAACGTCAAAAGTGACATTCCTGTAGTGTTAAAAACGTTATTCATGTCCTGCACACCCTGTGGTTATGGGCTGACCCTAAGGTCATGTCTTCGACTCCAGCCGTCGCGGTCGCATTTCTACGAAGGCGAAATAGTACATTTCCGGGTACTATGCAAAGTCAGTGCACGCTGAAAAATGCCAGGTGATCCAATTACTGGAGCTCTCAACTATGGCGTCTTTTATAATTCTATCCTGGCTGCTCGAAAGACGTTTGCTTGAGGCCCCGCGCAGGGTGGCGCTAAAAGACATTAGCTTCAAAGTAATATAAAAGTAGATGACCTTGTTATCAAACAGTTTTTTTATAACAAATGCGAGTGCACTTCATAAATTGCATTTATTTTTGCTGAGAGGAACTGAAAGTCTTTGGAACGCCTAACACTGTATCAAACAGAATTTCCAAATTACAGTATGGAGCTACCGCACCTATTAAAAAAACCGTTACATGATTAGGAAGGCAGACGTAAAACTATTGCCGTACTTTCTTTCAGGTGTGAAGACATACGCCTGTAGCATGTCTCTGAACGGAAGGAATCCGCAACTTTACGCATTCTCTTCTAACGAGGCGCTTCGGTTTGCTTCTAATTTTCGAAGAGAATTCTTGTATGCGATTCATGACACAACGTTGGAAGGATACCACAATGAACTGCAAGTTGTGGGTGTTGTCCAAGACACGTAAGTATTGATAGCTATTTGGTGTCATTGCATCCATCAAGGTCTGTCACTCGTATGTAATGAAATACTATCTTCACAAGACTACCGAAACCTATGAACTGCACGAAACTTCTGTTATTACATAGATAAAGAGATGATGGGACCGCCTCTTGTCATGCTTCAGTGCACATTAACTTTAAAGCAAAGAACCATAACCGGACTCCTCAGAATATGTATGGTGTTATTACTCTTCTAATGTCGTTTAGTTTCGTTTTACTTCCAGCTATATGATTGATAAATATGTGGGATTTAACGTTCTAAACCCAGGATAAGATTATGAGTGACGCCGTAGTGGAGGGTTCGGAAAATTTAGACCACCTAGGGTTTTTTACCGTGCACCTAAATCTGAGCACACTGACCTACAGAGTTTCCGCTTCCATCGGCAACGCAGCCGCCGCAGCCGGGATTCAATCCCGCGACCTGCGGGTCAGCAGCCGAGTACCTTAAGCACTAGACCACCGCGGCGGGACTTCCCGATATAAGTGCATCATATTCTTGAAGTCACGATACTCTTCATACTTCTCGTGCGAATGACATTGTATAAGACCAGTTTTAAATAATCAACACTTGATCTTGTTGAAATATTATCTTAAAGCCTGTGTCCTGCTTTTCCTGATCCCCACAGCAACATATCTGCGCAAGCAGGCGGTAGCGCGTATTGACACCATGGACCCGAGTTAACGGGGGGGGGGGGGGGGGGTTTCGTTTTTCTTCCACGCTAAGCCGTGCGTGGCTGAGTCGGGTCGGGGAAAAGGGGATTCTGGGGGTGCAGAAAATTAAGCCTCCCGTTTAGAAAAAAATGGGTTTATTTACTATAAAGCGCTGCCTGACTCTATAAATTGCTGCTGGAGCGCGTGAATCCGAAGGCCAGTACTATTGGTCCTTTTCATCGTCGATCCTTATTCAACAAACTACCCGCACGTGAAAGTTCATCCAAAGCTTGATTCCCGAAGGTAAAGGTGTTTAACGGCCCGTTTAATGGTAGTTCCACTCATTAGTCTCAACGTACAGGATCTGACCTTGCTATCCCTTCCTTTATGGAGCTCTTCTATTCAAACGACGTTCTATAGTTGTCGGGGCTTTCTGATCTCTTCAAAAAAAATAAGGTCGCCTTTCTTGATTCGGTCAGACAGAGTCGCTTATTTGGGAAAAGGCATTGCTTTCAAATCCGAGAGGTATTATTTAAACCAACGCTCTCTGAAAATTCTGAGTGTTTTCTTTTTGTTGTCACATAGGTAACACATTACAAATATAGACAGTGATCTCGGCGTGAGTCACGTCGGGAAGTGCAGATATTCCCCTTCGATGAGAAAGTAAGCCAGAGTGTGTTGTTCTAGCTCTCGACAGTCATTATAAAGGTATGTGAATAGTCGAGAATTGATGACAGCTTCCACTTCAGTTAAGGTAGTTTGTAGCTGTTTTTCTGTAAGAGACGCTCTTCATATGCATTTCTTCGTCAGTTTGACAGACCTGTCAAGTGTCTCGTAAAAGCCACTCACCATGGTGCATGATCGGTGATAAATATACAGTTCATCCTTTGTTGGTGAATCAGCTACAAACTTCTTCATTTGTCATTGATTGCCATTGTGTCGAAAATTCTTTTTGCGGTTCATGAACGGTAAGACATTGTCTGAATATATAACAGAAGGAACAGCTCGCCTCAAGACGAAGCATCAGAAAACGACAAGAAAGCTTGCGGCAGTCATATCTTCGACTAATTCGATATGAACTACTCGAATCACGGCCCACGTGAATATTCAAATGTAAATTTTGGTGTAGTCATCTTAGTATTTTATGTATAGTGGACCGGCGAAGTCCAGTCCTGTTACTTGTAAGGTTCCGAGGTGGTCACTCTCTCAGGTGGTAACGGCACTGCTACTTCGGACAAATGTCTCACATTAGAGCTTTGCCAACCTATGTACCCTCTGATAATTTTCTTGATCAGTGTTCATCCTCGTAGTATCAAGAATCTCTCCCTTATTTGAACAAGTGTATTCGAAACTGCTGCATGAGTGCGTTGACAGTGGTACTACACGACGAGAAGCTTGCAGTAGTGGTGCTTCTTGGGTAATACAATTGGGTGCTTTTCGTCGTGAGATTTTTGCTGAATTGTAAGCGTCCCTGGACGAGAAGAACTCCATTTCTGAGGAAGCAGGTCTCATCGCGAAGCATAAAGCCCTTCAAGGTTTGAGCTGCCCATTGAATGCACTCAATTTCCTGATAAAATGCTGAACTCTGTACTTTTTCTATCTAATATAATTCGGCCACTTGTATTTCTTTAGCAGTCAGGGCTCCATGTAACGAGAACTTCCGCTTCATCTTCGTCGAAACCTTAGTATCCAAGCTGTAAAGGGGTGTTGACTTAAGAGGGAGCTCTATTTATGAATCTACTGAATGGGCGGTTCCTTTCAAACGACAACTCCAAACATGTTGCCCAATGCGTTAATTCCTGTGTGATGCTCAGTGGATTATCGATGGAGTTGAGGATTTGGTGTGTAGGGCATTCGTTTTTTTACATGTAATTGAGTTGGGTCCCCTCTACCAGACTGAGTTTGTTATTAGGTTGTAAGCGGACAGTCTTCTCGTTAAAAAATTAGCTGCGTTTTGCTCTCTTGGCCAGAGTCTCGATGTATGTATGCCCGTTTTGCTCTGAATCTCCGTTACCCTATGCCGAACAAAATCTTTCCATTTGTTAGGATCTTCGATTCTCCAGTACAGTGCGATCATTGAGTCAGTTCAAAACTGTACTGAAGTGATGGCCTTGTCCAGCTGACGGCGCACATAGTCGTACATTTGTGCTGAGATAAAACAAGCAAGCAGAACGAGTCCGACAAGACCTATTTTTATCAATGGTGCTACTCTGGACTTGCATAAAGCAATTGTTCAGCTTTTGTTGTTTGTATATCCTGTTGTGCAAATGTAGCAAGCTGCACTATAGGCTGACTAACTTGCGTTAGTGAAGAAATGGAGTGCGGAGTTGTCGCCAAGTCCACGTCCACTATGTTGGTAGAGCCGACGTATTCCTATGTTACAGAGGTGTGAAAGGTTATTGCACCGAGTCCTCCATTCATGTAGAACGTCCAAAGGTAACTCTTCCTCCAAGTCTATCCCCATGTGCCAAAGCTTTTGGAAACTGCTTTTCATCCGTATTGTGAAAAGAGTGAACATGCCGAGGGGGTTGTATAGGCGGGAGATCGTCGGTAGCATGAAGCGTTTGGTATCGCTTCTTTGTTACACGTTGCCCAGCGCGTAGGTCAATTGAGCCTACTTGTGTAGCTTCATCAATGCACTTGAAGTAACTCGGCAGCTTCCAAACGCAGCCGCTTCTTCGACCCAGTTCGCTCCAGTTGAAATGTTGTCGAGATATCTGGAATTCCTCAGTAATGTGGTCGTTTTGGTGTAAGCTGATGATGTTTGATCAAGGTGATGATGTATGATGACCGCCAACAGAAAGAGGCATGTCGTGCCAAATGGTACCCTTGCCTGCGAAAGGTTGCGACTTTAGGCAATGATTGAACTGTAGTGGCGCTTTCTCTAACCACAAGTAGTGCAATGCATGTCGGTATTCGCGGTTAACGCTTCCTTGGAGAAAGGCTTTTTCGATGTCTCCGACTAAGCCAATGCGCCATTTTCTGAAGCGGAGATCGGCACCCATGAGATCGGCATTTAGGTTCGGTGCAGTATGGAGACTGTCGTTAAATGAGAATTCTGCTTTTTCATGAGATAAAGCATCGAATACTCGAAGCATGGAAGATGGTGCACCATGTAATACACAGTGTCCTCTGCTTTATGTTCAATGACCTTTTGAGCTGCACCATCTTTCGCGTGATTGCGTATGCCAACATGACACTCTTAGCAAATGAGGACATCAGCGAAGTTTTTGGTGAAGCTGATTTAAACATGTCTTTGCGTTTGCTCTATTGTTGTTATTGAGAATGGTCAGTTTATGTAGGAGAGAGGCCACGTAGGGCTGATGCTACATCATGACTGTGCCGTTGACAAAATACAGAACTGGGTTTTCATCCGGGGTGCTCTTGTATTCCTCCAGTTTTATTTCTATCACTTCCAAGTCTCGATAACTGCTCGTTGTAAATTTACAGTCTGTCCCTGCCTTCAGAAAAATTGCATCATTGCGATACGTGATAGCAGAGGAGGAGGCTACTGGTACATGTAGAGTCCAGCCTAAACTAGTGTTGACGACCTTGAGTCCGGCGTCCAAATTTGGCGTATTGTCTGTGACAAGTGACCATTACTATTCACGACCCACCAAGACCTCGAACGCGTTTGAGCTTCCGGCTTGATCAACGTCAGAGAAGTAATATCGTTGCTGTTCAAGCTTGTCGATGAAGGCCTGATGCAGTCGTGGGATAGACTGGTGACAAATGTTTGTTGTGAAGAGGGCTTGATCGAAAGTGGCATCTGACTATGCAGAGATGTAGAAAAAACGAGCACATGCTGGAAAGCCTTCTCATCATGTGGTCGTCCTAAAAATCGCCTCATTAGGTTCTCGTGATTCAGTACGCGACAATTTATATTTTGAGCCAAATTCTCAGTGATGAAACTGTGCTGGCTTTCTCTATCGAATGAAACTCTAACTACGCATTTGTTTCCTTGTCTGGTGGCCCTATCTGTAGCTGTATGAATGAACAGAAGCCATTTAGAGCTGCCAGTTTCAATAATTTTAGGCTGAATTGCCGCTTTTCATGTTTGTGGACTGTTAATAGAATTCAGCAACCGAGGGCCACACATTGTTTTGGCATAGCTTCGATTGCATTTTGTACATGCTACGTTTTTTCAGCAATTTTTCGCCAAATGATATTGAAATGTATATCATAAAAATGGGCCTCCCCAAAGTACTCGTCTTTTTCTCGAGAGGAATCGGACAGTCGCATTGCTCTATGTTACGGGTATTTGCCTCACAAGAAAAAGCAGAAGTTCTTGCTTGGAACTAGCTTCGCCGATGTTGTTTGTGACTCGGTTGTGAACCGTTGATGTTGCAAAGAAGCTGTCGTGCTAGTGCGTGAATCTCTACCTTGGCACTTCGACATGAGCTCCTTCGAGACACGTTCAGGACAGTTTGTTTGCGAGACTATACTTCTGTCCGAATAAAAAACGGTAAAGATATATAGCTCGCCTTCTGTACTAGGGGGGGGGGGCATCCTGGGTGGGCCATCCTGGGTCCTCTGTGCGTTGACGTGCTGTGGCCCCATTGATGTCGAGGAGTATATCTTTAGGAAGCGACTTGAGTAGGATGGGGTAGAAAATCACGGAGTAATCATCCTCTGATACTCCGAGACTCTTAACGGCACGCGTCTGTGATTCAATCGTGTCGTAAATAAATTGAAGTCCTCGAACATCTTTCGAGGACTGCACTGGCTGCATGTCGATGAGTCGCTGCATCTAAGCCTGAATGATGACATCGATTTTGGTGGGGCGTTGTTTTAAAATGTCCAGGGCTTCACAATTGCAGCTTGCCGTTGCTGGATGCAAGTCCCGCATTAGCCGATGCCGCGTCACCGGTCAGAACCGAACGTAGATAGGCGAAGCGGTCTACGTCAGTGAGCATACCGTTGTTGTGAAATAATTGGCGAAACTGCTCCCCAAAAAGCGTCCATGGTGACAGTTGCCCACCGACCTTCCTGAGGTCGATTTTCAAAAGTAGGAAGGTGGGCTTGGTCATGTGCGACATGGGTTCAGTACGTGCCGCCGGTAGTAGTACGCGGTTCTGGGAATCTGAAAGTTGGCGTAGTCTATAATTCAGCTTCTCTGACGTGGTTGTGCCTTGATTGTTGTATTTAACAACCCGGTCGAACTCTGTCTCCGCTTCTACGGTTGATAGTAGACGGATGACGTTGCAGTCGGTGGCCTTCAGGTCGGTGTGAAGCTGGTTGAGGCATTCATTGAGAACGCAAAGCTCCTCTTTCGTAACGATTTCTTAGGCGAGTGTTGCTTCTGACTCATTCATAAACGCCTTAATTGGGCTCTCTCGGATTTAAGCTTCAGTTAGAGAGCTTCCATATTGCGTCAATGCGTTCAGCAACTGCAATTTGGTTGGTCAAATCGGTAAGCGAGAAGCCGACTACTCTCGGTTCATCGGCGTGGTTTGCTATTCCGATGGGTTTTGTCACCACATCTAGAAAATCGAGCCTCCCGTTGTGAATAAGAACTGGGTTTATTGACAATAAAATACAGACCATCTCCGTGGGTAGCTGTTGCAGCACGTGAATTTGAAGACCAGTACTCTTTCTATTCTTCATCGTCAATTCTTTTTTAACAAACAGCACGCCCGGGCTGACCTATTTCGGGGAAATCGGCGGTCACCCTTCCCTATTTCCATCTCTGATCTTTTTTCTCTGTCCTCTTTCTCATGTGTCTTAGCTGTCTTCTAAGCTGTTCCTTAACTTCTCATTTTCATTTGGCGGCTCGCGTTAACCGTGTGCAACTAGCCAATCTTGGCATACGCTAATTGGGTTATCGTAGTGGCGCATGGCTGGCGGATGCATGTTTCTCATATCGCGAACCTTTGTAGCGTCTTTTTGTGGGTTCCATCGTGCGTGGCACCCATCGTTACTGAGGTATATCCTACTACCATGCATAGAATATTTCCGCTCCTCAGTATTTGTGCCGCTTCAAAGCGCGCGCACACAGAAGAATTTTCTATTTTTCAGCAAACCAGAAAATTTTTTCCCTATTATAATGTGGTACACAGGGAGAAGCCCAACAAAACAGCCAGAACAGTGTCCCCGTTCGTAGTATCGCAATAATGGACTACCACGTTAGGTGATGGCTATAAATTTACAAAAATGGCTTGTGGAAACCTTGTTTAGAGAAGTCCGTGACGAATATAATTTGAGAAACCAAGGAACTTTCCAACATTCGGTGACATCCCCATCAGTGTAACACCCCATCGATGCATGAACTCTGCACGTGGAGTTGTTTAACAAAAAGATTTTCTTGACCTAACGGAGGCTCAGCTCCTCGAGTGCTGGAAACAGCAGAATTCAACTAGTGTGAAGTAAATCTGAATAGAAGAAGCAGTCAGCAAATCCCCACAAAACACTTAGTACTCACATTTGCCACAAGTAAACTACCACAAGCAATATAAAATGTATACACTCGACACCGATCAAACTCTATACACTAAATCCTCGCAAATGTTACTGAGACCAAAGGTTCGGCCTTTGTTCTTAGAGATACTGTGGTTGTGCTACTTGTTCAAATTTCGGCACCCAAAGCCATGCTATGGAAACCTGCATTAAAATCCCACACTGTGTACACTGTGCCAGAGACCATGTGGTATATTCACGTTCTCGTTCACAGTGTAAAAAAAACCGACATTATTTCACTAAAGATTTACAAAAACATGTGCTTCAAAAAGCACACCAAAAGTATCCGTCTTTTCAAGGCACAACCTACGCTGATGCCGCACGTCAGGAGACAGCGTCGCATCCCCCTCCACCACTAGGAAATGTCACGCAAAGTGAGTCAATGGCTATGGTGGCCGCCCCCATGGTGGAATCAGTCAAGAATGCTACACCAACCACGCCACAGACGCAGGCGAGTCCAGGGTCGTCGGGTCCTCCCACTGCGTCTAGCCAGGCGAGGTCGCAAACACGCAACAGCGGTCCCCTTTGATGGGCGTCCAGTGTCTCATATGAGAGAAGGGACACACACATGATTCATTTGGTGGCGGAAGTGCGGCGCGGCTCTTCGTTTCCGTATACAATGCACTACTTTCTATTCAATGAGGAAACAGAAATTATACAGTAGAATATCAAAGGACTTCTTACAAATCTGGACGATGTCTAAGAACTTCTGCACAGGCACTCACCAAAAGTGGTGTGTGTACAAGAAACACACTTAAAATATAAACACACCAACTTTCGACACCGTTACATTATTTTTGAAAGGACCGCAATGATGCCATGGTATCATCCGTAGGGGTAGCTGTTATAGATAAGGGAGGGATAGCATGTACATGATTCAAACTCCAGACGTCTCTTGAGGCAGTGGCTGTTCGAGTGATGCTTCTAAACAAACCCGTCACTATTTTCTGTATATACTTACTTCAACATTTTCAGCTGCAGAAACATGAATTCCAGTCCAATATTGATGAACTTCCCGAACCATATTTTGTCCAAGAAGATTTTATTGCTCATAATTATCTATGGGGAGACTCTCGTTGCGACGTGTAAGGTTGCCTACTCGAACAGTTCGTTTTCTCTCCTGGCGCCTGTATCTTGAATCGGAAAGGACCTTCATAATACAGCCACGGTAACAATACCTACTCTTTCACAAATATAATCATTCGATCTCCATTTCTGCTACCGGTATTCAATGAAAACCATAAATAATGGCAAATGCTGGATCCTACCCACCGTTTAAGCATCTACTTTTCTACCGGTGCTTTTAGCACCGGCCCCATAGAAAGCCTGTACATAGAGTCCATTGAGAGGTCGCTTCATCTGCATAAAACTTACATCTCATTTGTATATTTACTTGAAGTGAACGCAGAAAGCGTCCCTCATGCTCTACTATTAATGATTTGTCGAGCTTACTCTGTTTCAACACAGGCCTTCGATGACACAACCCTACTTGTTTCACCTGAAGAGTCTACCCTAGGAAACTTGAACAGAGCCTTAATGCAGCATACCCGCCCCTATGGGAGCAGTAGACTGTGAATTGCGATGTGTCCTTCCTAGCAGTTACAAAACACGTGCCCATTGCCCATATCCACACACAATTCCTAGAACTTAAACACAAATGCACACGCCCCGAGTTCTTGACAGTTGCTTCTTAGTCTAACTCTTATGTGTGCTAAGCTGCTGTCGGCCCATCCTTTTCGAACGCTGGCCCTCTGCATCCAGATACAAGGAATTTCACAGCGAAAGCTTACGCAATAATTGTGGCCGCTAATCACACCAACCAATTAGAACTACAAAAAGCAGTAATTTACACGGAGTCCCTCCGTGTGGTAAAATATGTGAGAACTCTCAAGAACAAAAAACGTATTTACCTCAGTTACTCCCAAATGATGATCATCATCAGCCTGACTACGTCCACTGCAGGACAAAGGCCTCTGTCATGGTCCACCAGTTAGCCCGGTCCTGTGCTTGCTGCTGGCAATTTATACCCGCAAACTTCTTAATCTCATCTGCCCACCTAACCTTCGGTCTCCCCCTAACTCGCTTGCCTTCTCTAAGAATCCAGTTAGTTACCCTTAATGACCAGCAGTTATCCTGTCTACGCGCTACATGTGTGACCCATTACCATTTCTTCTTGATTTCAGCTATGATATCTTTAACCCCAGTCTGTTTCCTGATCCCCTCTGCTCTAATCTTGTCTCTTAAGGTTACACCTACCATTTTTCTTTCCATTGCTCGCAGCGTCGTCCTCAATTTATTCTAAACCCTCTTTCTCCAGGTTTCTGCTCCGTAGCTAAGTACCGGCAAGATACAGCTGTTATATACATTCCTCTTGAGGGATAGTAGTAATCAAACTGAATAAAAGATACAAGAAGAAGGTGGTACAGGCTTAGCGCCTACATCCAGCCATGATGGCGCTTCAGTTGAAAGCTTCTATGAAGACCTGGAATCGACAATGAGTAAGGTAAAAACACAGTATACTATACTGATGGGAGACTTTAATGCAAAGGAAGGGAAGAAGCAGGCTGGCGACAAGGCAGTAGGAGATTATGACATCGGCACTAAAAACGCCAGAGGAGAGCTACTAGTAGAATTCGCAGAACGCAATAATTTACGGATTTTGAATACCTTCTACCGAAAACGAGGAAACCGCAAGTGGACATGGAGGAGCCCTAATGGCGAAAACAAGAACGAAATAGACTTTATAATGAGTGCACATCCAGGCATCGTGTAGGATGTGAAAGTGATTGGCAAGGTACTATGAAGTGACCATAGAATGGTACGGTCTCAAATTCACCAAGACTTGAGGAAGGAACGACAGAAACTGATAAGCAAGAAGCAAATCAATGAGCTAGCACTGAGAGGGAAAGTACAGGAATTCAGAGTCTCGCTTCAGAACAAGAACTTGGCTCTTAGTGAGGAAACCAACCTTAGCGTAGATACAGTGAATAATAATTTGACGAGTATCATTACGTAGTGTGCAGTGGAAGTTGGAGGCAGGGTAGTTAGACAGGACACTGGCAAGTTTTCCCAGAAAACGAAGAATCTCATTAAGAAGCGTCAAATCATGAAAGTCACAAGTACAACAAACAAAATAGAACAGGTAGAGCTTTCGAAGCTGATTAATATACGTAAGCTATCCGATGTAAGAAGGTATAACATGAAGAGAATTGAACACACTCCAAAAAACGGAGGAAGCGTCAAAGCAGTGAAGAGGAAACTTGGATAGGCGAAAATCGGATGTATGCACTAAGGGACAAAGAAGGCAAAGTAACTACTAATATTGATAGGATAAAGTAGCGGAGGAGTTTTACAGAGATCTGTACAGTAGCCAGGACAACCACGAATTTATTACTATAAGAACTAGCAGTAACCCAGATGACGCCCCACCAGTAATGATAGAAGAAGTCAGAAAAGCTTTAGAGAGTATGCAAAGAGGCAAAGGTGCTGGTGAAAGATCAGGTGAAAGATCTGCTGAAAGATGGAGGACAGATTGTGTTAAAAAACCTAGCCACCCTGTTTACGAGGTGTCTCCTTACGGGAAGAGTACCAGAATCTTAGAAGAACGCTAACATTATCTTAATACATAAGAAAGGAGATGACAAGGACTTGAAGAATTACAGGCCGATCAGCTTGCTCTTTGTATTTTACAAGCTATTTACAAAGATAATTGATAACATAGTAACGAAACATTAGAATTCATTCAACCAATGGAACAAGCAGGATTTTGAACAGGCTACTCAACAGTCGATCACATACATACTACCAATCAGGTAATAGAGAAATGCTCAGAATATAACCAACCACTATACATAGCCTTCATAGATTACGAGAAGGCGTTTGATTCAGTGGAAATATCAGCCGTCATGCAGACACTGCGGAATCAGGGCGTCGATGAAGTATATATAAACATCCTGGATGAAATATACAGGGGATCAACTGCTACCATAGTGCTTCATAAAGAAAGCAACAGAATACCAATCCAAAAGGGTGTAAGGTAGGGGAACACAATCTTCCCACTGCTATTTACCGCGTGCTTACAGGAGGTTTTCAGAAGCCTAGAATGGGAAAAGTTAGGAATAAGAGTTAATGGAGAGTACCTTAGTAACCTGCGCTTCGCCGATGAAATTGCATTGCTGAGTAACTCTGGGGACGAATTTCAACTCATGATTATGGAGTTAGACAAGGAGAGCAAAAAGGTGGGTCTTATTATTATTCTGCAGAAAACGAAAGTAATGAACAACAACCTCGGAAAAGAGCAGCGCTTCGAGATAGGTAATAGTGCACTTCAAGTTGTAAAAGACTATGTCTACTTAGGGCAGGTAATAACCGCGGAGCCGAACCACGAGATTGAAGTAACTAGAAGAATAAGAATGGGGTGGAGCACATTTGGCAAGCACTCTCAAGTTATGACAGGTTACTCCCTAATACTCCCTAATATGCACTCCCTAATACCAAAAACGTACTTACCTCAGTTACTCCCTAGTACTCCCTAATATGCACACTCTACAGACTTAAACAACTTGCCGTAGTGTGCTTGGTGCCAGGACTCCGTGAGATGCAAGGCAACATGAGGGGAGACAAGCTTGCCGCATCCATCTACGAAAGCACTGCCACTACACCCATATCTATTCCAGCACTTGAGCTTAAAGCCTCTATCTAACGAAAGCTCAGAGATTATTGACAGAGCATGAGGAATGGACACACACAAAAAACAAACTGCGCGTTATTAGGCCGCACCTTGGTAATTGGCCGCCAGTATCGAAATCGCGTCGAACAGAGGTAACATTAAGAAGTCTCAGAATTGGACTAACATACATGACTCACTCATATCTTATGTCTGGTGGCGATTCACCACTGTGTGACAGATGTGGTGAAGCACTAACACTGCTTCACATTTTAGTCGAGCGTGACCTATTGGACACTCTAAGAAGACAAGACTTTGCATTATCCTACCGACAACAGGTACCACTTCACCTACGATTGTCGTAGGCAGGGAACCACTTTTCACTAATAAATCTGTGTTGGCTTTTAAGAGATGTCCCCACATGTCGCGTAATATACCCAGGGATCACGTAGTGCAACCTCTCAAGAGAGGTTGTAGTTGCGGTGGCTACATTGTCCAAAAATACATCGCATTACGCCGTGAGAATAATTGACTGGTTTACATAAAAATTTAAAAAGAAACGTGGCATATATTGGGCCTGCTTAACTTACGTGCATCAATTAAGCCCAATTCCGAGGAAACTCATCTTGGTAATGGTTTCAGCGGGGGGCAGTTATGCGCTCTGAGCAATGATCTTTGTCTCGAAAAGTGCAAAATGGGTCCTTCATTTTGCAGTACCCTCCTTTGTGACTGTACCAGTTACATGGAGAGTAACAGTGCTTCCACCAAGGGCACGGCTACAAAGTAGCTGTGCAAGCTTAGAAGCATCATGGAGGCGTAAGGGCCTATCTGAAGTATTGTGTTTCTGCGACACGAGATTTTCTACTATGTGTGGCTCGCAATGTCTAGATCGTACACTGGCGAACAACATCAGGTGCACAAACATGCTACCTGCATTTTACTTCGTCTTCACCCTCTAGCTTCTCGTATTACGTCGTGCCTACGCCACTGATCTAAAACTGCACAACTTTTTACGTTTCATGTTATAAGCAGGCTCGAAGTGTTACATACAAAATACAATATCGCACAATGGCGTCCGATGATGTAAACATGATACGTACCCTTTCTTAGTGTATTGCTACGAGGTCAACCATTGTGAATCACACTGTAGCATGCTTTTCGTTTCAACGAAGCTTACGTCCGCACTCTAACATCAGTGTTGATGGACTTTCATAAATATCATCATCAGCCTGATTACGCCCACAGCACAGGAAAGGCTTCTTCTGAGATCCGTCAATCAACCCGGCCTTGTGGTCTCTGCTGCCACAATATAGTGAAAACTTTTCAATCTTATCGGCCCTCCTAACTTTCTGTCTGCCCCGATCAAGTTTGCCTTCCCTGCAAATCCAGTCAGTTACGCTAAATGAACCCACTCATTTTAATTAATAATGCCAGAAGTTTAGTTAATAAATTCGTCGACTTCTTGTCATGAAGTTTGTGTTTTTCCCCCCATATCATTAGAGTTACTGAAATGTGGTTTCATGAGGACATATCTGACGCCGACGTGTCATTACCAGGTTTTAGTGTTATGAGAACTCACACAGGTGAAGGTAGTGGGGGAGGGATCACTTAATACTTGTACTATGACCTGAAGGTTTTCGTACTTGATGCTCTGTTGCAAACTGAGTGTAAAGTGTATTTTGAATCACTTATACCCGTGCCACACGGGCATAGAAAATGACATTCGGTAGTGAAGGCATTGAGTTCCCGAATGACATTTTTTTCGGCGGTGCTGCTACATGTCCAAAGCGAATGGCATTTGCCTTGATGATGTCGATCGCAGCACCTTCCTCGAGAGCATCGGCTGAGTAGCAATAAAAAAAATAAACAAGCGTTTACAAGCTTCATACACATTCGATAATAATTAAAAGTATGCATATTACGCTGCCGTTAGAGTTTGTTCGTTACTTTGTTTCATGACGTTGCAACCGACCGTGTAGCAACTTAAGCCAAAGCTAGTCAGTTCCGCAGCGGAAAAAAAAAGTGGCGCCTGGCGCATTTATTTTACAACGCCTACCAGTCGAAGAGAAGTTTTTAAGCAGTTGTTTAGGTGAATAGTGTAAATAAAATACGCAAAAAGTTCCTTTCAGTTAAATCAAATGTGGTTTTATGCAATTACTTCATCAGCTGTGCCGTCGAGAGTGCGCATTTTTCAGTCGAATGAGTTCTGGCGATGGCATTAGGGCGAATGCCATTTCGTTCATCCGTGTGACACCAGGCGAATGACCTTCAATCTGAAGGCATTTATTATTTATTTTTTATACCTCAAAGGCATCCAGGGGTTTCACATGAGGGGTAGGCATATATTGTGAACAATGTCATTTGTGGTCAGTAAAGAGTTTTGGTACTTGGTTTTGTTAGAGTATGTCTTCGATTGTTTCAAGAAAATGAATGGGGCTGGAGATGACAACGGCGTCGGTTGGCAGATCATTCCAGTCGTTTGCTGTTTCGATAAAAAGAGAGTGCTGATGGGCCGAGTTGAGAGTCTTTCCTGGGTAAACAGCCAGTGGTTGTTTGATGTGATCAGAGTGACGATGAAATTCTTATATGACTGTCGTAACGATGCGTGAATCATAAGTCTTATGAAAGAAGCACAGCCGCTTAACTTTACGCCTTGTTACGAGTAGAGGAAGATTAGCTTGGCTTTTTAGTTTATTGACGCTTGTGTGGTAAGAGTAGGTCGAATAAATAAACCTTTCCGCACGTTTTTGCACAGATTCAAGTGTATTAGATTAGTTAGAGAGACGGGGATTTCAGATCGCACATGCGTACTCAGCTTTAGGTCAGACAAATGTTTGATAGGCGAGCAGTTTGACGGGTGAAGAACAGAAACTTGAATTACGGCGCAGATACCCAAGAACGCGATTAGCATCGTTGGTCACGTTCGAATTGTGATTTGACCAAGTCAGATCCTTGAATAAGGAAAGACCGAGATATTTATAGGATTGAACAGATGAACCGTTAGAACTGCCAATTACGTAGCGATGCGGTGGAAAGACAGTAATGAGGTTTTAGAGACATAAAGAGACTCTAGCCTTGTATCACACCAATTCATAATAATAATATGATCAAGCTAGAGAATTAAATTCTCGTTACAAGTGTATATGGAACGATAGAAGACGTAATAATCAACAAATAGACGTATGTTAGATGGAATAATATTTGGCAAGTCAATAATGTAAACTAGATATAGTAAGGGCCCTAAAACTGTTTCTTGAGGCACTCCTGAGAGAACTGGAGATGAACTAGAAGAGTGCGAGTTTGCGAATACAAACTGCTTACGGTTACTTAAGAAATTTGGTAACGAAGTAAATACAGCGTGATGAAGGTTTAGACAAGATAGCTTCAGAAATAATCTGTTTTATGGAACTTTGTCAAATGCCTTCTCAAAAGCAAGAAATAGTGAATCTACAGGAACATTTTTATCCAGGCTGGTACTGGCGTTGTTAATAAATAAGGCTAACTGAGTGTCGCACGAGAGTACCTATAGGAAGCCATGTTGATTGGGGTGGAAAAAGTTTTGGGGTATTACTATTATTGTTACGTGAGAATAAAGAACATGTTCTATTAATTTACATGGTATGCTGGTGAGTGAGATCGGACGGTAACTACTCCGAGATGATGGATTACCTTTTTTGTACTTAATTAGGAGATAAATGCCATTTTCTCTGCCCGTGTTGGTTCAGGCATTACTCTTGTTGTTGGCGTCTTCTACCACCCACCTGACCACATTGTGGACCCTTTTATTTCCCTGATTCACTCATTTCCCTCATTAACTCATTTAAAAAATCGCACCTCACGCTCCAAACATATTATGCCAGGTTGTTTCAACGTTCGAGATATACAATGGCCTTCGCTGGCATCGAAGAATGGTGACTTTAAAGTGAAGAGAGAAGCATTGCACTTTTCATTGATTTACGGTCATAAACAAACAGTCTGAGATGCTTTAAAAGGTACGGCGATTATGGATTTAATCTTTTTCAGTCCTCGGGTATGAGCGCACTGTAGTGGACAGGATATCATACCATACGGCAGTATTTGCATCTATTTCTTATCCTCTTCCTAAATCAAAATGTCTATATAATAATTTTTTTGACATTAACCTGCGGATCATGTTTCCGTTATAAATACACTTAGCACTGCATTTAGCCAGTGTGAAATGATCAGCTGCCTTGATGATGTTGATGCTAAAAAGGAATTTTTCCGGGACCTTGTTAAAACGTGTCATGCACATTTCGTTCCACTGGAAACGAAGATGACTAATTCAGAGCTGTCTTAGATGAATCGAGAAAGATTGCATCTATCGCGACGACTCGGACGTTTGTGGTGTGTTAAACGTGCCGAGAAAGCCGTTCGTACGACTCAATTTATTTCTATGAAGGAGGAAATTCGTTTTTAACACTTATTTCATATCTGTTTTCTCTTATGACAACCTCATCGTTCCTCTTTGTTAAAACAGTCTCAAAATTTAATTATTAATATTTTCCTGAAGTTAGGGAGTATTGAGCTTGATTTTAAGTTTGGATTTTAATAGTGTGGAGAAAATAGACATTGCATTCCTCACAAGATATTCATCATGAACTTGTCACCATTTAACTGTCGTTTTCCAGAAATCTCTTCAAACCTCAAAGGTCTCTAAAACATAGAAGTCCGCTAAAACTCTTCCTGTCTTTAAATTGTGAAACAATTAGTCTTTAATAAGTATAGACCTATTTCTCTTACATCTCACTCGTGCAAAAATATTGAACACATAACAGAAACAGGCATCATAGAATTTCTGGAGTCAAATACAATTTTATGCGATGCTTGCCATGGTTTTCGACGTGGTCACAAACCAACTCAGTTATTCATTTAAAATATCACTGCAGCTCTCAATGCTGGTGACCAAATATTGCGATCTTCATTGTTTTTTCAAAATAATTTGATACTGTACCACACTGTAAACGATTAGAAAAGCACTCTGTCACCCTCAACCTTCAAGCATTAGTTAATTGAATTTTTTTGAAACCGGTTTCAGTACGTACAATTTAGTTCTTTTCAGGTCGATCAACTATTTCTAGTGTTACGGCTTGCGTGCCTCAATGCTCCATTCTAGTCGCTGTACTTTTCCTAATATACATAAAAATCTACCACATAAAATTCCCGTTAAAATTCGCATGTACGAGCACGAGTGCGTCTTTTACCATATGACGAAAACCACCAATGATGAAATAATTTTATTGATCCATCTGCATAAGTCGAATGAAGGTGTTAAGCTTGGAAGATTCAAATTACCTTCCGCAAAACTTTCTTCATGTCATTTACAAAACGCTAATTTTTCTTTTCTTTTGCCTATTAGTTTTGTAGGTTCACTTCTGGAAAATTGTGTCTGGATGCAAATACTTAGGCATTTTATTTTCTAAGAATCTGACTTGGTCACATAACATTGAAGTAATGTGTAACCGTACCCCTAGAAAACTGAGGTACCTGCCACGTACGCTACGTTTGGCCCAAACTAATACAAGGCTCCTTACTCAGAAAACCTAAGTTCGCCCAATACTCGAGTGTGGCTCTGTCATATGGAATCCTACAAAATTTCTGACAAAAAAAACGAATGCGTCCAAAAGAAAGAAGTACGCTTCATAAATCGTCGCTGTGACAGGTATTTTTCACCTAGTTCTCATCTTCATAGCCTTGAGCTTACTACTCTCTCTATTTGTCGTCACCTCGCATCATTGAAGATAATTTACACTCCCAGTCACAGTCCACAATTTCCTTCACTCTGCGACTACATAACACCTGCTGAACTAACTTTCACTAGACAGCATCATGAGTTGAACATGCTCCTTTTAATCACCGAACAAACTCCTGTAATTGCAGTGTTTTGTCCACATCATAGAAATATGGAATGCGCTGCCTGGGCATGGTAAACCTTTATCGCGTGATGAATTCATTCAGTACAACAATAACCACTGATCTTCCCGCTCTAGGTCTCTTGCGTTGTGTTGAAATTCATTTCTTTTGTATTTTCTATAAGGCTGATATCCTATGAAGGCTGATATAAGGCGATATCCAATGAAAGCTGAAAAATGTTAAAACAAAAGTAAATTATTATATACATTTCATTATAAGCTTTTTATTCGCAATCAGCATACATTCTGTACCTTGTACAATTTTGTTTACAATGCATGGAGACCGCATGGGGTGTGTCACGAAAAAAATGCTTCGGACCAGTCACATAGGCATAACTCACGAAAATACTTGTTAGAGAAGCATTCACTACATGTATCGGGCATCCCACTTACCATACAGCCCAATTTTGGAAACAAACAGGAACTGCGTTACGCGAACCAAAACTTCCCAGTGTACTGTAGTAGCTACTACTAGTTTTCTTAGCGATAAATAGTTATTGAGTCATAATCATATTCGTAACTCAAAAAGTACTCGCCCAACTATCAAAATGTCAATGAAGCAGATGTGCATCTATTGAAACGCCCTCTGTCTCTGCTACTTTCAACAACGTACTAACTAAGGGCTCATGTTTTTTTCTCTATAGTAAAGAAAGCTCGCGAATTGAGAAAAATAACACGCGACTACACAGCTGCGTGCATCAGAAAAGGCCGGCTTCAAATAAACTCGCTTTGAGATTGCTAGTAGCACTGAAAAATAATTAGAAAGAAAGAAAAATGCAGATTGTGTTATATCCCATCTGAAGAAACGCACCGGCTTCTTCACACAGCCCGACTGTATTCAGTCAAAACAGAGATCTGGCCGCGTTATAAATGAAAACAGTTGATCGTGGGAAATGAATGGCAATAGCGGCGTACCATTGGGCGGAAATCCCTGGAAAACTGTGGCGCATGCTGTTGTTGCTCGACATGAATCTTTGCCAATGTGCGAAACGCTGTCTCAGGCAACGGAAAATAAAAGAAGCGGAAGCTTCTAGTAATACTATTTGAGGGAACTGCTTTCTAATGCCCCGTGTCATCACGGTTGCAATTTCTTTTTTTATATAATTTGCATGCTTTCTTTATTCACAGAAAAAGAATAAGCACGCAATGAATACGTTGTTGGAAGTAACATATACAGATGTAATTTCAGCTTTGTACATCTGCCTCATTGGTATTTTAATAATTAGGCGAGTAATTTTGGGTTACCCTTACAACTATGACAAAAATTTGTTGATAATGAACGAAACAGTTATTAGCGTCTACTTCGGCTTACAGGAAAAAAATATGCATTAGCTTTGCTCGTGTAACGCCGTTTCCCCGTTTCTCGTTTTTTTATACCGTGCTGAGTTTGGGACGCCCTTATATGGGACTTCTAACTTACAAGTTATAAAATGACTTGTGCAGGATGACTTATTAGTCAATCTTGCACAAGCCAAAGCGGGCCCTGTGTTTGCAAACCCTGCTTTACAACAACTTTAAAAGGGTACACACTATTGAATGTTCTCACCTTCTCTTTAGTTTATTTCTTTGTATATCTTTATTGTAAGGCTGCACCTTAACTAGAACGTCTACGCATTCAACAAGTAAAGCAAAGAAGTTTCAATAACTAAAATTAGGTTAGGCTTATTTTCTACTTTTCTTGTGTTTTTCAGAGCTACTGACGACGCCGTGAGGTTTTTTGTGTTCTTCAGGCAACTCGAACAGCTGTCAAGAATGACAAAACAGGAGGAAGAAATGGACATAATTCGATCTCTTAGATCAGCCGTAATAAACAGCACTTCCTCACTGATCACTTCTCCACGAGTCCTTCCCCACAAACTGAAAATTAAGAGCACAGGTAAGAATCCACAGCAGAACTAGCAGTGACATAATAAATCCTTACTTGGTTTATATTTGAAATTTTGCAGTGGTTAGCCTTATTTTTTTACGATACAGGGCAAGGCTTCAGAAGAATTAGGCAATAAACATGTCTCTTTTTTTTCATATCTCAAGTACTCTGCATACATTGCTATAAAATATATTGCTTACATATAATTCGTGACAGTAAAAAAAAACGCAGTGGTGCTCTCTTAACAAGGCCTGCTTATTACATGGAGCTCATGACTGTTGAAATCAATGTTACAGCTTAAAAATTCGCGTATGGCAGCCAACTTTAATGTCTTTTTTTCTGTATACTAACACTAGAGCTGCAATGAATATTCCTTCTCGTGTCTCGGTCATTCTTATTTCCCAATGTTCACAGTTGGCGAAATTTTATAGATGCTATGGCTAAAGCACACTGCGGACCACTGCTTTCCTCCAATCAAAGTGGAAGAAAAATAGCACTGAGATATTTTATATGCCTAACTTCGTGCTTAATATTCATACATAGCAGGTATTCTACCGTACATCTCGTAAAATGTCTACCATAGCTCTAAAATAGGCTAGATTAGGCGCAAATAATGAAGTAAATGGTGTGTTTTATTTTACTTACTCGGTCTACTTTACCGCTTGTTTTCTATGCAATCAGCGAAATGTGGATTTTTCAAGCGAACTAAAGAACGGACAGTGCTTTGTGGCAGGAGCTACCGTTTTTTTAGATACCAACGTTTCTGTAACACTTCCTCAGAATGCCATGGTAATAGTTCAAACACTGACAAGTCGACACTGACACTGTCGTTTGACTCCCCTGCCTGTGAAAAGCGTAGACTGGCCAGGATTCCAAGCTTCTGTATAGGCTCAGTGCGGGAACATTCAATCTATATCTGAAATAGAAAACCTTATTGCATCAGCCTTAACAACGCATACGTAACTTGTGAATGTGTCGCTACCAAGATCACAACTTGACGCACAATATGAATACCTTCGTGCAATTCGTTGCCGGGCAGAGAGGAAATACAGGAGGACGAAATCACCATCTGACCTATCTACAGCACGTCAAGCACAACGACATGTATTGTGACACCTCGATAAGCTCAATAGGCAACGGTGGACGGTATTTTGTGGCTCTCTTGATCCCACAAAACCCCTGTCTCGAATATGGGAAACTGTCCGAAGCCTTCAGGCGCCCACTCAACAGTTGTTTACTTTTCGATCTTTGACTCTAAAGCAAGGTCGACCTAAAGTAGAGGTTGCAGAAGATTACTGCCACTTACTCGTAGGTATGTCCTCCTCATCGATATCGCCTTCGTGTTTATCCTCACCGCCATCCAGCGACGATCGCCTCAACTTACCATTCACAATGCACGAACTCGACGCTGCGATTTTTGCGTCCCGACGGTCGTCCGCGCCAGGGCCTGACGGAATCACTTATTCGGCTCTGTATCACCTCAGCCAAGAAGCAAGGCAGGCTCTCTTGTCGTTGTACAACTCTACGTGGGAAACAGCGACAGTCCCAGAGAGTCGGAAGTGCAGCCGCATAGTGGCCTTACTGAAACCAGGCAAGTGTTCACACGAGTTGTCTTCTTATTGACCCATTGCCCTAGCCAGTTGCATCGGTAAGGTGATGGAGCGCATGGTGCTGGCGAGATTGGAATGGCTGCTGGAGAATAATGTCGGCTTACCAGATTTTGTAAATGGCTTCTGTAATGACGGTGTTGTAGCTCTAGTTTCTTCTGTTGAAAAGGAAAGACAACGTCGGAGATGGGTAGGGGCCATTTTCTTAGATATAAAGGGCCCATAGGATAGCGTCTACCATGAGGCCATTCTTGACGCACTTGAAGACATCGGCGTAGGTGGCTGACTACACACATGGATAGTGAGCTATCTCAGAGGACGTGCCATTTTTATGCCGACATCTGACGGTGACACAGCCAGGCACCTCGTAAGCCGTGGAGTACCGCAAGGCGCTGTCCTGAAAACCATGCTTTTTAATATAGCACTCATTGGCCTTGAAGCTGAGCTTCCCGACGTGGTCAGAAACAGTGCGTATGCGGACGACATATGCATATGGGCATCTGGAGCAACGCGACCGCAACTGCGAGCAAGGCTACAACAAGGCACATCAATAACATCTAAGTACTTACGTCTTCAGGGCCTGGAACTTTCAATAGCAAAATGTGCTGCATTGGCATTTACGAAGAAATCAATGTCGTGGTACCCAATCTTCGCTTACGGAGCTGTGATTCCCGCGGTCAAGCACCACCGCTATTTAGGGGTCGTCATTGATCGCAGCCTGTCCTGATCAAAGCATGTGACTGTGCTGCAAAACAAACTAATCAGTTTTGTGTATGTTCTTCGTGTTTTAGCAGGACTGAGATGGGGCTGTTCAGAGAAGTCTTCTGCAGTTATACAAGGCATTGTTTGTGGGCTGTATAAGGTAGAGCTCACCTGTGCTTTCCAGCATGCGGGTAACGTGCCTTCGTAATTTAGAGAGCCTTCAGGCACGAGCACTGAGAATATTCCTTGGCCTGCCACGGTGCACGTCAAACTCTGGCACTATAGAGGAGTCCCACACCTACCCTATACAGGTTTACACGTCCTGTGAGCCTCTTCGAGTGCACCTTTGTCTGCTGACCCGACATGCACAGCACCCGTTGTCTTCGCTACAAGTGGACCGACCAGGCTGTACCTATTCGCGATGCCTCGATACGCATAGGCACATGATCCCTTCCGGCTTTGCACCCTCCGTAATCCCTGCAGTGCCTCCAAGGACATTGACTAAACCGCTGGTGTGCCTTCACATACGTGGAATTTTGTATAAGTCGCGTGTTTCTTATATTGCCCTCAAGCAACTCACCTTGACACATTTAGATGACCAATACAGCGACTCTATGCACATTTACACCGATGGATCCATAACTTCATCCGCCTCAGCTGCAGCCTTCGTTGTCCTTCAACTCGGTGTTTCCCGAAAGTACAAATTAGATCATAGGTCATCTTCGACAGCTGCAGAACTTGTTGCTATACAAGAAGCCATATATTTTGCGAACGACCAAGCACCACGTAAATGGACAATTCTTTCTGATTCAAAATCAGCGCTTCAAGCTATCCATTCTTGCTCAAGAAGAGGCCAATTTTACGAGTTAGCATTAGCAATCATCCAAGCATTTGACCTAACAGACAGCAGCGGTCACTTGATTACACTCCAATGGATTCCTTGACACTGCGGCCTGGTTGGCAACGAAACAGCCGATAGCAAAGCAAGAGCGGCAATATACAACGCTCTTATGTACGTCAAAGTACCGTATTCGCAAAGTGACGTCAACACATTGTTGAGATCACTCATGCGCAAATTCGCTGCCACCTATTGGTCGCTACCAGATCACCGGAACAAGCGCCTGCGTGAAACAGACCCCGGTATGACTTTTCGTCTTCCAGACAAAATAAGCCGAAGACATGCTAATATCCTGCACCGAATTCACCTGGGCGTCGCCTTCACTCGCCACTACACCCACCTAATCGGCCGTGCGGACAGCCCGAATTCTGAACGCTGCCAAGTGCGCGAAACGAAAGCTCACATATTTTGTGACTGTGCATTATTCGTGGCGCAAAGAAAATTACTAACTGCAACGTTGGCAAGCATAGGTCGAACACCTTTAAGTGAAAGCCAGATATTGTCAGCAATTAAACAAAGGCTGTTCTAGACTTTATAAAAAGCACTGGACTAGAAACTAGACTGTAGGGTACTATGATAAGTGGCTACTGTACATACGCACTACCTCTTCTTGTCCCCATCATCACCCTTAATCCCTCTTTCCTTCCCTTTTCCTAATCTCCCGTGTAGAGTAGCAGGCTAGAGCAAACAAGCTCAGGCCGACCTCTCTGCCTTCTAATAAATTCTCACTCTTTCACACTGACAATTCAATATTGGCTTATCATGCTGTTTTAATTGTCGTAATATTTATCAGTACCTTGAAGTACAAAAAACAAGGCAGGTACGCGGAAGTGTATTTTAAACTTTGCCTGCTTCCTCGCAGAGATGTGCTTTGAAGACAAAACGAAGCTGGAAGAGACCCTGACGTGGCCAACGACTACTATTGGAAGAGTTGCAGTTCCTCGTGAGGCATGTATTCAGGGTAAGCCAGCGTTGTTTTCATTTTCTAAAGCAGTTTATGTCAAAATGTTCATGCCAAGAAGGTGTGCCAACACACAGTACAGATTGCCTAGGGACTCTGTGTTCAAGGTCAAGATATTTTGTAAGTGTAGTGGAGCATATGCACCAATGCGTATGCACCTTCGGAAGAAGACGAGAAGCCCCGCGCTCGGATTGTGCGAGTACCTGTGCCTCCTTTGCCAGCCTTGACGTATGGCGCTTTTCTGTTGCGACCTCAATACAAATGCTCTGATTCAATAACCCTCCTCCCATTCGGTAGAGGCTGCTGAGATCCCCAAGCAAACGTGCAGCTTTGCTCTCGCAAGTTGGCCAAAAGACCACCGCACAACATGACTGACGCCGTCACCAACCAGCCCACCCCTGCGCAGCCAGCACCACCGGCTGTCCCGTCTCTGTGCCCCTGCGCTACCCATCAACGGGACCCGCCCATCTTCAGCGGCAGTGGTGAGCAAGACGTAGAAGACTGGCTCTGCTTATAGGTACGCGTAAGCGCCAGAAACAAGTGGGACGACGATTCTAAGCTCACCTAGGTTACCTTTTACTTGGCTGACGTCGCTAAGCTTTGGTTCACCATCCGTGAAACCGCCATCGCCAACTGCTCTCACCGAAGCGTTCGGCTGACCAACGGTCCGCAAGCTCCGTGCTGAACAGCGTCTACACGACCAAGCACAGCAGCCTACAGTGACGTTTCCTAATTATATTAAAAATGTGCTAAACCTCTGCAGGCGTGTCAACCAATCTATGCCTGACACATTCTCAAGGGTATCGAGGATGGCGTATTCCAGGTGTTGGCGAAAAGCTCGACCACTGTGGCAGTCTTCGTAAACCTGTGCCAGAGCTTCGATAAAATGCGCTGTCAGCGTTTCATTGCCCGGCACAGTGTCCTACCACACGATATCACACGATATTGGCCGTCACAGGCGCAAAGGCCACCTTTGGCAAGGGACCCTCTCTAATCAGATTAAAGACTTTATCAGACAGGAAGTCGGCCGACAACTCTCCCTGCTGCCTCATAGTGACGCGCCCACCGCAAGCCTGCTTTCGACACTGCAGGAGGCCATACGCACCGACATTTGTGATGCGTCTAGTGGCTAAGGTACTTGGCTGTGACCCGCAGGTTACGGGATTGAATCCCGGCTGCGGCAGCTGCATTTCCGATGGAGGCGAAAATGTGGTAGGCCTGTGTGTTCAGATTTGGGTGCACGTTAAAGAACGCCAAGTGATCGAAATTTCTTGAGCCCTCCACTACAGCGTATCTCATAATCATATAGTAATTTTGGGACGTTAAACCTTACATCACCACAATAATCATCAGCCTGACAACACCCACCGCAGCACAAACGCCTTTCCTGTGTTCCGCCAGTAAACCAGGTTCTGTGCTTGCTGCTGCCAATTTCCACCCGCAAACTTCTTAATTTCATCTGCCCACCTAACCTTCTGTCTCCCCATAACCCAGTTTCCTTCTCTAGGAATCCAGTTAGTTCCCCTAATGACCCACATATCAATCAATTATTGAAAAGTGTGATGCCCTCCCTGCAGTTCCGGCCCCTTACCCATGTTCTTCCGTGCCATATTCTCTCTAGACTGCCCGCTACGGGCCACCTGCGCCAGCTTAGCTGTGTCCGTGGGGCACCCACCGCATCCGGGCTTCCTTTAAGCACCACCTCATCCCTCCTCACCTCCAGTTTTCAGGCCGCCGCCTCGCTCTTTTCGTCCATCTGATGCGTGGCGCATCCACGACAGCTGCCCTATCGGCTTCGCGTGTGGCATCGCTGGCCATATTGTACGCGTCTGCCCCCACCCTCCCACACCTATATACGCATCCTTCAAAACTAATACACGCCGCAACATGCTACCACATCTGCATCTGAACAGAGGCAATCTGACACCGATTACCGCTAATCAAGTGCTCGTTTACCATCCCCGCATCGCCGATTGCCATCGCCTATGCGTCATCGATCGCCTTCTGAGCAGGGAAACTATTCAGCGCAGTTCCGGAGGCACCAACTGCAACTTCTGCGTCATTCTCATGGCCTCTATTTTCGCCTGAAAACGTTATTGTTGTCTACGTTGTAGGAGTCTCCTCAGTAGCGCTTGTTGATACTGGGGCCGCCGTTTCTCTGATGAACGAAAAATTTCGTCGGAGAACCAAGAATGTGACCACATCTCTGTGTGACCTGGTGCTATCCACGGCAAACGCGCAACGCATTCATTCCTCCGCTGTATGTACGGTGCGCGTCGCCATCCTAGGTGTTCTGTACATGGTTCATTTTTACTTCTACCGTCTAGCTCTCATGACCTCATGCTAGATTCGAAATTCCTGTCACATCACGAAGCTATCATCAATTGTTCCTGCTCGGAAGTGTTCCTTGTGCCAACACGTGAATTTTCATCACCCGACAGTTCTCCTCGTCTTTGCAAACTAATCGTTTAGGACGATATCAACTTGCCTCCGGAAGCTTCACTCCCTATACCCTTTTTATGTGCTGCGCAGCCTGACACCATTGTGGTGTTTACGCCAACTCCAGTGTTTACTGAACGCAAGGACATCGTTCTTCCTTTCGCTGTTCTTTTAATTGCGCAGGGTTTAACCATAATGCTGGTTACCAACCACCGCAACCACCCCATTGGCTTATTCCATGGTGAAAAATTAGAATATGTGCATTCTGTGGATACTGTCGATGATCTTGATCTTACCGATGAAACCTCATTGTGGAAGATTTCCACGACCACTCTTCCGTCTGCGCCATCAAGTTCGTCAGCCTTCGACAATGGCATTAACGCAGACCCCCCCCCCTCTCATTGACGCCAACTTGTTGCTCTCCTTAGCAAGTTTCTTTCTTCTTTCGACTTTCAACAACTTTCTTTAGGCCACACCCCGATTATAGTCATACTATGGACACGGGCTTCCATTCGCCTTTGCGACAGCGTCCTTACCACGTTCCGCCGGAGAGCGCCGCGTCATTAGGGCGCATGTAGATTACATGTTTCAACTGGAATCATACACCCTTCCTAAAGCCCTTGGTCATCACTTGTGGTACTGGTTAAGAAAAAAGATGGCCACATTTGATTTTGCGTTTAATATTGCCACCTAAACAAGATCACAAAAAAGACGTCAACCTGCTAGCACGAATATTGGATGCTCTTGACTGTTTACAAGGCGTCGAGAACTATATATCCTTGAATTTGCGTTCCGGATAATGGCAGGTGCCAATGGCCGGATGTGATCACCCTAAAAGAGCCTTTATAAAGCCGGATGGTTTATATGAGTTCAATGTCAAGCCATTTTGACTCTGGAACTCACCTGTGACATTTGAGCGAACGAATGATACCATATTAAAATGCCACAATTAGAAGATTTGCTTTGGTGACCTGCACTATATCGTAGTCTTTTTATTATACTTCCGGATACACCTTGCTCATCTTCACGAAATTCTTACGTGTCTAACTTCTGCTGGCTAACACTTTCACACTGAGACGTTTCCTGCTACGCCACCGATTACCAAAGAGAGGGAAGACCACTTAACCCCTTGTCTTTTCGGTTCGTTCTTGGCTATGCGTCTCAATCACTTCTCACATACAGGGATTCGTGCTGGGGTCGCAAAGTGAGAGACGCTACTACCTGTTTCTGTTTACTGATTCATTTAATTAAATAGCAAGTGCAAATGGCGTACACACATACTGCCCGTGAACGACATCTGTTACACGAAATTGTAACACATCAGCAAATACTCGTGACACGCGAAAGAGGATACATAAGCGAAGTGTGACAATACAAGGATGCCTAAATACAGAGTAAACACATGACGACACAAATTATAAAGTCATTATTCAATAAAACCGCGCAATGTCTCGATTCGCCACCTCCCTTTCCGCAAAAATATTCTGAATAACGTGCATAAAGTCCGTCTCACGAAAGGTCCATGTTGACGGGGGCCTCGGAGCTGGTTGTTCGAGTCGGGGCTCAGGGCTTCTTCCTGGGGTCATTAGCCAATTCGTCACCGTCTTCATCGTCTCCGTCATCGTCGCCTACGTCATGCCTCTCAGTGATTTCTATCCTAGCCCTCTTTCGTAACACTCCATTCACTCGCCTCCTATCCCTAACTTTCATTCCTCATCGTACCGTCCTTGCCCCAGTCATCATCTCATCACCTCTCATCCTCCTTCACACGTGGCCGCTTTTCTCGGGTTCCGACTCTGCCCCACCGGGGCACCAAACCAATCGCCACAATCGACGCGGCATATTTCCTTGTCAGTCGGAGTGTATTATCTTCGGCGGCTGCCCCCGCGGCCCACACCTCTAGAAAACCCTCTCCCAAACAAGGCCGAGCAAGTAACAATGTCCAAACTCAAGCCTCAGCGAGAGAGAGATGGGCGAGCTGTCCCAAGACACTTTAATTACAGATGAACAATGGTCCCGATGCTTCCGGTACTTGATGAGCCGGTGTCCAGATCAAGTCTCAACGTTTCCATGCAGCTAGGTGCTTCCCGCGAAATTCTCCGTAGCCACCGCTTCTTCGTCATTCAACGCCGTGGCTGGCCATCCGCGCAGAACGCAGTAATGAGCCCTGGAGCCACAAAGGCTGACGAAAAATCAGACCGGACCCGGCACTGGCGCTGCGGCAGGGTCGCATTCCCCGAACCAACAAAGGTGCTCTGCTGCTCCCTCATGCCACAAATCTGAAGGGTGCGCACGGATTATTGCCACCGTACACTGTCACACTGTCTGTAGACCACAAGGCGCCGCCCGGTCCTCGTGTTTGCGCGGGGGGGCCCGTGAGAACAGCAGAAATAATCCTTCCAGGTACTCCACTCCAGAATGCCCATTCGTTACACCGAAGGTTTTCTTTTTCTTTTTTTTAATGCGTGGGTTTTAAGAAATGAGCGTCAACATCTTGAAAGGACCGGGTTCAGTCCGTGTTGGCGGGGACGTCACAATCCCTTCACCTTGCAGAAGAATTTACCCAGCGGGGAAATTCACACACGAGGAATGCGGGCGCATAGCGCCTTCGGGTTGCGCAGCGAAATGGAGACATTGCGGCAGTCCTAGGAATACGGTAAGCGAACACAGCACACTTGTGACTCAGCCCTGGTGACAGCACGTCGCTGAGAGGAACCAATCTGTGATTGTTGCTGAATCATCACCCTCCGCGAAGCAGTTTGATTCCGTGTTTCTACAACGCACAACACACTAGAAACCTTCAAAATCACCGCAGAAACTCGTGGATGACGCGTGGGCAAAACGCACACTGCTCACAGCTGCTCGTCAGGTGGTTTGGCACTTAACGTTCAGTCAAGTGTACGGAAAGTTCACTACCATGCGAGCACATCACACACTTTGCCTGCAGTGCCACTCTCAGCAAAATCGAACAGAGAATACACACATTTCAATACGCTTTCATTCCACACAGGCACAAAATTTTAAGGCCTTATCGAACATTTCAAACCAAACGAAAAGCGGGATGGCGTTACAACATAGGTCATAGAGGCAGCAACACTGAATTACCCTCGCATACCATCTCCTGCCCGGCCTCTGCTGCACCTGTCGGTGAGGGAAAGGGACCTTTAACGCGAATTGCGTGTTCGGATTGGCTGAGAACGTAGCGTATAGGCTGTCCAGTGCAACTGTGACATTGGGCATTGTACATCAATACCGATCACGACAACCCTGCCTCCTAACGAGGCGCGACACTTCCGTGCGGGGAGACGCCGTGAAACCATTTCAATTTGAACTTTCACCTCGCCTTGTCGATACCGGGGCTGCTTCATCTCTTCCCACAAGCCAGCCCTCCCCGCCTCCTATCGAGGCGCGACACTATTGTGTAGGGAAAACGCCGTAGCTTGTCTGTTATCTTTACTTGTCTCAATATGCCACATACCTTCCCGCAAAGCTCGTTTAAATAAAGGAGGTGAAGTTCGTCTCACAGAATGTCCATGTAGTCGGGGCCTTGGAGTTGGCTGCTCGAGTCGGGGCCGAAGATTGGTTCTTGGCGTCGGGGTCTGATCTGTCCTTTTCGTCGCTGTGTACTTCTTTTTCTCCCCTCAGAATTACTCTTTTCGCCTTTCTCCTTGTTTGACACGTGGCCGCTTTTCTCGTGTTCCGACTCTGCCCTACCGGGGCACCAAACCAATCGCTACTATCGACGCGGCATATTTTCTTGTCAGTCAGAGTGTATCATCTTCGGTGGCCGCCCCCGCGGCTCACACCAGTAGAAACCCTCTCCCAAACAAAGCCGAGCAAGTAACAATGTACAAACTCAAGCCTCAGAGATAGAGAGATGGGCTAGCTGTCCCAAGACACTTTAATTACGGAAGAACAATAGTCCCGATGCTTCCGGTACTTGATGAGCCGGTGTCCAGACCAAGTCTCAACGTTTCCAAGCAGCTCGGTGTCTCCCGCAAAATTCTCCGTAGCCACCGCTTCTTCGTCATTCAACGCCACGGGTAGCCATCCGCACAGAACGCAGTAATGAGCCCTGGAGCCACGGAAGCTGACGGAAAGTCAGACCGGACCCGGCACAGGCACTGTGGCAGGGTTGCATTCCCGGAACCAACAAAAGGGGCTCTGCTGCTCCCCTATGCCACAAATCTGAAGGGTGCGCGAGGATTATTGCCACCGTGCACTGTCACACTGTCTGTAGACCACAAGGCGCCGCCCGGTCCTCGTGTTTGCACGGGGGGGGGGGGGGCGTAAGAACAGTAGGTACTCCACTCCGCAATGCCCATTGGTTACACCGAAGGTTTTCTTTTCCTTTTTTTAAGCATCTTGAAAGAACCGGGGTTCAGTCCGTGTTTGCGGGGACGTCACAACACTAATAAGTTCCACTTCGCAGCACGCAGTTTATACATCTTGGGACATGTCATCTCAAAAGACGGTGTTTTTCTGGATCCCGATAAGCTTCGAGCAGTCGAGGAATTCCCAAAGCCCATAACGCTGAAAGCCCTCAGAAATGTTGTTTGTCACTGCTCATACTTTTGTCGCTTTGTGCGAAACTTCGCGTCCATAATCGCACCTCTGACGATTCTGCTTGCCACCAGCAAAAATATAACCATATGATGACCTGCATGTGACGACGCATTTCACTATCAGCGCTGCCTGTTAACCTCCCCACCTGTGCTTCGTCATTATGACCGCACTTCTCACACAGAAATTCACACCGATGCAAGTGGCGTTGGTCTTGATATACTTCTGGTCAAAGACAGCACAACAGTAAGGCACCCAAGCGGAATACGTAGTCGCTTATACTCCCAAAAAAGCTGCATTAAGTTACTCACTCACAGAGAAAGAGTGTTTGACGAAAAATTCGGCGTTGATGAAGTTTCGCCCGTACCTTTATGGCTGTATTTTTAACATGGGGACAGCCCACCACGCTCTTTGTTGGCTTTTTACCTTGAAAGACCTGTCGAGACGGCTGGGTCGTTGGGCACTTTGATTGTAAGAATGCGATATTCGTGTCGTATATTGCTCCAGTCACAAGCAAGTCATGTGCCGATGCACTGTCCAGCTCACCAGTAACACCGGATATCGCTTGTATGTCGCCCTTGTTAACACCATGTCACCACTAGACACTACTGACATGCTTTCGGAGTACCTTAAAGATCCACACCTTGCCACGTCACTCGACTACCTTACCGATCCATTGGCTGTCCCTTCCATGAGAGCGAAACGCCGTCACGCAGCCCACTGTTCTGTGTCAGACAACAATCTGTACCGGCGTAACCACATGCCAGGTGGTCGAAAGTGGCTCCTTGCGGTCTCTTGTCATAATCGCTCTGAGATCTGCATGAATTTTCATGCATATCGCTTAATGGCTCACGCCGTTGAACTGAATACCTACGAAAGGCTGCGTCAGCGATATACTGGTGAGGAATGTATCGCTTTGTGCAGAAATATGTTGAGTCTTGCACTACATGCCAATAAAACAAGACACCGCCGCGACACCTTTCTGGCATGTTAGAGTCACTGCCTTGCTTGGCTCGCCCATTTGACCGCGTGGGTATCGACCTCTACGGCTCCCTACCCCATAGTAGAGTTTGGGAAACTTCAGTTCCCGGGATAGATCGGCGGATCTAATATGAAGTGAAACTTTGAATTCTTACATTTTTCCTCACAGCACTAGCTTATTGACTTTTTGCGTATGAGTTTCTGCCATTCGTTGCTCAAGTATAGGGGAATTACAGACATTCTCTGGTAATGAAATTGTACTTTGCCAACTTCTTCCAGATCTTGTACAATGCCTGGGTGTGCACACTCAATTAGGTCTACTTCGGTTTTATTTTGCCATTAGGACATTTCCACCTCTACTTATTGTTGGACAATTTTTTGTAGAAGGTCTTCGAGATTTCTAAATTATTAGGTGCTCTCCACGCCATCAGTGCCTTTTCTCGGCATTTCTAACATAAATGCCATTACTCCACTCTGCAAGAAAGTTTATCAATACGCGTGATGTAGCCGAGAGGAGGCGTAGCGTGTGAAGAATAGAGCATGCTATAAAGAACGAAGAAAGCCTCAAAACAGTGAAGGCAAAACTGTGCTTGGGCAAGACTTGGATGAGGGAGTTTCGATCCACAAAGGCAAGGTCACACTCAATGTAGATGTAGTAGTAGAAGTAGCATAATGGTTCTAGAAAGGCCTGTACAGCAGCCGAGACAGCGAATATGATAAGTTAACACGCACTTGCAGACAATGGGAATCTGACGTGCCACCAGAAATGACAGGAAAACTAAAGAAAGCCATGGAAGGTAGGCAAGGAGGAAAATCCACTGGTGAGAATGTGTTGACGCCAAACTTGTGGAAAGACGGTGAAGAGCGCATGTTAGAAAAACTGGCCACCCTCTATACAAAATGCCTTATGACGGGAAAGTTACCAGATTGTTTGAAGACTGCTACCATCGTCTTACTTGAAGGGAAAGAGATATGTAGAACTGAGAACGCCACAGGCTGATCACTTTACTTTGCGTTGTTTCCGAGCTATTTTCAAACACCATTATTATTAGAATGAAGGAGGTATTATTGTTGAACCAATCTAAGAACCTAGCAGGATTTCATGCAGGCTGCTCAACAATAGACCATAATCGATTAATCAACGTTTTTCTGCTATTTCTAAGACACAGAGGAGCGGGAAATGAAAGCTGTCTTCTGACAGCTTGACAAGCCCGCTTACCTCATAGCGAGAGCTCACGGCATCACAGTAACAGTTACAATTAGAAAATTATTTCAAAACAGATGCAGAAGAAAAAAAGCCACATGATTTTGAAAACGCAAAGTCACTTGGAAACATGTATTTCAACAACCGACTAATGAAAAGACCAACAAGTGAAAAAAACTAAAATACACATATCCATAACCTTTAGCGTTTACAAATTTCAAGCGTAACTTGCTTTATATACAACAAAAGACATCAAGATTAGTTAATGTGTATCTATTACCATGCGAAGGTGAGCCATGGAACAAGCGTTGCACTGAAGAGTTTAAACGCGTGGCCGGTACCATCCTCGTCTCCTCTTTTATTGTCGCATAACTGCATAATTTATTGGCACTCAAAATCTCAAGCATTTTATATTCTCTTTTGTTTCGAATTTAAAGCGGACACTTGGAGTACTGCGATCCAGCTGATGAATGGTGATAGATGTCTTTAAAAAGTCAGGAGAGGCATAGGCTGGGCCACCTAAACCTGCTGGTTTTTATAATAAAGTTTTATTCTCCTCCTCCAAAAAGTACATGGTAAGTAACCTAATCAACGCTTCTTGAATCTTATGTATTTTTGAATGTTAGAAAATGTCGTCGTGCCCCAGGCCGCTACGCAGTAGTTCAAATTGTAGCAGAACAGTGAATTGTAAATAATTTCTCAAGCCTGGAGAGAAGGTGTTTCAGTTGACCAACTATTCTGCCAAGGCGAAAACACTTCTGGATTGCTGCATGAGCACGGTTTTTTCTGGCACACATACTATCAATGAGGTCATGGACATATGCGCGGAATAAAAGCAACTCGTATGCACAGCCTTTAGAGATTACTGGAAGGCATTTGATTAGGTCAAGATATCAGCAGTCATGTAGAGTCTATGAAATCAGGGCATCAACGAAGCATATATAAGCTTACTGAAAAACATTTACAGTGGATCTACGGTCACCATAAGTCTCTATAAAGAAAGCAACAAAATCGCTACATAAAAGGGTATAAGGCAGGGAGGCACGATCTGTCGAATAGCATTCACCACATGTTCACTGAAGGTTTTCAGGGTCCTAGATTTGGGAGACGTAATGATAACAGGTAATGGCGAATATTTTATTGACCTGCGATTCGCAGATGACATTGCGTTGATGAGTAACTCAAGGATCAGGTTACAATCATGATTACTCAAAGGTACACGGAAAGCAGGAGAGTAGGTTTGAAAATATTATCAATAAAACGAAAGTAATGTGTAAATACTTGACAGAAAGCAACGCTTTGCGTATAGACCACGAGACACTAAAAGGTAAAATGAAATACATCTACTTAGGACAGGTAGTAACTACGGATCCGAACTATGAAACTGAAATAACTACAATATTCTGATAGGCGTGAAACAAATTCAGCAAGCATTCCTAAGTCATGAATGGTAGTCTACCATTATCCCTCTAGACGAAGGTACATAAGAGAGAAATCTTGCCGGTACTTACCTACGGAGCAGAAACCTGGAGGCTTACAAAGTGGGTTCAGCTCATATTGAGGACGAAGCAGCGAGCAACGGAGAAGAAATTGATAGGTGTAACCTTAAGAGCTTGGAAGAGAGCAGAGTCGATCAGATTAAAACGAGCGTTAGGAATATCATATTTAAAATCAAGAAAAAGAAATTACCATGGGCAAGGCTCGTGACAAGGAGGCAAAATAATCGGTGGTCACTAAAGGTAACTGGCTAATTTTCAAGAGAAGGCAAACGCTTAAGTGGGAGACAGAAAATTAGATGGACCGATTACATTAACAAGAGAAAGCAGAGGACCAGGTTGATTGGCCAAAAAGGGAGACGTTTGTTGCCCAACAGGCCTATACAGTTGGCATAGTCAGGCTGATAATATATGTATAATAATGAGATCTAACAGAGAATAATGCCAACGAATGTATAGGGGAAATTATTAGACTGAATCGTAAGCTACATGTTAACAAACAAATGTGGATGAAAGGATAACATCTTGCCGTGGACAGAAACAGATTTCTGCTCACGATGTCTACCGGTTACGCTGACTTTTACCTATTTGTTTATAATTGTCACCATGATGTCAGCAATATATCCGGGTAGTTGTCTGAAGTGCACGGGAACCTTGAAAACACACTATTCTTATCATTTCACAATCACAGAAAGTGTTCATATAAGACAGGGTTACCAAACACGCGGCCAACTGGCCGGTTGCTGTCCGTGTCTTCGCAAGAAATGAATATTTGCGACTGTACTAAGCACAGAACTCAGTTTATTTTCTCACCTATTCAAAATATTAACATTTCATTCGAGTAAGCTACCGTGACAAAACTGGTTTGAAGCATTTTTTTTCGTCATGCACCCAATGTGGTCACTACGAGTTTGAACATAACTTCAATATGTAAAGTGAATGTTTCAAAGCCAGAGTGCAGTTTTAGGTCACAGTGGAAATCACCATCGATATGCGTTCTGAAACCCGATGATTAATGGTGAAGTTAAGTGACATGTCGTTCCAACTTTACCCATGCCCCCTCCCCGCTTCCACCATCTTTACTGCAACGGCTGCTTGGGCAAGTTGGTTCATGATTAAGATAATTTTACTAGCGCAAAATGTTTCGAAATGTTCAATCTTTTTCGCGCTTGCAAATTTATTTTGAAATTCACTGTACCGGATCTTGTGGGGCAAAATATCATGACGCTTGCCCTCCAGCTGAGATGACTTGGAGCCACTGATGTAAGAGTTCACTTTCATATATTTTTATAGGTGATGGTCAACCCGTCGTACGGCGCTGTGAAGGCAACTTCACGACAGGGGCCCACTGGGGGAATATCCAAGGAATATGTGAGCGCACTCCATCTCAAACAACCGTAGACCTCCGCAACCTCTCTATGGCAAGTTGTGGTCGTATCACTTCACCACTCCATGCTGTTCGGTTGAAATGTTCATTTATTATTTTTTTGAAATTCTGAATTCATCACGCAGTTAAGAACTCTCAAAAATCAACTTACTTGCTACCTAAACTATTTGTTCTAGGCCTAATAAATTTTGTTTGACCAGATGCATATAGTGTCACGTAACCTAAAAGCCGAATATATAAGTATTTACCTTATTCTGAATTTTAATTACACACAGAATTTTTGTAATGTGTAAATTGTTACATGAATTTGTGGTGTGATTACTGAAGATATTATCATCATCATCATCATAATCCTGACTACGTCCACTGCAGGACAAAGGCCTCTCCCATGTTCCGCCAGTTAACCAGGTCCTGTGCTTGCTGCTGCCAATTTATACCCGCAAACTTCTTAATCTCATCTGCCCACCTAACCTTCTGTCTCCCCCTAACCCGCTTTCCTTCTCTGGGAATCCAGTTAGTTACCCTTAACGGCTGGGGTAACTAACTGGATTTCCAGAGAAGCAGCGATGGCGCAGTTGTAAGAGCATCCGCCTTGATGCAAAAGGTTCGTGGTTCAAATCCCTGTGCCGCGCAGCTCCCAACCGGATAAAAAAAATCCGCGTGGTGATGGAACTGCATTACAAGGCCTGGGGGGTAGCCTCACCGGCAACCACCGCCGGGAACGCACTCCCTCACCAGAGAAGAATTCGCCACCCTGGTGCAGTATCTGGCCACTACCTCCCACATGCATACGTCAAATAACTGAAGATATACTCATTCTAAATATTTATGTGTTCTTTTAATAATCTTTCCTAACAGATGCAACTAGGCAATAGGTTCCTACAGTGTCGGAGACAATGACAAAGAGGCAATTATTTTAATGAGGATATTTTCGAAATTCGTGGAATCACCATCTATTTCAAAACCAGGCAATGGTCACCAACACGACCATCGCTCCTACTGCTGAACGCCTCCGAGAGCTCACTGCGGACAGTGATAACCTCGGTGCCCAGGATGTGCTGTATGTGGCAACGACCCTGGAGAACATAGTATCCGCTGGTACTATCGAAATACAGGTAAGCAAATGCTTATATTCAAAACTGTAGCTGTTTCCCGCACAATTTTTGTAACCCACTTTGACTCATTGCTGCAGTATGGAAAACTCCAAGGCTATCCTGGCCCATAGTACATCCGCTTGTAACAAAAGATGATTTTGTAAACTCTTATTTTTTGGTTGCATTTCCATGTCAATTCTGAAATGCTTGCACTGTAGGAGTAAGAATCTGTGCCGCAGAGTCCGATGCCACGGTCTCTTCGAATAGCTGTCGAAGTAGTCATCTGCGTGGCAATCGGCACTCTTTGGAAGACTCCTGTTCAATCTGTACATTTTAAAGCTGGAATTTCTTCGCAGATGTAACGGCAAACCTGAAGTCTGCATAAATATATTATTTTTTCCCAAAGAGATGCCTTTCCTTTATAGTACCATATTTCTAAATTTTCTTGCTTATAGTAAAGTGCAAGTTAGAAGAGACAGTATTAAATTATGGCCTACTTTTAGACCGCAAATTTACATAGGTTTTAATAAGGTATGTGCTTCACTATGCGAAAATGCTGTGGCGCTTAGCATTTTGAATATTTATACTAATAATAACATGAACGATGCCATCAATTATGACGTTTTGCACCACTATGCAAGAAATATCTTTTGCAGCTTAAAGGGACAGTAAATATTACAAATGGAAATTTAATACAATATATGTACCAAGTCATCTACATATCATAGCATGCCTAAGATGCAATCGACTGACGAGAATAAAGCTCATTCACGCTGTGTTAATGCTATCGTAAGGTAAAGTTCTCCGCTAACGGCTTTTAAAGGGAAGATAATTAGCTCGTCGATACAAAATGTTAACGTATGAGGTTTCGGAAGGCCAGCAAAACCTAAAAAAATTTGGAGCTTTCCACATGGCACACGTTCGTTTTGAAGAATTTACTAAATATACCTGCGTAATGAGCATCACATATACAGTGGTTCTCAAGCCCATATAACTAGGTTATTTTTTACCTATGTATTGGTGCTCACTAAAGCGGGTGGATGTTGACAAATGAATTAGCGAAGTCACAAAATTCACTCAGCTCATACACCAAGTGATCAAGTGTCTCCGATGAGAAATATAGGAATAGGTACCACAAAAATGCGCTTTATAGAAAGGTTTTTCTCTTGATAATTGTAGGTGGAGGAGAAAGATTGTTTTTTGCAATGAAAATATTGAGGTATGAATGAGTCCACCACTAATATGTTTTGTGGAAAGCAATCACAACTATCAGGATAGCGATCACGCAACTGTTTCTTTGTGAGCATGCTTCAAAGAGCATCCTCATGTGTCTGGAGAATATCTTCAAATAAGTGGACAAGGCTTCACTTCAAAATAGGTTTTGAAACATAGGAGATACACATGAATATACATAGTTGCGAAATTCAAATAACCCTCACGACACTTTCAGCGTTGACTGCTTGTGACTATCAGCACTGCTTCATGCTCAGCATTACACCAGCAGCCCCGCCGCGGTGGCCTAGTGGCTAAGGTACTCGGCTGCTGACCCGCAGGTCGCGGGTTCGATTTCCGGCTTCGACGGCTGCATTTCCGATGGAGGCGGAATTGTTGTAGGCCCATGTGCTCAGATTTGGGTGCACGTTAAAGAACCCCAGGTGGTCGAAATTTCCGGAGCCCTCCACTACGGCGTCTCTCATAATTATATGGTGGTTTTCGGACGTTAAATCCCACATATCAATCAATAAAATCAGTTTCCCAGAACTATCCTGCAATAACATCATATTACGACTGGCAATCACCCTCCAGCTTCCATACGGTTGCGTAGATACGCCGAATGAGAGCGGAATGTATTTGATCATCAGGTGCAACAAATACTTGCCACAAACATCAGAAGCCCGTCTTCCAGCCTGTGGGCAGCGCATGTTCCTCTAGTCTATAGAAATTACGGCAAACTCTGAATTTGTGTCGACTACCGTGGGCTGGACAAAGACGCTCCACCGGACTCCTACACACTGCCACGCATTGACGATACAAATGACGCCGTACAAAATACGAGGTTTCTTCCTCTCTAGACTTGAAAGCATGGTGTTGGCAGATCAATGTGGTGAAAGAATATAAGTGTAAGACGGCCTTGCGAACACCATCTGCGTTGTACGAGTTTAACCAGATGCAGTTTGGTGGGTGTACAAACGGCCACAAGCACCTTTCAGCGTGCCATGAACACTGTATTTCACACACTGATAGACCGCGCCTGCGTCGTTTATCTCGCCGACATTCTAGTCATCGCAGGAACGGAAAAACAACATCTACAAAATCTGGACACAATTTTGCAGAGGCTGCATACCACCAGTTTTAAACTTGACCATGAGAAGTGCCAGTTTGTGTTGACGACAATGTGTTATCTCGGTTATCAGATATTTCATATTGTCGTACGACTATTGCTTGAATGCATAGACGCCGTCGGCGAATACCATGCACAAACTTTGTCAAAAAAGCTCCGGGTATTTCTAGGATTGGCGTCAAACTTGCGCAAGTTTGTATTGAGCTTTGCGTTGACTACTACTCCTATCACGAACTTACTGAGAAAAGGTGCTCACTTTCAATGAAGTACTTACCAGAACAACGTTCTCGATACCCTCAAAGACAAGTTTACACATACCCCGTGCTCTGCCTTTTTGATTAAGATTGATTTACAGAAGTCCAAACTGATGCGAACCAGATTGACCTAGGGGCGGTTTTACATCAGTGTGACACAAGTGGGCGTGGGCACGTCATCTGTAACGCCAGTCAAAAACTATCAGACACCAAATGGCATTATCATTCGAATCAACTGGAGTGTTTGGCTGTAGTATGGAGTGTGGACGAAAAGTTTCACTACTACTAGCTTGGCCGACACTTCATGGTAGTAACAGACAACTCCGCATTGGCGTGGATGTTCCAGAAGCACCATCCCAAGCACAAGTTTGCCCGATGAATCGTTCGACTCCAAGACATCCGTCACTGTGGTGGAGCCCAAAAGCAGCTAACGGATGCTGTATCGCGTAATGCGATCCAGTAGCCCTCCAAGATAAATAGATGAATATGCATCATGTTTTCTCAACAGGCCGTGACCAAGGCCGAACGCGCCTATGAGTTTTGCATCGGTTATAGACTCCATTGGCAAATGGCGATGCAGGACGCAATACCAAGTTCGTCTTAGAACGCAATGAAACGTTATACTTGCGTTACTGGGCCGATAAACGCCACGATTGTCATCTTCTGGTGATTTCTCACACCTTAACATCAAACGTACTACGTGCCATGTAAGACAGCCCTGAAGGAGGCCATGTCGTTTATCCAACCACCCTACGCAAGGCACAAGAACTTTTTTGGTGGCTGAAAGTAGATGAAAGCGTGTGTTCGTAAGTTGCCTGTAGCGTGGTTTGTCAACACCACAAAGGACGTTCCGGAGCTCAACGTGGACTTGTTATACCGCTAATGCCTTCAGAGACAGTTATCCACAGGTTGGGAATAAACCACATTGTGCTTTTTCAAAGACCCCAGCGGGTAATTGTTATATTCTACTCGCTGTGGACTACTTCTGCAAGTTCGTAGAGGTCGCAACCGTGCCTTCGCTTGCTACTAGGTACGTCATCCGATTCCTGGGAGAGCGTTTCGAATGGCGACATGATCTTCCTGACAAGCTGATTGACCGGTGGACCACCTTTCGCAGTCGCGAGCTCCGCACTTACCTGAATCAAGCTGTAGTGACACATCACTTCGCGTCGGCATACCATCCGCCGGCGAATGGACTGACGGAACGGTGAAACCAGACTCTTCAGGCTCGACTCGCACCGTACTATAAGAATCATAAACGATGTGACACTGACTGGGATGATCACCTCCAAGCAGCTGCGCGCGCAGAGAACACGGCGGCAAATATAAATGCAGGAAATTACCCTTATGACATTTTCTACGGTCCGCTCCCGCAGGTAAATGCTACATACGTTTTACCATGCATCCCGCAAAAGTGGGGCGATCTGTTGCAAGCTCAACACTGTCACAATATCCGTCTGAAGGCGCGTAGGAGGATTGCACATGCTCATGAGACACAAACGTGGTACTACGACCAACGCCACCGTCGAGCGCCGAAATAAAGTTTAGCTGACAGGATGGGGCTATAGCGAGGTGCACCGTCGTCTTCAAACAAACTGTGCCCAAAGTTCGAAGGCCCTTTCATTGTTTCCCAGCGCTTGAGAGACAACACTTAGCGGTAAAGTCCACGGCTTCTGATGTGCGAAGTGACAAGAGGAAACGAAATAACTTTGCGGTGCATGTGTCGCGGATGAAGAACTGCATACATTGGCAAATGTGACAATGATTTGTGTGTTTTTACAAGAAGAGACGAGCTGAAGCGTGGCCCAGTGTAGTGATGACAAAGCAGTGATCATGCTCGGAGCAATCCTGGCGAGAGAGAGAGGACGACAAAGTCAGACAATAAGAACAGCCTGCCTAGAAGCGGGTGCTCTATATGAGTCTCGTTTCTCTTGCAATATATGTACAGTATCGAGGGCGGTGGTCACAGAGCTCGAGCAGAACAAGAAGACGACGTACTGTAATTGCCTGCCATCGAGTTAGCCCGTAGCCCTTGCGTTAAATAAATCTGTTTCGTCGAGTCAACCCCTGTATGCAAAACACCATGTTTCAAATGGTTGGGGTGCTGGGTACTGCATTTGCCACAATCTACCTCCATGCCACCATACTTCCTTATTCAAAGGAACAGTGCTCCTAGCGTCAGCCAATGTCGCACTCATGATAATCGGCCCGTATGTTTTTAATGTGACATTCAAGCCAATATCGCTTGTCACTGCTGCCATCGCAGCTTCCTTTCTCATGAAACTGCAGGTAAATCCAAATACACGCCTGTTCACCATTATTATCTCGTTCCTGCCAACTTACCTCCGTATTTACCTCCCGGTGGCCAACTATTTGGTTCAAGTCGTTCGTCTTCTCCTCGTTGCCAATCAATATCTCTAATGTCAACTCGCGACAGCCCAGAAACAAGAGCGAAACTGATGAGCGCCATTCTGGAAATAAGAACTGCGTTGTCGGCGAAATTTCAAAATATAACTGCTGTCTCCGAACAAAATCAACCTCTTAATTATTGGCGTTAAAGTACAGGGACTAGTTGTCTCTGTAGCACCCATAACTGTAGTTAGAGCGAACGTCTGCCAAAATCTGGACAAAGTAACCACTCATCTCGCCAACATGATTCTGACGACCGATAGCAGACGACCTTCGATGCATGAATCGCACCTTTGCGCGAGGAAAACGAAGGCAATCGGTGCCGAGCTCGCGGGTGCTCTAAGAACGTGAAATAAAAAAGGGTCTGGCAGTGCCTTCCTGATCTTGAAAAAGTATGGACGTTCTTCTTGGGCCGCCTCGGAACCTAGTATATCTGACGGCCACAACGACACGTCACAATTGACACCCAATGGCTCGAGGTGAACTACGGAGATGTTTACAGTTCCTGTGTGGGGACGTTGCTCACTACGCGCTCCTTTGGCTCAACCACTTACGTTTGGACAGCGTCGGCTCAGTGATCTTAAGATGGCGACGGTCCCGTGTTTTGTCGACGTGTTCGAGCAGCTGGATGACGCCACCCGGGTAGAAGCTTACCGGTTAGCTGTGTCCGAAGCCGATATCCTAAGGACCGAGGTGGGCCAGCTCCGGAGCAAATGGGAAGAACCGAAACTGACGACCCTCAAGGACAGTACGCCGCCACAAACGACGACGCACCAAAACCACCTCTTAACTCGCAGATGAAGGCAAGTCACGACCACTTGTGTAACTTACTTGCTCCACTGGCGGAGCGCATCGAGCGTCTAGAGATAAAACAGCATGACAGTTTTGACACCGAATCAAGCACAAGTGCAGAAGAGAGCAGTGTGTCGATGAATCTCAAACACGGCTTGAGAAAGCAACAAAGACAAGCCAGAAGTGATACTCCCGTGTGAATGTCTAACACTGGAGACGCTCGCAACCGACTTTTGAGTTTCACGGCGAGCTTGTTACCGCATCTCGGGAAAGATTCAAACGTCTGGTTTTACCAAGTTGACCATTGGTTTAGAACTTTCTGCGTTCCCGATAAGGTCGCCATACCGTTCATTATTTCAAGGCTCCCAGCTAAAGACTTCACAAGGTTGCGTCACCACACGAAGGTGGCTAGTATCAGTACTTGGGCTGACAAAAAGGCAGAATTCCATTGACGTTATAACTTGGACTGCGATGCAACATCTAAGCAGTGAATGTTCGGTGCATCACAACACGCAGGCGAATAATGTACAGACGTCGCATACCGAAAGCTCGACCTGATGGAACAGTGCAACTATCCTGCACTACAACAGGAAAAGTGCCAAGTTATCATCGCTACTCTGTCACCCAAGGCAAAGAAGCACTTTTTTCATAAAACATTTAGGCGGCTAGACGATACGATAAGCTCTTTTCTGCGCTTTGACCGCATCAGGGATTCGGAGGAAAGCATTCAAATTTTGGCTGCGGAAGAAAACGGAACGCCATCCACAATGCCATCCGCCGAATGCCGTGTTATGGCAACGCGTTCGTCTCGGAAGCCTATGCGCCATCGTCAACGCGTGGACAGCATAGAGTCTAGTGGTTACTCAGATGATGAAGTAGCTGAGAGAAATGTGAAAGAGAATACGAAAGTGAAGCCATCACCGTCGCGGCAATCGACTCATTTCGCAATGCGTGTTTTTAAAGGTCGCAAAGAAATGTCTTGATAGTTTAACAAATTGTGCTTGAAATGCTCCAGAAGTGCCTATTTTGTCGCGCACAGTCGTCTACCGTTAACTGAAGAGTTTTTGAAGTGGCAGGATGATTTCGAGTTTTCCAGCTCACAACCGCGGGAAACCAAACAGCTGGTGATGCCGATTCCCACGAGCAGTCAAGAGTAATTGAGAAGGTGCCACGTGTCTCAGAAGCGGGTACTCTTTTTGTAGCTGTCGTCATCACTGGACAAACGATTAAAAGCATCTTGGATTCTGGAGCTGCTAAAAGCTTGATTACGGCATCAATAGTTGACAAACTCGAATTAAGCATAACGCCTTCGTCCCTACATTTGGTAGTAGCAAGCGGCCATCAGCTACAAAATTTAGGTCGTCAGTGCTGTGGTGAGTGTCGACGACCAAACGCTGCAGCAAGACTTTGTTGTCGCTCCCCAGTTATATCATGAAGGAATACTGCAAGGCGATGTCTTCTTGCGGGCTTCAAGAGCCGTCATCGACTGGGGCTTGGAGAGATCCGCGGTATCGATCCCCCAAAGGCTACGCAAGGTCTACCTTGTTAGGAAGCAACCACTGTTAGCTTTATCGCAGAAGTTAGTTCCTGTGGCCTGGCATCACGTGTCGGAAGATAAAAATCATTTATTGGTCATTACCGGGACAAAGCTTTTGTACGACCACTATTCAGTCATAGTGAAGCCCATGGTAACAGTTGAATCGGAAAATACAACGAAGATTTTGATCACAAACTGCTCTTCTCAAGCAGTTTTGCTTCCTTATCAGTTGACCATTAGCCTCATTGAAGAAGTAAGCGAAATTGAGGGTAATGAACTTTCTGGAGAAGACTGCCAAAAGATCCTACAAATTTCATGCATTCATTCTCCTGTGGCCTTTGATGCGCCACCAGCTCATACAGTCGTCGATCCCCAGCACCGTTCAATTGCAATAAGAGACGTCAGCGTTAACATTAGAACAACGTTATCTTCCAATGAGCTGCAGGTCGTGAAGGATTTCTTGGTGCGACATTCAGTTTGCTTTGCACAGTGAAGTACAGATGTAGGCTTTTGATCAGTTGAGTGACATTGCGTTCCAACTGGAAACGCAAAACCAATATCGCAACGCCCTCGTAGATGGTCGCCAGCACAGTGTGATTTCGTCAAAAGTATGATGAAGGACCTTATTGATGCCAATACAGTGTGACCTTCTTGAAGTCCTTGGGCGTCACCCCTTGTCCTTGTAGCAAAGAAAGACGGGACGACGCGCATGTGCGCTGATTATTGACGTCTCAACCTCATCACTGAGGACATTTTGTACCCTTTCCTAAGAATTGAAGATGCGCTGCAGGCACTCACTGGAAGCAATTGCTGTCTGTTATGGACTTGGTGTCTGGATTTTATCAGATCACCTTGCATCGAGATAACCTACAGAAGACTGTTTTCATCACGCTGTGGGTTGTTTACAAATTCCTCCGGATGCCATTTGGGCTTATAGGTGCCCCATTCACATGTCATCGAGCCGTAGATATAATCATTGACGGTAATAAATACGACAATGCCCTTGTGTATATGGATGACTGCGTAGTCTTCAGCTGGACATTTGAAGAACGCGGTTCGCAACTTGAGAACATATATACAAGGTTCGAATTAGACCATTGAAGTTCAAGCCACGAAGTGTTGCTTTTTTTGTACTGCCATCATTAACCTTGGGCACGTTGCTACAGAAGACGGTGTATCTCCTGACCCATCGAAACTGGCAGCAGCTCAGGCTTTCCGGCCTCCTCGAAATGTACAGGAACTACAATCATTGATCCGTCTCACATCGTACTTCAGGAAGTTTTTCTCAAATTGCAGCGTTATCGCAGCACTTCTTCAATCACTCCTAAAGAAGAACGCTACATTTTTGGGAAGAAGATCTGCAAGTGGCATTTGAGACATCAAAGCTCACGTTGTGCCAGCCGCCTGTCTTTGAGCTATTCTCCGAAAACCAGAATTTTATGTCCAAGTATACACAGATTCATCTCGGCTCGACTTGGGAGGTCTGTTGTTGCAAAAAAATAAAGAGCGATGATATTGTCCAGTGCTATATTTGAGTCGATCTCTCAAAGGCGCCGAGTTTAATTATTCTTCGACAGAACTGGAAGCTCTTGCAGTAAAATGGGCATTAGGAGAGCTGCGACCATACCTGATTGGCCGAAAATTTCAAGTTGTCAGCGACCACCGTGCACTGTGCTGTGTCTTGCGCTACAAGGAAGAAAACCAACGCCTTCTTCGTTTGTCACTGATTCTGAAAGAATTTAACTTTGATGTCATCTATAAGTCAGGACTTTTGCACAGCGCACCAGGTTGTCTTTCCAGGAATCCCCATTGTTGATGATGCTTAACCAATTCTTGCAGTATCATATTCATCACTGCGATTGTGTGAAAACATAGGTGGGGAGCAGCGCCAGGTTGCATTTTGCGTTAAAGTGCTGCATATGCTTAGGGGTGCGCTGGGCACAAAAAAGCAACAGCAACGCGTGCAAAATAAGTTTATGACGCATAACGACGTGTTGTACAAACGAGACCAAGGCCTAGTCAGCAGTCGATTTCTCCTCTGCCTTCCTGCAAAACGACAAGCTGAGGTACTCCGTGTAATACATGAAAGACGATACGGTGGCCACTTGGGCATCAGGCGAACATGAAATGCCCTTAGGTCTAAGTATTACTGGCCGAAGCTCTATGCAGATGACAGACGGTACGTGCGTCACTGTGACCTTTGTCAGAGGATGAAGATGTCGACATTGGTGCCCAATGGTCTAAGACAGCCAATAGAAGTCCACAGACGATTTCTCACAGTTGTAATGGACATAACAGGGCCATGCGAAACTTCAAGAGTTTACAAGTACATCTTTGTAGCCATTGATTACCTCACAAAGTTCGTTGAGGCAAAACCACTCCGGAACATAGAGGCCGCAACTGCCCAGAAGTTTGGCGAATCATGGATCATATTAAAGCACGGATGCCCAGCCACAATTATCACAGACAGCGGTACTGAAATTATGGTGCGCTCTACTGAAGCACACCTCAAACATCGGGACATCAGACATGCTGCCACTACTGCATATCACCCCGCAGCAAACGGCTTGTGCGAAAAAGCTAACAAGACAATTAAACAGATGATTGCCATAACTACCGCCGGGGGAGAAAAATTGGCTGATGTCCTTCCTTATATTGTATTTTGTTTATAACACTGGGTACCAAGACATGGTTCGCCGAACTCCCTTCTTTCTGTTCTACAGGAGGGATCCGGTGCTACCACTAAATGTTGTATACAGCCGCCGAGAGCTTGAAGCGCTCAAAGAAAAATCAAACTACTGGTAGTGCGTAAACGACTACAAAAAAGCCAAGGAGCTTTCATGCCCGCACATCCGACGTTCTTCTTAGGCCGCCTCGGAACCTAGTATATCCGACGGCAACAACGGCACGTCACAATATTGCTATAGGACGCCACAAAGGAACTCGGTAGGGAAGAAGAAAAAGTTTGAGCTCTTGTGCAGACTGGTATCCTTCTTGTATGCCTGCCTTTGTATCTTTAGCAAGTATCTTTTTCAGACGTTTTTTTTTCTCGTAAAATTTGATGTGGGCGGCGGGTCTTCCCAGAATCAACATCCACGACGATTCTACGAAGCGGACGTTCCTTACCTGCCCCTGCGGTGGCTGATTATGACGAGAACGAAGATTCATTTGAAAATTCATCAAGCGTGAATCGTCCAACGGTGCAGTAACCGACAGAGCCGCATCCAGCCGTCACGAACCGCACCGCTCTTCTCCCCAACCCAGATGACCCAAGCACCTTTTCCGGTACGGACAACAAGCATGTGGAAAAGTGGCTTCAGCTATACGAACGCGTAGGCACACTATACAAATGGTACCCGACGCTTATGTTGGCAAATGTTATATTTTACATTGAGGGTGCGGCCGAAGTTAGATTTTCCAACCGAGATGACCAGTTGCGACATTCGCACACGCAAACATATCGACCTCTTCGGCAAGCTCAACGGGCGTCGTCGTTCAGCGCAGAAAGAACTCACGTGCGACTGCCATCCTGCATTGACTCATACTTAATACACATCCAGGATGTGCTCGCCCTCTGCCGCTGAAAAGGTCATGCACAACCTTAAAATCGGAAAAGGTCATGCACGTCCTCAAAAAAATCTCTGATGATGCCTTCACTGTTCTCGTGTTCCGCAGCTCTTCGACAGTAGACGACGTCAGTAATGAATGCTGATGCTTTAAAGAAGCGAAAAGTTGTAATATTACTCCCTACTTTTCGCGTCTTCCCAACATCGCGGCCACATCTACCTGCAAAGATGCCCGTCTCCCACCAGCCACTGCTGCTTCTGACAATATTGTGTGCATTGTTGGCCGTGAAATCGAGGCCGCATCGCCTCATTTTTGATTCTGCCCGTGTCACTGACAATTCTCCTGCAACAATTTCTTGAATTCAGACCATTATGCGCCAAGAACTGGCCAAAACCGTGCTACAGATGCTCTGCCCAGTTAGCAGACCCGATTGACTACCAAGTGCACCTGATATGTCCGGCGGCCCGCACAGCCGTCCACGTTACAGAAACTCGGCTGAATGGCAAACCTCCGATGACAGACCCATTTCCGGTTGCAGCGAACGAGTCGACCACATTTCACGTCATTGTCGTAATTCCTGAAACTGGCAGCCATGGCCACACGGCGCTAACACCCCGTACCCAGCTAATGATTTCCGCATGCCAGTTAGACGTTGACCACGACAACCCTCCGCTAACCATGTACGCTCGACCAACTCATTCGGCATCATCATCCAGATGCCTGTCCCGTTCACGTACCCATTGCTGATCTCTCTCACCCTCCTACCACCGCCAGTCCTCGGAAAACTAACGGACGCAGCTGCTAGAGGTGAGCATGCCTTGATGACCCAACTTGAAATTCCTCTGCGCGTGCTACCCGGACACAAGAACTTGATCAACATAAATGTAGACAGGACACCTGCAATAGCACTCATTGACACCGGTGCTGACCTGTCAGTAATGAACTACAGCCTTCGTGCATGGCTAAAGAAAGTGCTCACTCCTGCTACTATTACTGTAGTACGAGTAGCCGATGGAGCACCATCAGCTGTCAGTGGGATGTGTGCCGCCCGCGTCACTGTGGCTGGATGTCATACCTCTGTTTTACGTCCTGGACTACTGCCCCGCCGCGGTGGTCTAGTGGCTAAGGTACTCAGCTGCTGACCGCGGGTCACGGGATCGAATCCTGGCGGCGGCGGCTGCATTTCCGATGGAGGCGGAAATGTTGTAGGCCCATGTGCCCAGATTTGGGTGCACGTTAAAGAAGCCCAGCTAGTCAAAATTTCCGGAGTCCTCCACTAGGGCGTCTCTCATAATCAAATGGTGTCTTTGGGACGTTAAACCCCACAAATCAATCAAGCGTACACAATTACAATATGAACAAACCAATAGGAGCAAAGACTACATTTAGAAAGTTACACTTACACAGTAGAAACAGACAAGTAGAGTGTTGAAGGACGGATAGGCTGTGGGATAACATTACACGAGTAGTAAAACGTAGTGTTAAATATACTAAGAGTAGTGATGATTCTCTTCCTTCCAAATAGAAAAATCCACATAAGAGCACTAGCCCGAGCTTCTAAACACATGACATCATTGGTGCAATTCACATGAGTGTATACTGAAGGATTATATCGACTAAGTACAAGACTACTGCATTCATGGCTTTACTTTTTGTACTACAAACAATGCAAACACAGTTACCATTGCTGACCATAGATGCTGTGATTTATGGCAGAAAAGTGCAAAGACACGCAGGCACTTTTATTAACGTACAGGGTAAAAACTTCAGCTCAAAATTATTTCCTCATTTGCACTAGAGCCACCTTTAAATTGGTGTCGTAGTTTAGTATCTTTTAAGAAAATTTTTATTAACTTAGAATGCTTAAGCACAAAGAAACTGCTGATTTATGCACTGCAAAGAAGTTAAACTGCAGCTGCACCGAATGTTACTACGTATACAATTCAAACTGCTCCCGACATCACAATGTGCTCTTTCTGCTGTCGTGAACTTAGAGGAGGAGAACACAGTCACTGGCTGTACCTTTAGACACGTTGGTATTCTGTGCTCTGTTCGTTATACACGTTGCATGACCATGGAGCACCTGATCTCTTGTTTCTGCTTGAAATTACAAAAATACAGATCATCGTTACAACCATGCTACATGCAAAAGTGCCCAGTTGTTCAATATGTGTTCATGTATACAAATGTATTTTCAGAAGCCGATGAAAACTATGCGAAAATCATAAAAATAAAGGAAGTCTTAACACACACAAACAGTGAAGCCTGAAAATATATTTTATTATGATACAAATGTAAAACTACAAGGTTATATTTGAAGCCATGAAAGTTCTGCCAGGCATACTAAGCAAATAAATTGTCTTCTATTTTGACTTTACACTAGGTGCGAGAAGCCGGCCACAAATAAGTAGACAAGGGAACACAAGTTAGACTGCATTACAAGACAATAGCTAGTGTTCATAACTTCGAAGCTATTTAACATAGCCAGCTCCCAATACGGCGTATAGGAGGGGATCGGCAGTCTTGAAGAAACAAAACACTTTTGTAATATGAGTGTGCTTGTTGCTCACATTTATTATTCTAAACGAAAACATTCTTTCAAAAATGCACTTCATTAGCGTAATTATTCATACACAACAAACACAACGGGCTCCTACAGGTGCCACCAATACTCACCATTAATATTGAGCTCAGTGTCTTACCGGGTGGATATGCTGTGTCCTGCACAGAACATCAAAGGAGCAAAGCACTCCAAGGCTTGGCTTGAATAGGTGCTCGCTGCACCGCACTACAGCCGAAGTAGGTCAGCCATAGACGGAGAGGTAGACAGCTATGGCTTTGAGTCACACCAAGCGTCACTTTTAAAAAGATCAAAAATGCATAGTTAGGCCAGTTACGATTTTTAGAAAAAAATATATCACTTTGCAATCGTGGTGAAGACGCTGGGCTGAAACACAACACGCCACAGCACTGGTAGACAAAAAGCTACCTCAAGTAAAAGATGCAGTTACCGGCCCTATGTCATCTGAGGCTTCTACGATAAGTGCAAGCCTCAGATGGCTTGCAAGTTGTGAACAGCAAGGTGATTTTCACCCATTTGCTATTTCCTTCCAGAGAACTTCCTCCACAGAGCTAGTCGCAAGCTCGGGAGCTCAATATGGAATCAATGTATATGCGCTCATTGAAAATCATTTCAGCCTCAGATGATTGAAGTTTCATTCATGAGCTCCAGGTTTTCACTTTCAACATTCTCAATTATTTTGCAATTTACTTATAATAATGTTCAATAAGCTATACATGTGAGAATAACACAGGTATCCACTGCAAGCAACATTCTTGGGTTTTCAATTTGTGCACAGTAAGTGGTCTTTACTTAAACGTATGTATTTAAAAACTGACCTTGCAACCGGCCGTTAGACAGTTCAGTGCCCTCGAAGCTCCCAGACAGGACCCAGTATTTCTAGGTGAGGCTGCCATGCATGCTTCCAGGCCGCTTCCAGGTCTGCTGAGTGATGAAATTTCCAGCAGTGACATAAACTTGCACAATTAGGGAGCACGTGTCCTTCCTATTTTCGTACAGGTGCTCCAAGTCATGAGGAGGTGTCATATGTTATTTCGTGCAACCAATGCATCACAGGACTTTAACCAACTCTGCGATCTGTTAAGGACCGAATACGATATATTTAAAAACAATCACTAAAAGCACTCTCTTCTAATACTTATTTCACCAAAGTATCACTTCGTCAAAGTGATCAAATCTGCTATAATCTCTTTGAAACAAACTCCAGCCCCATGTAAGGTTGACATACTGCAATATATATATGTCCTAGTGAAGTATAGTGCTACCACAGCGGCAATCGTGAAGAGAAATATTTTTTTATTACCATGAGTTCCTCAAGTGCAACGTGGCTCCAGGGAAATAAATTCACATTAACTTTTAAACTATGAGACGTGGTAAATAGACAAGCCCGTCCTAATAATAAAACGAGAGCTTCATTACATCAAATCTTTAAAAGCTGCCGATGTATTTGCTGCCCTCTTCATGATATATGTATGTATATAACATTAGTAGCAATTTTTTATGCTTGAATTTAACATAGGAAGACACTACACCTGCTGGGCTGAAAAATTTGCACACGTTACAGTACTACGTGAATAGAAGCAAATTTAGTTCCGCAAGGTCAACTCACCGATGGCAGCTTTTAGTAGCCATTAGTGTCATCAGAGACCAAGTGTGCTCTGGGGCCAACAGGCAAAGAACATATGCAGACAGGAAGCTATCGACTACATAGCAATGAAAGGCTGGCCAGGGGTGCACGTACATTATTATAGTGTAAAAACTGGCCATGAGCCGCTGTTGTCATGGGTCTAGTGCCATGCAAAACGATGTCCTGACGAACTCGGAAGCCTGTAGTTAGCCGGTACTAGCCTACAACTTTATCCAGAGAGAGGCCCTGGTGAAATCTGCTCTTTTGTGGGGCCGGAAAAAAGCTTGACGTTCACGGATTCTCACTGGCACATAGAACTAACTCTCAAGTTCTTACCAAAGAGCAGTCTACGCGTGCTACCAAAGCAACAAGATTCACAACAGAATGAAGCATCTCGCAGCTTCGGTTCGTCACATTACGGCGCTCGAAATATTGTTATCACAAAAAAGAGAAGTGACGAGTTAACAAACAAAACGCCAAGCCCCGCCACCACAACTTCGCAAGGCAAAACAGTTATCAACGCTGTCTTCCAGTTTTTGGTCACGCGAGCACAGCCTCTTCACAAGTCTTGTAAACGTTAACACAGCACCACTGTTCCCAAACAACACCGTTTCACTCAAGAAAACTAGACTGCTCACCAGAAAATAAAAGCGTACAGGCTAACCAGTGGCGAAAAAGAGCCGAACACAGCACGTAGTTCATACGTTTCCGTACGTAATTAAGGTCACTCAGGTAACGTGCTAAAACGCTGTCAATCCAAAATGTCGCACAGCACCCAACTGAGAGACTGGAAAGTGAAGTGAACAAACTGTTACCAGCGCACAAACAAAAACCGCAGCCTTCTCGAGCGCTAGCTGTCACTGATGAGCAGGCGCCAAACTCGCTTTATGAACACACCAAGGCACAGGCTTCGCTACTTGTCACCGTACACTGATACACTGCTGCTGATTTTCACACCAAATAACAGCACCAAAAAAGCAGTGGTAAGCACAAATACATCCAGTCGAACGCTGAAGGAACCCAAGTGAGAGGAGTTTGTTAAAATTTGCACTGCCTCGCTCTCTCCTTCTTCTCTCTTTATCTCTTTACCTGTTAATCCTATCCTTTTGATCTTTCCTTTACTCCCACCCCTGGTGAGCTACTGTTTAGGTGTGTCCCCCCCTGAGAGACAGTTATAGGGTTCACTTTTCTCTCTTTTCATTTACAATCACTCGCCCCCTTCCCTAGCCAATACGCTGTTTACAACGCCATGCTCTTTTCAAAAATGACGCAGCACTCAACAGAGCTCTTACAAAGTAATTGCGAGTTTTCCACGGCGTGAAAAAAATATTTTTTATGTGTGAGGTGGATGATATGACAAACACGACAGGCGTGCCAGAAAAATGAAGTGTTTTGGCAACGTCACGGACTGAGCTGATGTTTAGAATATTGCTTAACAACCAATAACAAGCTGCGCCTGTCGGCCAAGCCATCATCTGCTCGCATTTGTCATGTGCTTCAATCGGAGCATGCGACGGCAGTTTCTGCTTCGCAACGCAAATGTTCCCAAATCAAGTGGTCGCTGCGTCACACAAACTACATGTCACTGGCTCGCACTGCCTTTGACTGATATTCGTGCGCCAAGTTAAACGACGGGTATTTGCCGCAGGAACGAATTTAGCCAAGGTTTCCTCCGGAATCATAAGGGTTTGCACATTCCCGGTGTCGCCTAAAATACTAAGGTCAAATTATCCTGACTGTTTGCCATATTATCACGTCCCGTTTCGGTTTCTGAATTGTGAAGGTGAGAATGCTTGATTTGTTTGTATTTGTATGCGTCATAACGCACACTCCTATAACGCTTCGGTTTACAAAGAACGCGCTTGTTCTAGATTGTCCAACAGCGTATCGACAGCTTTGTTTCAGAAATCGTGCACATTGGACAATTGGAGCCAATCGAAGTACACGAAGTGCATCAGGCTTCATGAGCCGCTAACTGAAAAGTTCCGCTCATTTTTATTTTCAATGTCATGCAAGGAATGCTCTCCTAACCTCTTTGCTAGTAACTTCCACTGATGAGCCAAAGATCTCGAGATTTACTTTGAATTGAATGAGATGAGACGCAACAAAACAACATAACAAATAAGGTTGATCATGTGCCATGCCGCGTTCGAATTCACCGACCATTCACGAAGCTTATTTGTTTTCATCTAACCACAAATCTTTACTTGCATAATTTCACGGTATAGACGTTTAATAAGATTCTTCAGTTACTGTGACTCCGAACTTATTGGTCGACGATGGTTGTCAATAACATCCACTGCATGAAAGCGAAACAACACAAATCTCAAAGCGCCGAATTAAATAAAGACGCATCAGCTGTCCTCAGCCAGCCCTACAGGGGCGTGAACTAACTGAAAACCAGCCAGGGTACAAAGTATAGCGCCACGGCGGCACGTTTTAAGAAGATTGATTGATTGATTGATTGATTGATATGTAGGTCTTAACTTCCCAAAACCACCATATGATTATGAGAGACGCCGTAGTGGAGGGCTCCAGAAATTTCGACCACCTGGGGTTCTTCAACGTGCACCCAAATTTTAGCCCACGGGCCTACAACATTTCCGCCTCCATCGGAGATGCCGCCACAGATGGGATTTAATCTTGCGACCTGCGGGTCAGCAGCCGAGTACCTTAGCCACTAGACCGCCGCGGCGGGGCAAGCATGTTGTAAGTAGCCACATTCTTTCTAAAAGTGGTTGGGACCACTCATAGGATTTTCTCTTAGCCACGCTGTTTTCACGTGAAATTTCGCTTCTTTAATCCACTTACGAGCAGTTTTCGCAGACGTAGCAAATATAGCAACGGCAACACCATCGCTGACATGTTCTAGGGCAGTCGCAGTGTGCTTTATTGCAGCGGTTGGTGTGACAACGATGGCCTCTTAGGACGTTTTTTTTTCAATTTGTAAATGAACTTACTCAACAAAATAATTCTTTCGCGAAAACTTTTTCGTAAGTTAGCTTTGTGACTTTGGCTCCTGCACCAGCCGGGCCTCTGAAGCATATTCCGTGCACTAAAATGCCACTTGAAGTTGTAAGTGTAGTCTTTTTAGGCCCTCTTCCCGTCACTTCTACTGGCAAACGATGGATAGTGACCGCCATACCACCTGATATACTACGCGGAGACAACGTCGGTGTCAACTGCCTCTGCTCCGGATGTTGCTGACTTCGTTCTTCGCGCTATCTCTCTGTGCCATGACGCCCTTGGTATATTGCTGAGTGACTGTGGAAGGGTGTTCCTGTCCCAAGTACGCGCCTCTGGTATAACACACAAGAACGCTTCAAGCTACCACTCTGAGACCTATGGTCTCACCGAGAAACTTCACCGAACTCTTGCTGATATATTAGCCGTCTACATCAGTCCAAACCACAAAAACTGGGATGCCCGTCTCCCATTCCACACCTTTGCCTACAACACTGCCATTCAGCATACCACCGGATATTCGCCATTCTACCTCGTTTAAGGATGTTCCCTGCTTTCTTCCTCGACGTTCCGTTTTGAACACTGACGTCAACTAGTCCCCATCTACCAGCGAGAGATATTTTTCAAGACTAGCCTGGTGTGGCAATCATGCTCGCATGAACACGGAAGCGTGACAGCAAGGTCTAAAAGTACACTTTTGATGCATCCTATCGCCTGTTATTCTTCCGACCTGCTGACGAGGGGCTCGTGTTCACACCTATTTGTACACCTCGTTTATGTTACAAGTTTCAGCCACACCTCACTAGGTATTACAAAGTTATCGAGCAGGCTTCGCCCGTTAGTCATCGTGGGACTCCACTTGCCGTCCTCATAGACCGTCTTCGCCGCACCACAGATATCGTGCGTGTTCTTACGCATGAAGCCTTTAGGGCGACGTTATTTGTCACATTGACTTGATATATGGCCTGGTTGGCCGTTTTCATCTGGGCGGAATTAGTGGGGGCATTCGTTATGCGCTTCTTCTCATATATGCATTATCATATTCGTCAGCATCCATCTGGGTATCTGTCCTCATCTTCCCTGGGTGCCACCACCACCATCATTGGCTGTGTGCGCGCTCTCTTTCAGACAGCCCGTTCGCTGCTGATCCCTTGGGCTTAATAAGCGGTGTTTAAGCCTAGTTTTTACAATATATATATATATATAAATATATATATATATATATATATATATATATATATATATATATATATATATATATAACTATATATATATATATATATATATATATATATATATATATACATATATATATATATATATATATATATACATATGCTCATGCACGATATATATTCCAGCTCACGGCTGGGTATTTCTTCACCCACTTTTCTTCTTAGTTACATTCCATTTGTTCTAATAACTTTCCTTATACATTCCTTGGCACTACTGCCTGTTAGATCTCCTTATTATTGTGTCAAAACATGGAAAAACGAGCCCTTAGGTATACACTTCTTTCCCCTATATATATATATATATATATATATATATATATATATATATTGTAGTGGGAAATTTGCAAGGCAATGACTGATGGACCATCGCTGAGTGCGAAGTGCGAACAGATGCACGAGCTGTAGACTGTAGATGCTGGACTGCCCGAGCATTTGTTTCCGTACCGGCTGTCTGCCTATTACTTGGCGTCGCTAGTAAACCCCTTGCAACGTGGTGGAGGTGCTGCGTACGCAAACCTGGTACTTCGAAGCCGGAAGCTGCTCACTGCATCAGCAATGCCTCATCAAACGACCGAGCAAGGCACCACCCAGCAAAGCACGGCCCAATCTCAACTGGTCATTGTGCCTACCACCCTGCGCCAACGAGATCCCCTCTTCTTTAGCAGCAGCGAGGACCAAGATGTGGAGGACTGGTTGCAGCTGTTTGAAAAGGTGAGCGCCACCAACAAGTGGGACGACCCCTCAAAATTGGAGTATGTCCCATTTTATCTCAAGATGTCGCCAGCCTGTGGTTCACAAACCACCGTACTGAATTTATCACTTGGGCCGGTTTCAAGACCACCCTCGCAGCGGTGTTCGATCGCCCCGCAAAGCGCAAGCAGCGTGCTGAGCTGCGCCTACGCGGACGTGCACAAAGGCAGGGCAAAATCTTCACTAGCTATATTGAAGATGTAATCGATTTATGCCGGCGCTTTAACCCTGAGACGACCGAACATGACAAGATCAGGCATATCTTGAAAGGCATAGACGATGATGGCTTTCAATTGTTGCTGGCAAAAGACCCAAGTACCGTATCCGAACTTGTGACTTTGTGCCAGAGCTTGGAAGAGAGTCGGAAACAACGTGCAGCAGTTCGGAGGTCGACGACAGCAGACGACTCTCTCGCTGTCCTGGCCGTCGGTGGTGACAGCTCCATGCTGGAGCAGATAAAAGAATATGTACGCGAACAGGTCGCACGACAGCTTTCGTGTCTCTCGTATCTACCGACCACCAAAGCACCAACGAACCGCCTAACGCCGACAATCAGACAAGTTATTCAGGAGCAGGTCTGCGAGGCGTTGCCATTACCTACGCCTGCCCCTCCACCAACGCATGTTGCCGCGCCACTGACTTATGCGGCTGTCGCGGCAATGCCTCCATCTCGTTTGCCAATGTATATGCCACAACCTGTGCGACCATCCACCACGCTGTTTCTAGCTACACAGCCGCACGCCGGAAATCCTTGGCGCACTGCTGACAACCGGCTCATATGTTACTTTTGTAGAATTCCAGGTCACGTTGCACGTCTATACTGTCGGCCCTTCACAGTTAACGCACAAAAATATCCTGACTATTCGTTTCGGCCTCCATACCACGCGGCTCACGTACCACCTGAAGTTCACGAGCGCGATGCGCAAACTGCTTCCAGCACCCAAACATTCGCTTCTAGACGTTCTACTTCCCGCTCGCCTTCACCTTCAACAAGTCGTTGTTCTGTATCGCCTATGCGTCGACAACCCACCTCCATTGAGACAGAAAACTAACTGCCGCAGCTCCGGAGGCACGAGCTGCGTCATCGTCTAATCGTTAAGTCCTGGCCTGTCTCCCGCCAATCTTATCGATGTAATCGTCGAAGGTGTACGAACACTCGCGTTCATCGATACCAGTGCCACGATATCTGTGATTAGTCAAAGGCTCTGCCGCTCTCTTCTTAAAGTGACGATGCTTTCTCCCGTGGTTTCTCTTAGCACTGCAAGCGTCCAACAAATTGAGCCCATTGCGGCATGTACAGCAAAAGTGGTTATTCGAGACGTGTCGTACACCGTTGAATTTCACGTGTTGGCTTCATGTTCCCATGATGTCATCCTAGGATGGGATTTCTTATCACGTTATCACGCCGTCGTGGACTGCGCTCGGACCAACGTGGAGCTGTTACCGTTTCGTGATGCGCCTTCTGTAGATGTGGCCGTATCTAGTGTGGCTAACCTTGTCGTCGCGACGGACATAGACCTTCCTCCTTTCAGCACCTAGTTTGTCCCTGCCTGCTGTGCTTCACTTTCTGATGCTACCGTCCTATTCACGCCATCTGACATCTTCGATAGCCGCCATCACACATCGCTGCCATTCGCCGTTCTAGAGCTTTGTCAAGACACTACCGGGATATTTATTTCCAATCCAAACTCGTGCCCCCTCAGTTTGCGCCGCAAGGAGACGCTCGGTCACATTCAGCTTATCGATGAAGGTACTATCGTGCCTGCCGATTTCTTCGACACCAAGCAGAATATGGAGCTGAACGCATTGATTTCCTACTTTGCTTCAAACAGCGTGTCTACCGATGCATTTCACCGTTCTACTGACACCCATCCCACCCCGGCTCAACGAGAGCAGCTTGTTACCCTGTTGCACGAAATCAAGCGTTCGTTTGACTTTCCCCAAGCGGTGCTAGGAAGAACGAACACCGTTGTGCACACGATTCACACAGGAAAGAGTACTTCTTTGCACCAGCGCCCTTATCGTGTGTCACTGGCGGAGCGTCGGGTAATTGCAGAACAAGTAGACGACACGCTACAGCGTGGAGTCATCAAGCCTTCTTGTAGTCTTTGGTCTTCACCATTTGTACTCGTCAAAAAAAGGATGGTTCAATCTGGTTCTGCGTAGACTACAGGCGCCTAAACAACATTAGAAGGAAAGATGTTTACCCTCTTCCCCGCATAGACGACGCTCTCAACTGTCTCCAAGGTGCAGAATTCTTTTCCTCTCTTGACCTTCGCTCGGGTTATTGGCAGGTCCCAATGGCTGAGTCTGATCATTCAAAAACGGCGTTTGTCACACCGCATGGCCTCTATGAATTTATCGTAATGCCATTCGAACTCTGCAATGCGCCTGCCACATTCGAGCGAATGATGGACAGCATTTTACGCGGTCTCAAATGGAACATATGCTTGTGCTATCTTGATGACGTGGTTTTTTCACCTGATTTTACTTCACATCTCACTCTTCTCCGTGAGATTCTACAGTGCCTTACAAACGCCAGGCTTCAGCTTAACCTGAAGATGTGTCACTTCGGGGCTAAACAACTCACCAAATTTGGTCGTGTCGTCTCGAAAGCCGGCACCCTTCCCTACCCTGACAAGCTTCGTGCTGTTGCCGAATTTCCTAAGCCGACTACAGTTAAACAACTACGGAGCTTTGTGGGCCTGTGCTCCTATTTTTGTCGGTTTGTCCGGAACTTTACCTTCATCATCGCTCCACTCACCAAACTCCTTGCTGGTCCTGCAGATCTTTCGAATTTGACAGCAGCTTGTGACGAATCCTTCGCAACACTGCGCCAACTCCTTACCTCACCACTCGTACTGCGCCATTACGACCCTACTGCGCCAACCGAAGTACACACGGATGCAAGTGGCGTCGGCCTTGGTGCAGTACTCGCGCAACGCAAACCAGGTTTTACGGAGTATGTGATCGCCTATGCAAGCCGAGCCCTCACTAAGGCCGAAGCTAACTATTCTGTTACGGAAAAAGAGTGCCTCGCGATTGCGTGGGCACTAAACAAGTTTCGCCCCTATTTGTACGGCCAAACTTTTGATGTGGTAACTGACAATCACGCACTCTGTTGGTTGGCTTCACTGAAAGATCCTTCCGGCCGCCTCGGACATTGGGCACTACGCCTCCAGGAATTCGACATACGCGTCGTCTACCGATCGGGGCGAAAGCACTCTGACGCAGATGCGCTTTCACGATCACCCGTGAAATCTGATGATACGGATATACCAGCCCTGGACCTTCCCCTCTCTGCTGTCAGCGTCACAGACATGCCATCCGAACAGCGGAAGGACCCTTGGATTGCCTCGCTCTTGAATATGCTTTCTGACGCATCAACTTCCGGTTACCCGCGTGCTCTTCGCCGCCAAGCCATTTCGCCATACGGGAAGGCCTGTTATACCATCGCAAATATCAAGTGGCGGGTCGTAAATGGCTGCTAGTCATACCCAGCCATATGCGGTCTGATATCTGCAAATATTTTCATGCTGAACCCCAACACGCACACGCCGTTGCGCTAAAGACGTATGAGCGCATCCGCCAACGTTACTACTGGCGGGGTGTGTACACATTTGCACGCAAACACATTCGCTCATGTTCCCAGTGTCAGCAGCGCGAGACATTCTCTCATTCACTCGGTCAACTGCAGCCTTTGCCATGTCCTGCACGCCCATTTGACCGTGTTGGGATTGACCTATACGGCCCGCTACCGTGCTCTGTTGGTGGTAACCGATGGGTGATTGTGGCTGCCGACCAACTCACAAGGTACGCCGAAACGCCAGCGCTACCTTCGGCTGGCGCTCATGACATTGAAACCTTCATCTTGCACCGGTTTGTTCTTCGTCATGGTGCACCACGGGAGCTCCTGAGTGACACAGGCTGCGTATTTTTGTCCGAAGTTCTGAAGCAGCTCCTACATTCATGCCGTACGGAACACCGCACATCAACAGCCTACCACCCTCGGACGAACGGCCTTACGGAACGTTTGAACAGAACGCTCGGAGACATGCTCGCTATTTATATTGATTGCGAGCACTCCAACTGGGACGTTGTTCTTCCTTCGTGAAGTACGCCAACAATACGGCGATTCAACCAACAACAGGCTTTTCTTCATTTTTTCTTTTATATGGTCGTGACCCATGCAACATACTCGACAAAATTCTGCCATACAAACCTGATGCCTCCGAGTTCAGCCCAGTTTCTGAAATGGCCAAACATGCCGAAGAGTGTCGTCAGCTTGCACGGTCCTTCATAGCCTATAACCAAGCCCTCCAAAAAGGTCGCCATGACCATGACCTTGTTCAGAATACCTTCCCCGTCGGATCTCTCGTGTGGCTCCGACTGCCTTTCCACTATCCTGGACTGACTCTCAAGTTTGCACCGAAGTATACGGGCCCTTCCCGCGTCACACAGCACCCTTCTTCTGTCACCTATGTGATTGAACCACTCAAGCCGTCCACGGACAAGCGCCGCCTTGGTCGTGAGATGGTCCACGTCTGTCGCCTCCAGCCCTGTTACGACCCTCCTGTTCTCTCGTCATCTTGAGTCGCCAGGATGGGTCGTCTTCGTCGCCCAGGCATTGTAGTGGGGAATTCGCAAGGCAATGACTAGTGGGACCATCGCTGAGTGCGAAGCGCGAGCGGGTGCACGAGCTGTAGACGCTGGACTGCCCAAGCATTTGTTTCCATACCGGCTGTCTGCCTATTACCTGGCGTCGCTATTGAACCCCCTTGCAATATATATATATATATATATATATATACATATATATATATATGTATGTATGTATGTATGTATATATATGTGTGTGACGTATGAAGGTAGCGATGGTTGGTAGAAGCCGAGAAGGAAGAAGTGCTTATAGAATAAACATGGAGTATGAGCCGGGCCACGTCGCCCATTCATTATAGCGTTACACAAGTCGACAGGATGAAGACCTCGCAACCACTTCACCGCCTGGCCATCATCATCGAAGACCTCAGCAACACGCAGTGACCGAACGCGGACCACAGAAGAACACGGACCACCAAGACCACCAAGCATCATGACAGCAGCATCAGATGACCTTCCCATTCCCAAGTACACCGGAGCAGCGGACGATGGACCTGTACAGGACTGGTTCGACCTGTTCGAGCACCACGCAACCGCTGCATCATGGTCGGAACGGGAGATGGTTACGAACTTCAGCGACTACGTCACCGGTGAGGCATTTAAATTTTACCTAATTCACATATTCGAGAACGACGAGTCATGGCGAAAAATCAAAGAGTAGATGATTACCCGTTTTAACGACTATGACCAAGACCTAGTCATTGCCAACCAGCTAGAGACAACTGCACACTATCGTCAATTTCCTAAGCAGTCCTCAAGCATTAGAAAGTCCAGCGCGAATCGACAAGTGCCTCAAGACGAAGTGGCACATGCGTTTACTTACAGAAGGCCATGCGTATATTCGGAAAAACCCAACCGTCAAGCGCAGCTCCCTTGTGCACGAAAGTCGGCATTTCCAAAGTCGTGGCACCAACATACGACACGAGACGTCGCTCACCCTACTGATGATTTTCAAGCTTCGTCTCGCATACATGGTCCACCATCTGGTTTTCTACGACGCAGCTCTGCTCCTAACGGTCACTATTCGTGTCATAAGGACGCCTTGTTCATGGTAGAACGGCTGACACATGGGGAAAATACCTAACAACGCCAAGATGACTCAAAGAGTGAAAATCAGTCTTCACGCATTGGAGCAGCTTACTCCCCATCTCGCAGACTTGGCCCGCCTCCTGGTTTTCCATCGCTTGGCTCTTTCGTGACTCCCAATGTTCATCTCACATCTAGCACGCTCACAATGGTTGGGATAGAGCTGCGGAGCTTGGACGATGCTACGCCAAGCCCTGGACTTACCACCCAGATTCATGCGCCAGAACAGCTCGCATCGTTAGTTGCACAGAAAGAGGGCCATTCACAACTCAAACCTTACCGAACTACCCCTGTTGCGGTGTTGCCGTCCAGTGCGCAGCCACCAGAAACTCCAAACACAGAAGGCTCAGACGCATCGAACGTCACATGCTACCAGGCGCAAGAACCACTCATAGTGAGCCGCGAAGAAGAAGCCCCTGATGAACTATCTGTCAACTCTGAATGTTTTTTGTCGCAAGAGTTCATTTCCACGGCACCGCAGACATGCCAAAATTTGCATTTTAAACCTGGTGATGCGACGTCACATGTCGTACTCTCATGCAGTGGTCACCAATCCAAGATTCGGACCAACTCAGAAGCAAATCATACATCAAACCTCGTACGCAGTTGTTTTTCAGACGCGTCCGTAATCAACCACGTCACAGAAGCCTCTGAAGAGCAGGCTAGCAATGATGGCGCACCACCAACCATGCCAGATAATCAAGAAACCTGTTCACCATGCATCAGCTGTCTACAGGACGCGTCAAACCTCAAAGTAAATGAATGTCCCATGCCGGAAGGCTTGCCACTACAGCCATCTCCTGAGCAGCATCAGCAAAGCAAGCATAGCCAAGCGCGCAACCTCATGCGACAACAAAATAGACTGCAACGAAGGCATCGACGAACGCGAAATTCAACGGAAGCACACTCACCAATTGAAGAACAGCGGAAAATAAGATCTCTAACCCAAAAAGTATTCCAAGACGTCAAATTTTCTCGCACAGAGGAAAGTCACCAGAGACGCTCTCTGCGTCTGCGGTTACACAGACAACACCACGGAACGCCCAGAAAGACGCGGAAGCACTTCTTGCACGCCACCAGCACACAGGCATCTAGCCGTCACGATCTCTCAAGAAGCACGCATTCTAGATACAATGCGTCTGTCGCAGCCACGACTCGAAATCCGACGCATTAGACGTCCAACCTTTCAATGCTACAAGGACTCCCAACCTTGTTCGTTTTTCGCTACTATCCAGGCTGTGTCATCACCATTTTCCACGTCGAATGGAGGGTTATGCTCTCCAGAACGCAACAGCCAACCTCGCCCACCTGAGGTCTCCTAGATGTCACTGGACTGCCTTCCCTGTGAAGATTTTTGTGCAAGTGCATGGAACTGCCGTGTTACACGGAACTACTCTATTTTGTGATATTTTTTCCTATGATGACACACCACTTGTTCATGCTTCATAGTTTTTAGCTCGCGCATTCTTTCGGGGGGAGGGGGAATCATGTGACGTATGAAGGTAGCGATGGTTGGTAGAAGCCGAGAAGGAAGAAGTGCTTATAGAATAAACATGGAGTATGAGCCGGGCCACGTCGCCCATTCATTATAGCGTTACACGTCTGTCGCCTCCAGCCCGGTTACGACCCTCCTGTTCTCTCGTCACCTTGAGTCGCCAGGATGGGTCGTCTTCGCCGCCCAGGCATCGTAGTGGGGAATTCGCAAGGCAATGACTAGTGGGACCATCGCTGAGTGCGAAGCGCGAGCGGGTGCACGAGCTGTAGACGCTGGACTGCCCAAGCATTTGTTTCCATACCGGCTGTCTGTCTATTACCTGGCGTCGCTATTGAACCCCCTTGCAATATATATATATATATATATATAAGAGAAACAAGTGTACACTTAAGGGCTCGTTTTTCGTGTTTACAGAATATAATGAGATCTAACAGACAATAATAGGCCGTGGGAAGAATCCGAACCTGCGACCTTCGAATAACGCGTTCGATGCTCTACCGCTGAGCTACCGCGACAGCTATCCCCCCAGCCACTTTATTGGGTATCTATGTCAATTTAAACGTGGGAGTGTAAGTCAGCGCCACTAGTAGCCATGGCGGCGAGTGTGGCACACTCTTTATCAGCCTGTTTGGCGTCAAGTAGAATGTGAACTTATTACTAACTGGCAGCTGACCAAATAGTCCCTCGTATACAACCTAAAGGCATCAAGTCTGCCAGTACGAGACCCTCGTTAATAAATGAGAGAAACAAGTGTATACTTAAGAGCTCGTTTTCCGTGTTTACACAATAATTATGAGATATAACAGACAATAATGCCAAGGAAGGTATAGGGGAAGTTATTAGGTCAATTGTAATGTAAATGAGAAGAAAGAAAAGTGGGTGAAAAGATAACTTGCCGTAGGCAGGATCCAAACCTGCGACCTTCGAATAACGCTTTCGATGGTCTACCACCGAGCTACCGCCGAGGCTACCCTCCTAGTTCCTTTATTGGGTATATATGTGAATTTAAACGTGGGAGGGTCAATCAGCGCCATTAGTACCCACGGTGGCAAGTGTGGCACACTCTTTATGAGACTGTTTGGCGTCACGTAGCACGTGAACTTAATACTAATTGGCAGCTGACCAATAGTACCTCGTATACAACTTGACGCATTAAGTCTGCCGGTACGAGACCCTCGGTAATGAATAAGAGAAAGAACTGTATATTTTAGGGCTCGTTTTTCGGTGTTTCTGACACAATATAATTAGATGTAACAGAATATATATATATGTGTGTGTGTGTGTGTGTGTGTGTGTTATCTGCTTATGAAATGCAATATTTTCATGACAAAAGTCAGCGCCCTATGTATGGGCGTGGAGTGCACTTCACTGTTCGAGCCCAGTCGCCCACATAAAGGTGTCCTCTCCGCATTGCGATGCGCAAATTTTTCCTCTGCCAGCTGAAGTTTGCCCTACAATTTGTTGTGTTTGGTGCGCGTGCTATTAGACCGTTATAGTTTACCAGGGCTAGCGGAGTAGTGGGCTTACCAAGATATCGGTACTGAAGTGCGCGTCCGCAGTAGTGTACGTGAACCGTACCGCTTACCGTGCGCATGGTATTTTTCAGATTTAACGTTACCATGTTTGCTTGGTTTACGTAGTGTATTCGAAACATGACGACCATTTTGAACGCCCTTTCGGAAACAATTTTTATGTAGTTTTTTGAAAGACCCATTTCTTTCACAGCAAACGGAAGTTTAAAATGACTTTGCTTTTCTTTAGTTAGCTTCGATGACCGAGTATTACAGATGAGCTAGCGTAGTTATAAGATAGCTTCCCATTTCGAACGTCTGTAGGCGTAACTAGAAGATTGGTGTAAACATAACAGGCAACATAATAATTTGTGTGTTTGGGAGGTGTTTCACAGTTATTTATTTTATTATTACTTTAAAAAAGCTTGTAACATCGCTTCGTGTCATTACACAGCAAGGCACTCATTTTTTTCGTTTTCTCGGTTCCTTCACTTATTCAACCTCTGATAGGTAGCGCCACTGTCCGCGCTAGGGAAGGTAAACCACGTAAAGCTATTCCGCTACACTAAAAGGGGCTGTAGGCAACGTACTTTTGTGACAATGTCACGCTAATATTCAAATGGCTAAGTCCGGCAGTTTTTCGAGGTCAATGGATCTGAATCAAGTTCACTTTGGTACGTCCATTTGCACGTTTGCGCCATTTATGCCAAATTACAAGCTTTAGAGTTTCGAATTCTATTCAAATGAATGTTATACCTTGCCTCGAAACGCTCACATCGCTTGGCAGAATTATTTGCAACTCTGTGCGTGTGGCTTTGAGTTTTACTTGGCGAAAGAGACGGAACTAATGTGCAACTCCAGCGTCTGTTAGTTTTCCATGGATTGTGTGGATTGGACGGGTGCTTCTTTGGTTAAGCGTGCAGTTTCGTTTTTCGTGTTGGTTGGCGTGCAACAGGTGGCAAGTGGTGTTGCGTTATGTGCTACGCGTCATTCGACGTATAATCACCATAACAGCGTAAGCGTTTTCGCCTATCGTGGTAGATGGCATTAGAGTTACTGTATATGCTACCTTTAGGTAGCAGAATGCGCTTTTGACAGAACTCGCCGCTCGCGCCATCATTCTCCGAGTGCGCTCACGTGCGAAAAAATCGTCCGTTTAAGGGAAATCCAACTTGATGGCCGCACCGGTACTGGTGACCGCAGCGCCACCAGTGCTACAACTGCACCGTCAAGCCGTCCGTCCGGCGAAGCGGTTCGGCTAGCACAGTGTGAACTGTTCGTCGGTGTTGCGGTGCTGTTTCTTGCTGTCAGTGTAAGTTTTTTGTAAGCGAGAGTTTTTGTAAGCGAGAGTTGTAAGCGAGAGTCAGTAAGTTTTTTGTAAGCGCCAACCCATAAGCAGCAACTTTATTTTTCGCGGGGGTAGGGGGCTGACTTGCTGAAGACCATTAAAACACTCATTTCTTTGAGTCATTTTCAGAAACATTCATGTACCCAGAGTTTCGGCAAAAAACCCCGTCCCTTCTCTTTACCTATGGGCCAGTGTCAGTGCCGTGTTTTAATGAGCGTACACTGAGAGAGTACATGGAGCCGCTGAGCTGCGTAGGCTCCTACATCCCACAGGGGTGGCTTTCCTGCTTATCATGGACGCGCCAGTGGGAAAGATAGCGGAACTAAGCGCAACTCAGCTACCCACGGTAGCATATACAGTAACTCTGGATGGCATTGACAGATAGTGTCATCTGGCGAACGTTGTGCGCAATCAGGCAGCTTCGAGAAATGATTGCGTCACACGTAGAAGCACACTCGGTTGGGTCTCGGTTTCGTCATTGCAGTTTTTTTGTAATAAAACATATTTTCGTACTTGTATATTGTTTCAGTGATTGGACGCATGCCAAGAGTGTCTCAGGAACATAAAAACATCATTATCCTGACATGGTCAAAAAATCACCAGAGTTGACATTCAGCCGTCCAACTTGTTTCCAGCAGAAAACTTTTCATGTTGATTTACTTTATTTGCTTGACCCTTCAGCCTCCCGTTTGATCTTAAGTACCTGCAAACCTGCATCTTAAGCAAGACGTGTTCACTCTGTAAATAAATTGATCCATCCAGCTTGGAAGGTAAATTCTGCTTCATTTGTTATGCACTGAAAACTGAATCTTCCTTCGATGTGTCTTTATTTTTCAGACCGCAAGGAACATTGCATCAACAATCGATCACGTAATGAATGTCAACAGAACAGCACTCCAGCAGTCTCGTTCTGGCAACTCGACAAATAGGTACGTGGCACCGTACGTGGCATCAGTAATGCAGCTTTAAAAAATCAGGTTGTGTAGTTGCTGCGCATATTTTCGCTATCACAATCTTGTGTCACAATGCTAGTGCTCACTGAAAAACTATGACTGGCATTTTTTTATTTATCTCAATATACCGCAGGCCTCGGTTCAAGCAGGAGTGGCAGTACATGAAGTGGATACAATTATGTCGAAAGTGACGAACACATTCCAGAGAAACAGTTCGATATAAGATGGCAAGTTAACAACAGTTTCAAAGATACCGTGTTTAGATAACGTACGAGTACCAAACAGGAAAAATCTAATACACTGATGAGAAAAAAAATACTCCTGATATTTTAGCAAGAAATTCTAACGTTTTATTGTTTACCGCAGACGATGGTAGACTAATCCAGTATGCTATTTTTGATGGCAAAAAAGTTTCTATAAATGTCGTTATGACTTTCAAGCCTCTTATTATTTTGTTGTGATTAGCTCTGGAGCAGTGCCTGGGGTGCTTTGGCGCGCCAGCGGACGCGGGCTGTGGCCCAAAGAACAAGTCAGAGCCGAGAGTTGATAAACAAACAAAATTATATTCTCAATAATGGCAGATCGAAAACAGTACACAAGTATGCACACTCCACAATAGTTGAGTACAATATGTCACCAATCAAACAACGTACTACACAGTACAATCAGCCACACTCGAAACAACGGACACAGATAACGATACGCACTACAATGCAGTCGCATGCACTGAACAACCAAGACACTTAAAGACTAAAGAGATAGAAATCCTATTCAGTCCAAAGTTCTTGGAACAAAAGTGTTGATAATACTCTTCCGAAAATCACTCACTCAAAGTCCAGCGTTGTTGTCGTTCCACTGCCCCCGAAGTTTCTCTTCCAGGAAACCTCGCGTCGGTTGTCGTTCCGCTGCCCCCGAAGTTTCTCTTCCAGGAAACCTCGCGTCGGTTGTCGTTCCGCTGCCCCCGAAGTTTCTCTTCCAGGAAACCTCGCCTCTTCAAGTGCTCCCGAAGTTTCTCTTCCAGGAAACCTCGCGTCTTCAAGTGCTCCCGAAATTTCTCTTCCAGGAAACTGCGCGTCTTCAATTGGCCACTCTCCAAGTTTCAAACTTCTTCGCCGGAAACACGTCGGCTTCACGCACGCAGCGGTTGCCACGCGTCTTCGCTCAATAGCGGTAAACACACATTCTTGCCTGTAGCTCGAGTCGTCACCCCTCAGGTGGAAATCCTCTTCTTCTCCTGCTTTGTCACTAACGGACAAAACCTTCGCCGCCTACACGGCGGAATACCCTACGCGCTCTGGCGCTAACTTCCGTCTTCTCCTGATCTCTCATCTCCGCTGCTCGGTTAAATACCTTCCGCGCGACATTCCAGAAAGTTTTCATAATTTCTTCGGCGGGATACGCAGCGAAGGCTGGGGAGAGGGCGAGATGGTTCGAAGGCCGTTCGCGACGAATGACTCAACCCAGCATCTCCACGCCCCTTTCCATCTAGAAAGTTCGAGTGCTTGCTCGACCGCCGATGTGAGGTGAGGAGGTTCGTCGGTGAACCTACACTTCCAAGGTGAGAGGGAGCGTGCCCGGGGAGTCTTTGGATACTTGTTGTCTTTTTCTTTTTCTTTTATCGTTGACTTCGCGGCGTCACTCCGGCGTTTCGTCGCGAGAATTTAGCGGCGCGCCCTTTTTTGAGCGCTCGTTTTGTGACACTGCCCCCCACTTTAAAAATATTATCTCATAATATTCAAAACCACACAAACAAGCGCGAACAGTTCCCACACTCCCAAAGACTATAACAAAGTCCATCGCTCATGAACCGTCACATTCACAATAGATCACTCTATTCAATTGTACATAGTAATTCAATCTGACACACATGAAATATAACCACCAGTACATGAGTACAACACTCCATCACATATTCCAGACAATACAAATGTACAAAGTCCTCTCATTACATCACCGTAACAAATATTTTGACTCACTCGACATACAGTTGTGACACAGGATAACAACCACATTAACTTAACATAAAGCACTGTCAAACACATTCCGGATCGACCTCGACACCTATCCTGTGCATTTCGAGCGGCGCTTGCGCCCTTTCTTGCGGTGCTTTCTCGATCTCTTCTTATTGTTTTTCCTCGTTTTGTTCCGGCGAGCCCCTTCCAATGACGGTATTTGAGGCGGCGTCTCAGCCATCGTTGTCACTTCCGACAACGTTAACGGGTCGAAACGTTCAACCGATCCGGTGACCCGCTTGTTCATGTCACAACATTGGGCCTGGTCGGCCGACTCCTTTACCTTCACACTGCCGGTCGGTTGAGGTCGTGCCGACTTAAGTCCCGCTGCCCAGCACGTGAACTCATTCAACACTATCGTCTTCTCATTCACTGTCTTTTGCACCGCGGCTTCAACTTGGGCTCGAGTGAGATCAGTCACGAGATGCTCTTCCACTGTATCTCGCGGTCGCTGGGTTGGCGAGGGCTTCATCTTCGGGTCTTCTCCCAATCGTTCTGGATCATTCGGCCCTCGCGCCCCGTCGATGTTTCCAATGACGAGGTCGGAGAGGCGGTTCGTCATGCATAGAGCAGTAACCTTTCCGCTGAAGTAAAGAGTTTTAACCTCAATTTCTGCTTCGGGAGGCATCCGAACCGTACGGTCAATTAGGCAAACTGGTTTAGTTTTGCCTGTTAACTCACATTCCCGTACCGAATTTCTCCGCATGATAACCGTGGAGCTACCGGTGTCTCTTAGAACCGTAATCTTCTTGCCGGCAACCTTTCCAGGCAGCGTTGGCATTCCCATCGTAACACAGGTGGGCTGTTTTGACAATACAGCACCCACAATAGGAATTTTCTCCCCATTTTCCAACTCTACAAATCCGTCGGTGACGGCATTATCATCAGATTTCGGTGCTGCTAGCACACAGGGTACCTGATAAGTTTGACTCGCTCCGTTACGGCATGCGTCTGCTTTGTGCCAATTTTGCCCACACTTGAAACATTTCACTACCGTAGGGCTCGTAAAGTTAGTACGACAGCTGTTCGCGCGATGACCCACTCGGTTACACAGAAAACATCGCGGAACACTCTCCGGTGCACGCTTCTTTTGTTCGGGTGCCGAATTTTTTTAATCTTCAGGACACTCCTTCTTGACCTTGGCCAAATTAGTGCCACCTTGCGCTTCCAAGAATTGGTCAGCTAATTCAAGCGTGTCTTCAAGTGACTTAGCTCTCCTCTCTTTCAAGTACAGCGACAGGCTTGGGTGGCAACTAGTAAGAAATTGTTCTCTAATTAGGAGCTCTCTAAGCTCATTGTACTCCTGTGCTGTCCCTGAAAGTTCAATCCTTCTGTCGAAATAATGGCAAAGTGGGGCGGCATACTGCGTAGCTGTCTCACCATCAGCTGGCTTTCCCGTCCGACATCTGTCCCGGAATCCTTCGACAGTAAATCTAAATCGCTTCAGCAAAGCAGTTTTCACCTTTGCATAGTTGGCTGCATCAGTCGGCGTCAGCCTACCGTATACACTGAGCGCTTCACCACTCAAGCAGGTACTCAAAGCAGTTGCCCATTGATGTTCCGGCCAATTTTGGCTCCTTGCAATCGTCTCAAATCGGTGGAGGTACGCGTGAAGGTCGTCCTTCCTTTCATCAAACGCTACGAGCAGCTTGCTTGGGTTCAAGCGGAAGCCATGATCTTCCCGTTCGCTGCTTTCAACTCTAGCTTGGACGGAAGTTTCACTTCGCTGTTGCAAACGGAGCCGCTTGAGTTCCATCTCGTGCTGCCACTGCCGTTCCCTTTCCTCTCTTTCTTCTTTCAGCTGTCGCTCCTTTGCCTCTCTTTCTTCTCTCGCCCTCTCAGCGGCCAGCTTTTCTTTCTCCAGCTCCAACTTCAATTGCTGCTCTCTTTCATCTTTCAGCTGTCGCTCCTTCGCCTCTCTTTCTTCTTTCAGCTGTCGCTCATTTGCCTCTCTTTCTTCTTTCTCTCTCTCAGCTGCCAACCTGTCTCGCTCCAACTCAGCTGCTTTTTCTTCCTTGGCTTTCTCAGCTGTCAACCTCTCTCTCTCCACCGCCTCTTTCTCCTTCTGGCTTACCCACTTCCGTAGTTCGGCGCCAGAAAGACCCATCTTCTCACCAAGAGCTACTAACTTTTCGAGATTCATTGTGCCTCGCAAATGCAGTCTTGCCGCGTGTAAAAAGTGTCTGCCTAAATCAGTCTATCGAAACACTCCCCTGCACTCGTTAACGAGAACTTTGAGCAACACAGAAAATTGTTCCGATAGCACAATCAACAACTCGAGGCTCTTTCTCACTACTTTGGGCACACTGTGCACCACAAGGTCCTCGTCGCGGACGCCAGAATAATGGTCACAGGTCCCGTTAATTAGGGAGGCGATCGCCAAGCTAATTCCAAGGGCCGAAGTATTGGCCCTCGAACCGCACCACGAAAGCGTAGACAATTTAGAAGTGGTCCTTTTTGGCGCGCCAACGGACGCCAGCTGTGGCCCAAAGAACAAGTCAGAGCCGAGAGTTGATAAACAAACAAAATTATATTCTCAATAATGTCAGATCAAAAACTATACACAAGTATGCACACTCCACAATAGTTGAGTACAATATGTCACCAATCAAACAACGTACTACACAGTATAATCAGCCACACTCGAAACAACGGACACAGACAACAATACGCACTACAATGCAGTCGCATGCATTGAACAACCAAGACACTTAAAGACTAAAGAGATAGAAAACCTATTCAGTCCAAAGTTTTTGGAACAAAAGTGTGGATGATATTCTTCCGAGAATCACTCACTCAAAGTTCAGCGTTGTTGTCGTTCCGCTGCCCCCGAACTTTCTCTTCCAGGAAACCTCGCGTCCATTGTCGTTCCGCTGCCCCCGAAGTTTCTCTTCCAGGAAACCTCGCGTGTTCAAGTGCTCCCGAAGTTTGTCTTCCAGGAAACCTAGCGTCTTCAAGTGCTCCCGAAGTTTCTCTTCCAGGAAACCTCGCTGAAGTTTCTCTTCCAGGAAACCTCGCGTCTCCAATTGGCCACTCTCCAAGCTTCAAACTTCTTCGCCGGAAACACGTCGGTTTCACACACGCAGCTGTTACCACGCGTCTTCGCTCGATAGCGGTAAACACACACTCTTGCCTGTAGCTCGAGTCGTCACCCCTACGGTGGAAATCCTCTTCTTCTGCTGCTTTGTCACTAACGGACAAAACCTTCACCGACTACACGGCGGAATACCCTACGCGCTGTGGCGCTAACTTCCGTCTTCTCCTGATCTCTCATCTCCGCTGCTCGGTTAAATACCTTCCACGTGACATTCCAGAAAGTTCTCATCATTTCGTCGGCGCGATACGCAGCAAAGTCTGGGTAGAGGGCGAGACGGTTCGAAGGCCGTCCGTGACGGATGACTCAATCCGGCATCTCCACGCCCCTTTCCATCTAGAAATTTCGAGTGCTTGCTCGGCCGCCGATGTGGAGTGAGGAGGTTCGTCGGCGAACCTACACTTCCGAGGGGAGAGGGAGCGTGCCTGGGGTGTCTTTGGAAGCTTGTTTTCTTTTTTCTTTTTCTTTTATCGTTGAGTTCGCGGCGTCACTCCGGCGTTTCATCGCGAGAATTTGGCGGCGCGCGTTTTTTTTAGCACTCGTTTTGTGACATTGACTTATCATCGTGTACACCGCGAAGTAGATTTTGAAAAGCCCTAGTTAAATGGTTGGATTGACGCAAAAAGAAATGCCAATAATGTAGCTAGGAAATATACTTGGCGCTAATACACGTCCTTGTGGCACGCCTGACAAGACACTTAGGCTGCTTGAAATATTCTTGTTCACTGAAATGAATATCTACAATTTCTAAAAATGACATTACTCATTGAATAACATTATATTAAATACCGATTGCTTCAATTTTCAGTGATATCATGGTGGGGAATGACATCAAAAGCTTTTGCGATTCCCAGAAAAACAGCATTTATTTGTCCTGTTGTGTTCATTGCATTTACAATTTATTTGGTGATCACGGCAAGCTATACAACTGTTGGGGAGCCAGATCAAAATTCGTGTTGCCAAGAGTAGCGCAGGTTGTGAACCTCTAGAGTAGTTATAGTGCCTTTAAAACTTACATGTTTGAATATGTCCAAGCCCTTGGTTGCTCTAGAACAGGTGTAGCAAAGGCCAGCTTCTTCTTGAGATGCGGATTTCAAGACGGATCTCAAGACGTCTGGAGATTCAACTTAAGATATAATTTTATCAAAGATTGTGTGTGTTGATCGAGAAAACTTGTATATTTTGCATATATATTGACTCATGTGGTCAGAAAATTTCCTTAGGAAAGTGCTGGAAATGTTATCTTGGCTGGCAGAGCTCTTGAGACCAATTGTTCGTTGTAAGCAGTGGACACCATCTAGATTTGCATTTAATTTTGACTTATGTTCAATTAAAACATGATTGCAATGTTCCACCAATTGATCCGTTCGCGAAGATATACTGAAACACATTGCTCATTTTATTAGTTATTTGGCCTGCCTGGGTAGCGATTAGATGGCATCATGTAAGCTGGGGGATATTTTTGAGTTTGAGTTTGAGTTAATTTAACCACGTGACAAGTACACGAAAATACACTGTATACGTGATTTGGTGTGAAGGAAAAAAGCTGCATTTCACAGCTTCACTGGCCCCTTCGCCCAGAAAAAAATCTAAACTACAAATTTACAAAAATTACAAAAATTAGAGGCAGCGGAAAGCGACAATACAAAAAGAAACACGCATGTGCCCCTTGACAGCAAATAATAGCATGACAACTCTTAAACACATACAAAAATATTCATAACAAAGCGATGTATGAAAAAATTAAAACTTAATAGCCATTACAGAAATCACCCAACATTCATTTACAACACAATCAGCACATCCGATTTAACATTTCAGTTTTAGACAATATACGCAGATTATCAGTTGTTAGTTTTCATTTGTTCATCACACTTGGAAAGCGGTAAAGTAGTGTTTCAAATCCATAGTTTGGGCGAGGACAAGGTACGTGCAAAGTCTCCGTACACTGAGTAACGCGACTGGCAGGATTTGGTTGCAAGGTAACCAAGATGCGTAAAAAGATACTTCCTGTGCGTATCTCTGATTTAAAAGCTGACAGAAGCTGGTATTCGTAATAACAGGTAATTCTCGAAATTCTATATTTTGCAAATATTGAAGCCGTGTACATGTTATAGGATACACCTTCAATGCACCGCAAGGCATTTTTTGTTACACGACCAGGTTAATAAGAGATGCTTTAGAGCCTGTAGACCAGACCAGATGACAATAGTGTAAATGTGAAGAAAAGAGAGCATTGTACACTAATATTTTTTGTTTCACAGGTAGTATGTTCTGGCATCGACGCAACACACCTAAAATTTTAAAACGTTTGTGACTAATGTGTTCGGCATGGTAATTCCGTGCCATGTGTTCTTGAAAATGCACAGGGAGAGTTTTAACTGTTTGACAAAGTTTAATTTCAACGTTAATAAGTATTAGTTTGTGAGACGTTTCAAATGACCTTAGTGTAGAGAATTTGCCACAGTCCAGGCATATATTTTATTTAGTATTTCATTAGCAGAAACAATGATGTCATGAGCCGTTTCCCCAGAAAAAATATACTGGTATCGTCCGCGTAGAGTACATATTCTACAGAGCTGTCAACACGTACAATATTGTTGATAAAAGTATTGAATAATAGGAGTCTCAAAATGCTCCTATTAACGTTCACGGATGATACTATTCAACCATTCTTAACGTTCACGGATGATAATAGCTCTCGGTTGATTGATACACATTGTTCCCTATTAGATAGGTAGCTTCTTATTAGAGCTAAAACGGTACCACCCACTTCATAACAGTCAAGTTTTTCTAGCATAATATCATGGTCTATTCTATCGAAAGCTTTCAAGAAATCTAGAAATATTCCTAGGGTAAGTTTTTTTGCTTCTATATTTCTTAGAATCAATTCCTTTTGGTATAGTTGGGCACTTTCGGTTGAGAGGCCTGACTGAAAACCGAACTGTGACGGCGTAATAATGTTGTATTTATTAAAGAAATTATGTAACCGAGTGAAAAGTTTTTCACACTCCTTAGAGAAAGCTGGTAAAATCGAAATTGCCCTGTAGTTTCCTAATTTGCTTTTGTTCCCACCCTTATATATAACCGTTACTTTAGCGTTTTTCATTCTCTGAGGAAACAGCCCAGTGGCGAACACGAGATCATAAATATGTACTAAGCAGGCGCATGTGAGATCTAAAATGTATATTATTAGTTCTATTTTTAAGTCATCTATGTCCTCGCTTTTACTCAATTTGAAATGCTGAAAAAACGCTGATGACCTCTTGCGCGTCTGTAGGATTAGCAAACACAGAATTATTTAAAGCAGGAGGCAAATAACCTAATTAATCACAATTATGACTACTGTCAACTATTGAGGTAAAGTACTCGTTAAATTTGTTTGCTAGTACTGCACTTTTGTATATTTTATTTTTGATCACCATCTCACTATTATCATTACTCACTTGTTTGGTAGATATAATAGCATTGTGTTTGCTCCATAATTGCTTAGAATCGGTGACACCGTCAAACATCTTGAAGTGATAATCGCGTTTAGCTTGTTTTTGTAGTTTAGTGAGTTTATTTTTGTATACCTTAAAAGCTTTAAATTTATTCGTGTCTCGCTTTATCAGAAACTCTTGATACAACCTATTTTTTTATTATATTGAGTATTGCGGAAGAAATCCAAGGTTTACGCGCCCGTTTTGGTCTCTTTAAAGCTTTGTAAGTGAAATGTTTTTATACACAGAGCATAGAGGGTCATTAAAACAATCATCAGCGAGATCAGCAGAAAAACCAGATAGAACGTTGTTCCAATTTAGAGTTCTCATTTCCTCTCTAAAAGTAGATAGCGTTCGCAGATGAATTTGTTGAAAGTGAACGGCAGGAAGGATTTGACTCCTTACACTGGTTATGTTTTCTATGACTAGATATATGTCCAAATGATCACTTATCGGGGCACGCAGGACGCCTGCCTATAACCTACTGTTTGTACTACTTGTAATAAACAAGTCTAATAGAATCGAAGTGGTATCAGTAATACGTGTTGGAATTGTAATTACGTTTGCTAAAAAAAAGCAAGAAGGTCTGAAAATCTCATCTGTTTCTTTGTGTCGCTCAACATATCTATGTTAAGATCACCTCCCAGCACTAGTTTGTAATTAAATTGGTTAACAACGGAAATAGGTTTTCTAAATATTGAATAAATGAATGAAAATTGCCCCTTAGTGGCCTGTAAACTGCAGCAAAAGTGTAGTTGTGATACTGTAATGTTAACGCCTTAAGGTCATCGGTGCACAGAGACAGACCTTCACGATACCCATACGTTATTTCTGCTTTGACATACAAGCATACACCACTACCAATTTTCAATTTTCTATTTTGGTACACAACATTACATCCGTCAATATGAAACACGTGCTTTTCACTACGGTACTAAGTTTCAGGCATCATAATAACGGAAAAAATTTAAACTCATCAAGAAACAAAAGAAAGTTTTCTTCTTTCGAACGAGCTGACTGCATATTATTGTGAAGGAATGTCATGGGCTGCCTATGACGGTCACTTACATACGATTTCAATTCAGAAACGCTAGAATACATTGCCAATGCTTACAGCAGAAATATAAGTCTACTATTAAGCTAGACTACTTAAGGTAGATCCGCCTCAGAAGTTACATATAAAACAGGTGTCCTCTCTGCTTTCCGCATGAAGATCCTGCCCTGTGATATCCATACATATTTCCATTCTCTTTCACGCCTTGCTTGCCGCGCCTTATTGAGCAGAACCTTCCTTTCCATGCACACGTGTTCATTTATATATACAGGGTTACTGTTGTCAAAACCAAGACGAGTTTTATCTAGTCTAATCTTTTTTGCTGCGGACAACATCTTGTCTTGCGCCGTTCTGGTGAAGAATCTGACGACCACATTTGATTTCTTTTTATCTTTAGATAGTACGCGGTGGGCGACGTCAATGTCATTATCTGTGACATAAGTTCCTAAGCACTTGGCGATGTTTGCGACAGTTTTCTCCAAAATTTTTTTTCGATTAGCGAAAGAACTTGGATTTCAATATTCATATTGCGGCTGTATTGCTTCAGCTCGAAAATCTCCCGTCTAGCTATTTTCAGGTCCCTCCGCAGTTCTTCGTTTTCCTTACGACACTGCGCACTCTCAGCCTTTACCACGTCAATCTCCTTGCGAAAAGCCTCCACGTCAGTCCTAAAAAGCTCAAAGCTCTCATTCATGCAGCCAATAGCACCTCGAACACGTCCAAGTTCAGTGAATTTTTCAGTGTTCGAGGAAGCGACCTTAGCTATCTCACATTTAACCTCTGTGGAGAACACGTCAAGTCTTCCCACCAGATCACCTAGAAATTTCACGACCCCTTTAATGCTATTTGGCTGCCTCTCAGCAAGGGTCACTGCAATATTGCCCATGTCGCCCGAATTTTTATCCCCCATTGTTTCAAGCACTTCAAGTAAAAATTGCACGAAAATGCTCTTGCGCACTCAAAGCAAGAGGCAAAGTTTGAAGGCAAAGTTTATTTTGAATGGTGAATCGACAAACAGCGCCAAAACTTTTTTTTCACTCCCATCGCATGAAATACGGTGGTGGTTCCGGAAGGAAGTCATACTTGGCGGTATAAATTTTGTTCTTTATCGTGGCCAAAAAACTGTGTAGTTTGCTAAATATTCCGCGCTTGCGGCAGCGTTTAATTCTTTTAGATGTAGGTTCTCCTGCGTTACCCACGGATACTCTCAATCAACGCATTACCTTTTCAAAGAAACGTGATAAGTTTCATGATAGCTCTCGATATTTTTAAAGAATGACCACATTTTGTTCACATTGTCTATTTTCCCGAAATTCGGAAAGAATGAATCTAAATGAACTAAAACGATATTGTCGTCCGCATGCGCACAGTCTTTGAAATATGTAGTTCGAGGTAATTTGTTCTGTTTGTTTGCAATAGCCTCATAGAACACAAAAAAACAATATTGTGGCCAGAAATTTCATTTTTAACAATGATACATAAGTCCTTGAATTAACTAATAACGAACACGAGGTTAAGTATTGAAAAAGAATCTACAAAATGAAAGTCACAAAATACTAGTGGAGATATTGCGAAACTAAGTTCTTTTGTTAAGAAATTTGCACTGGCTATTTCTCGTTGGTCAGGGCACAAGTATCGGCAGTTTATTTCTGGGAAATTTTAATCACCACAAAGAAGTGTATTCGAACGTGATGTTGTCGGCATGCGGTGGCAGCTCCGCTTTGTAAATCTTGCATTGTCCCAGTGCAGATAGCGTAGTGTTGAATTACAGCCTGTCATGATTAGCGGTGACAGCAAATTGCCATGAAGAGCACAAAGCAATCTGGACGATGAAAAACAGGGGAATCAACAATCGTACCTTCCCGGCGCGCCCAAGTCAACCTAAAGCGACTGAGAAACGGTCGAAAAGTGTCTAAGTATCAGTAAAAAAATTGAAAAGGGCATTTATGACATCAGAATGGAGTAATCTTTTCGCGATTTTATACGACATATATATCATGAAATAGTGAAGGTCACAAAATTTCAGCAGATCCCACGCGGCATAGGAATCGACGCAATGTGAAGCATGCGGATGGGAGGACGTTAGTTACACAAACTACACGCACTGCCAACATGAACTGCGGTAGACTTAAATGTTTCATTAGCACATGATGGTGAATACATGCACACACACTACGAATACACGTACATTTGTGACGCCCATGTGCCCATGGGTCATAAGTACGCATCCAGCTGGCTCTCAACACATCCTTAACTTGGGCTGGATCATTGTAAAGTATCAGCACTATCAGCAGAAATGTAGTTGCCCATGTGTTATAGCAGCGATGAGGGGCCTATATTAACTGAACTGTGACGTATAGTTTATTTTCTAGAAATTGTTGATGTCTTTTATGAAAAAGTTGTCAATGACACTACTGTGCCTCGTCGTGGGCGCGGAATTCGGGAAGGCTCTCTCTACGTACAAAAGTCTTGCATGTATTGTGTGAACCTGGTCTCAAATACCCATCTTAATGTCGCCAGACGATGGCAAACGGAAAGCTGATATTCAGCGCTTGTGCGAGTGAGGATGCTGGCCCTAGACACTAGTTATGTTAGGTTAGCGAGAAAGTCACTATATCTGGCGGATTTGCGATGATCCAAGCAATACTTATATCTCCTTGGAAGCTTAGTGACTTGTATTGCAATAAAAGTTATACTGACGATCTCGGGTGATTTTCGCAGTTGCCGTTATGTCCTGTATATGAATGTATATATTATTACAGTGAGTTTAATCTACCGAACTCACAGCAGAAACAAGAAAAAAAAGGGTGAAAAGAATAATGACCCTCAGTACTGCACGCACTTCCCATCCATGCTCTGTGAATAAGCCTCTGATCAACGTTATTTACAAGTCTCGTAACAATATGTCATCAATATGCAGAGATAGGTACAAGCCTTTGCAGGAGATGATTTGAACAGCTAAAATTCTAGCTGTTTCACAAAAATGCTGGTGTACGCATGTTGGCGCATAAAGGGGGGGGGGGCGCATACAAAAAAAATTCTTAGTGTGAAGTCGACTAATGGAAGACCTTCTTCTAATTTCTTAAGGCTCAAGTGAAGCAAGCATGTATTATTCATGAAGGCTCACTTTGTGACACGAAGTCATCAGAGAGTGTTGTTATATTTTTCTTCTTGCTCATTGATTGCTTGCTGCAGAATCCTCACTGCCATAGAGGAGGCCTCCGCAGCGCTGTCCACATCCACCGTGATCTTCAGTGGTTCTGTGGCTGTGGGCAAGGTGGACATCATAGAATACAACCGGGGCATTGCCATTCACCTGCGAGACAACAGTACATACCACTTCAGTGACCCACAAAGCATCCCCAGGGGCACTGACGCCGCAATCATTCTTGCCGAACCCAATGCTTCCATACCACATCTCACGATTGCACTGATGCCCGCTGGTGCACTGTTCAAGGAAATGTGCAGAAATGACACCGAACACGAGGTTGAAAGAAATGGCACCAAACTCGAAGTGGGAAAAAATGACAGAAATGTCGGCTCCACGTATGAAGTGTGTACCCAAGTATTGCAGGTGAAATACACCATTGATGATGGCACCGCAAATCTGACCAGTAGTAATGCGAGATTCAGCTTCTTCTTTCGTCAGACATGTGTAAGTACACTTAAGATCCTTCTGATTGTACATATTAGAAGTTAAGAAATGTTGTCTGGCATAATTCAGTCAGCATGAAACATGTGTTTTACTGCATTGTTAACAAAATATTTTAGGATCCAACATTTTTTGAAGAAGGAAACTGCTTACACTAAAGTTCAGGATGCATAATTCAATAAGTATGAAGATTTCAGAAACATATCTTGCACTCATTGCTCTAGCGCAGCTATTCTAACACACAAACTAGAGCAGCAATTTCACAAGGGTTAAATGCACTAATTTTTTAAAGCGGAGTTTCTTCTCAGAGAAGTAGTTATCAAATAAGGACTGTCAAATGCACTGCTGCGTCATGCAATTCAATACAAAGTGTGTTCTTACGCATTATATCTCGTAAATGACTTGAACACCAATACATTACGTAGCAATTCTTTGACAATGTATATTTCGCGACTGCTGCCACACTCTGTATCTGTTCCAAGTGGTTGATACATTCAATCTTTTAGGCTACAATTCAGATATTGTAGGGCATAGCATGACGTATTCTGTAAGAAAGATACTCAGGTATATGTTTTATAAGTAAATCTCTTTTTTTAGAAAATCTATATTTGTGAGTTAAATCGCGCCCACTAAAATAGTGCTGCGTACCAATCTAGAACCGTTTTTTGATATAACAGTAGATACGCATTGCGGGTGCATATGTGTGGTAAATGAATGTTAATTGTGTACTGCTGACCGTGAAAATGTAGAGAGAGAGAAAGAGATGAAGCTGAGGGCAGGAAGGTTACGTAGTTATGAGCATCTGATTGGCTGACCAGCACTAGGGGTGGAAAATAGGAACACGAAAGAGGGTGTGGGAAGAAAAAAACAAATGGAACAAAAACAAATGTGCACGCAGGAGACAACAAAAACAGGCGCACACACATAGAGAGGTCGAACAGCGTTTTGACTACAATCGTTCAGAGAGGTCGGTCAATTGCAAAAAGCACAGCGCTTGTAAGACCTTCTTTCGTGAAGTTGCATCCTTACTGTATTGTGAAATTCGTACCTCCGCGATAGAGGTTTGTTTATAAAATTGAAAGCGCCCAAAGGCATAGTCACTGTGCACTATATTGCAGGTAGTCACAAAATTTATGTTCAAAAGTTTCTTTGTTGCCACAGTGGTCACAGGTGGTTATATCAGCCATCTCACTGCGGAAATCGTAGGCGTTGGCAAACGTAGTGTCCAAGCACAGCCGACACATAAGGGTCCTGTCTACTCGGCGATGCTTCGAAGCGAGTTCAACACGTAGCGTAGGGTCAAACGAGTGCAGTCGGGCATGCTTGAAGTGCATGATGATGATGATGATATGTGGGGTTTAACGTCCCAAAACCACCATATGATTATGAGAGACGCCGTAGTGGAGGGCTCCGGAAATTTCGACTACCTGGGGTTCTTTAACGTGAACCCAAATCATGCTTGAAGTGCAGCTGAATCCATTGTGACGTGAACACTGGCGAGCAAACCAGCGTAGCTGCCTTGAGCTTTCGGTCCTAGAATGTGATAGTAGCACCTTATGGTCTTTTGCGTGACTGAGCCGGCACCAGACTGAGCCGGCACCTTGATTGGCCAGTTCATTGTCGATGATTGCGCAGTGACTGGGTAGCCACTGAAACGTAATTTGGTGCCTTTTCTCAATCAGCTGAAGTTTAAGCTCAGCTGTCTGTAGTATCAGCGTCTCGTGCATCCCGCGGCGTAAGACTGGGGGTCTGCATTACCACATTCGATTCGCAGAAAATAGTCTACTTGTGTGTTAGTCGAGTAATGACGAACTGTAGTGTGCCACGAAGGGCTGTCAATTCTGCTGCCGTTGATGTTGTTGTGTGAAGTGTCTTGAATTTAATAGTCATGACCAACCTTGGTAACTCGACTGCGCCGGTTGAGCTGTTCGGCAGAACAGATCCGTCACTGTAGATGTATCTTGCGTCTCTACTTTTCATACAAGAGAAATGGTGAGAGCTGCTTAAGTGCTGGTGACGATAAATTGGCTTTATTCTGGGCCCCAGGTACGGTAATGTTCATATTAGGTTGAGCGAAGCACCATGGAGGAGCCAGAGGTCCAGCGGCGTGTATGAAGGAAGTTGGTATCGACAAATTATGCGCAGTCTCTGTTTGGCAGTAAGACGTACGAGATTAATACTCCGGTAGAGAGGGTAGTTGATGGCGGGGAGTGTAAGCAAGGTGTCGTATATGTGTGTCTTCTGCACTTCCATATCAATTTGTGTTTTGATTAGTTAGTGCCTTGCGATGGTGATAGTCCCCACTGTTGATGCACGTTAAACCAAGCCTACACAAATCTGGAATGCCTGAGCCTGAACACTTTCAATCGTCCGTAGACTTGCTTCATTTCCGTTGGGCAGCGCAGGTAAGTTGCACGAAAGAAATCAAAGAAAAAGAACCCTGTTTAATCGAAACTTGGTGATTGGGAGATTCGCTGTCTATTTCATGTGAAGAACTTCAACAGGTGACAGAGGCCTGTCAATCGCTTTTTCATGTACAGGAGGGCTCCAGAGATGTCTCTGTCAATAATACACCGAGCAACTAGTACGTTCCGAGGTAGGGTATCAATTCGCCACTTATCGTTTCGCTGTATCTCTCTGTTGATTTGCGCGTGAATTCCACAAGCACACATTTTTCGCAGGAAATTCTAACACCTCACTTGCGCAGGTGAATGGCAGCTTGTGTGTTCGCTCCATGAATCTGTGCTTGCAGCTGTAGACGCGTTACTGCAGAAGTCCAAGCGCAGATGTCGTCAGGGTACATTGACAATCTCCCAGAGCATGGCAGGTGCTCATGGCGACTGATTAGCTTCAAGGTGAAGAGCACAAGGCTCAGTACTCCAGCCTATGAAACATCACGTTGGATGTAATGTAGAAAGTGGGTCCAACTTCGATTGTCACGAAAACGAATTTCTCTGAGAGGTAGCTGTGTAGCCACTGAAACACCGGACCACCCACTCCTACCGCTTTGAGAGTGGCGAGGATAGCTTGATGACTGACATTGTCATACGCCCTTTTAACGACAAAAATTTAATAAAAACGCAGGCACGATTGTGTCCTTTTTTCGTGTTGTACGTAGGGGACCAGGCTGACGGCACTGACAATCGATGAGCGACCACGGTGAAACCCCGTCATAGCATCTGCGTAGATGTTTTGATGCTCTAGGTACTATTCTAGGCGTCCTAGAATCCATCTTTCCATTATTTTGCCCACACAACTAGCCAGTATAATCGGGCTGTACGGTGTGAGCACCAGTGGAGACTTTCCAGGCTTCAGTAATGAAACCAGACGACTAGTCTTCCAGTTAACTTAGAGTGTGCCCTCTCACCAGAATTTGTTGCATGACTAGAGGAGAGAAATTCAGGCATGCACATCAAGCTGACTCAGGGCTCTGTAAAAATTTCATCAGCCTCAGGTGCCAATGTCCGTCTACACAAAGCTAGTGCGGCTTTAAGTTTATGAATTAAAAAGGGTAGGTTCATTCAGCCATTGCGTGATGTCGGAACGCCACGCGAAGGCGTGAAGCTGTTGTGATCTCTGATCTGACCACATGAGTTCGCATAAAACTTTTCTGCCACGTCAACCTCCGATCGCTGTTGAGATAGGGCTAGAGCCTTAAATAAAAACAGCTGAACGGGTAGTGTCCGGAGTCCTCTTATTGTCCTCCATAAGCATGAAAGGCGCTTGTGAGAAATTACCAACTCACAGAAGGCAACCCAAAGTTGTCAGTCTAGAATGTCTATCCGCTTGTGCATTTTATTCGGCAAGCGTCTAGCACTGCTTAAATCCTGAAGTGTTTTGTGCGTCGGTACCTTCTTTTCACACGCCGTCGGAGAGCCCGAAGTCTATTTCTTTCTATGTCAAAATTCGTTATTTTCGAAAATACAATTTCAAAAAGCATCTCAAGCTTAAGCCTCAACAAATAAAAACCAATGAGAATGTGCTAACAACAAAAATGTCTCAATAGCTGCTAATATAATAGTAAAATTGTTATAACACTGGTGATAGACCTGTTTTCTCCACAATAGGAAGAAATATTAGAGACGATCAAATTTTGTTATCGACGTGGTTTTTTTTAGCAAATACTACGAAACTTTTTGTTAGATTGCTATTTTCTTCGACAGATAATCTTCTTCAAAATTTATGGGACTTGACGACAAGTAATTGAAACCAGGCAAAAAGCGTTAACGTTCTCAATGTTAATGCCTAGAAACACTCAGCGCGAAATTACTGTGTCTGAAGATGAGTGTTTCATATTGCTCCTACTTCCGTTTTACTGAAAAGGTAGAGTTCTTGTATTCTCATTTCTGCTTTTGCGACTCGCCAAAAGTCTTCATATAAACCTTACCTTTTGGCCAACAAACATTGCGCAAGTTCACAATGACTGTTGTATACAAAGACACAACATGTAAATGGCATATTTTGAAGGCACAAACAGGCGTTCATCTATTCTCAGCTTGCAGCTCCACAAATTTCATAGACATGCTTCAAGAACAAGTTTAAAATTAAAAAAAAAAGATTTCTTCTGGTCCGGACTGCAGCGCGAAACGAAGGCAGGTCTTGCTAGCACAGTAAATAATTGAGCAGACACAACATTCACTTTCAAAAAATGAAATATTTTCTGTTAAGAAGTAATGACCTCTTCTTTGTTGTGGCATTTGGCCGTTATAATGATGTACGTCACTAGAAAATCATCTGACATAAACAAGATGATATTTGTCTCGATGGCATGGGTTAGCATTGTGCTATTTGGTTTGGTAGAGGGCTGTTCTGGTCCGCTAAATATGGGTTTATACGGATATATTCAGGTAATAGTTGCCCCAGATATTTTATTTCTGCAACGCAGTGAAAAAATAAAAAGTAGAAAAATATCAACATATATAATTAAAAAAATGAAACATACCTTTTCTGCGGAATGCAGATGAAAATTCAGGTGTCATTGGTGTTTCTCACGCTGTCATATAATATTTACAAAAGCTGGTATTCAAAAGTCATCACAGCGTATGCAATTATTTATGCTTTTTATTTTTCATAAAAAAATAACTATTGGCTTCTTTTGAGTGCAATTAAATTGTCTTTGTGACATTGTAACTGCACTGCCAGAAACAAATGTTATATGGCATGTGTAATGACGTAATTTATTCAATACATTTAAGCGCATTGAGAATTACCAGGAATGATAGCACTGTGAATGTTTGTCGCAATTTCTGAGAACCACATATATAAACTCTGAGAAAAAGAACATCTGAGTTCATCGAATAATTTCTTGGAATGCAGCAGAACTCACCCAATAAGTTTCTTACTGCGCCGAACGAAAAGAAATTTCATTGTCCGGGAAACGTGTAATGCGAGCATGGGATAAAGATTTGAAGTGCAAATAAACAACAAAACAGATAAATAGTACCCTGCTCTTCCGCTTCAAGAGAATTTTAAAGACGATAGTTTTTTTTGAGAACCTTCGACACAAAAATTTTGGTCTGGCTGTCGGTCTGTCTGTCTGTCTGTACGTATGTATGTACATTTGTCTGTCTACACTTACCAATACCCCAAATGGCCGACACCATCCACAGAAACTCCCTAGCATTGCTCAAGAATCAGCGTTCGTAGTTGTGCGATTGTCAATTAAAGAGCAATTATTGAGCATATCTGAGGCACCATAACAACACGTCAATATTCTGTGTGTCGTTAAACTAGAGAAAGCATACGTAAGTAATTATAAGGACCATAGCCTTTATCACGCTGCGCTGACAATGGAACAGTTGCACGAAAACGCAAGTTTTTCCAACGCTTTCTTATGACGTCGCGGTGATGGCACCTGCCCGTTCCTTTGCGTTCTACAGCTTGTTGCCTCCGAGACAGGCACACAGGCCACGCGCTTCGTTTTCGAAGATAGCTGCCAGATAGCGCTCATGTCTCACGTGTGACTTCACGATGCGCTCGTTCGCCTCCGCTGCACGCTCGAGGTACTATAACGCAGCGTCTCCAGAATACCATTAACCAATTTTCTTGCGCAGAACAATAAAAAAACGTTTTGTTCATTCTCTCCAGACGCAACGCTATCGTCTGTCGACGACATTTGCAATGTAACATGCGGATACGGGCCAACGTTTTTTTTTCCTCAGCGGTTAAAAAGTTATTCATTGAAGCCTGCCGTTTATATTGTGTCCATGCCGGAACCACACCCGTTTCGAGCTTTTCAATGACCTTCTGGAATTTCAAAATCCTCGACTCATTGATGTACTTGCTCTGAATGTCCAGCACTAGGGGCAGTTTTTACATATCAGAGAGAAACGGGGCGGGAGTGTCAATCCAATGAGATTTTAATTCACAACTTTTTCTAGGTTTTTTGCATTACTGCATTACAAAATATCATACACTTTTTATTATAGTTCCCGAAGTTTACCGTCGCAAAATCACCATATGATTATGACAGATGTCGTAGCAGATGCCTCAGCAAACTTCGACCAACTCAGCCTATTAAACGTACACCTAAATCAAAAATTTAAAGAAGGAAGTTCAAGAATTTTGTTTTCATCGTACTTGCGGCCATCCCAGACGTGATCGATTCCTCGACCTGCGGGTCAGCAGCCCAGTGCCTTAGCCACTAGACCACCGGTGCGGGTGAAGTAATTTACATGCGAAATTTAGTAAGTGAGGAGCGCATTAGTGGGGTTCTACGGTACACAAGAGTTTGAAACAGTAAGCAGCTTATTTACGAATGCGAAAGTCCACTTTGTTGGTTACCTGGGTCGCATGACCACCTTAAAAGCACATTTTATTTTAAAGCACGACGCGTGCCCGCATTCGATATTGCCGTTGCTGCACATTGCAGTTAGCCCAAATTTACTTAAAGCCTCGACTTTAAAGATAGCTTTTAGCGCAACTGTTCCATTTTACGAATCATTTCGTCACTGCAATTTCATGCTTCGTAAGGTTTTAGTACCAACCTCCGCCCAATTTATAAGATATGTTGTCTTTGGCGCTATTTCCCAACTAGGCAGCGTCTATGAAGATGCTAATTTTTTATGTCTGCTTTTCAGGATATATTACCTACTAAAATTGAGTGCGTATTCTGGGATATCAACGAAAATGAGGGGCTTGGTTCATGGTCTGGTGATGGATGCGAGTACCTCAACATGGTGCATGACTACCACCTCTGCAATTGCACGCACTTGACTAGCTTCGCCGTCATATTTGTGAGTAGCAAGAATTATACTCTACTGCAGAACTGCTTTCAAGTACTTTTAGCTTCTCGACATTTCAATGCTAACATTGCCAGAAATTATATTATTCGCGTAAGCTAATTTTACATATAGCATAATAATGCATAATCTTGTATGGCGCCAAATTGTTTTATATACCAACAAAATATTTACGTACAAACCATTAACACATGCAATTCCTGTGCAGCAAGAAAACTTTAATGATTCTAAAATCTCGAGCATAATAAGTAGTTGTATCAAAGTAATCAGCTCTAAAAGTAACATTCAAAAAGGCACGAGTATACCTCAGAGAAAAATTAAAAGAAACTACTTTATAACGTACAACCTTCATATATTAAGAAAGCCGTTGGGAACTTCTATCACATAGAAATGCTGACAGGATTCTAAAGCATGGTGAACTGTTGCAGCTGCTGCTTTCTTTTGTAAACAAGACTGCTGAGCGTAGTTGTGTTTTTGCAGAGATATGACAAAAGCCAGGAAACAACGAACGTTCATGATACTGTTCTCAGCTACTTGACTTCATTCGGGATAGCTGTCTCTGGCTTGGGACTGTTCTTCGTCATTCTCACATACATTTGCTATAGGTAAGTGTTTTATAAAAACAAATAATGCTGATGGAAATTCTAATTGATTTAGGCACTTACAGTGCGCAAAACTTTTCAATGTGGCCTGGTGCAGGTCTTTTTAACGCTGTGGGAGAGCAGAAGGCTCCGCGCAGATTTATTTATCGAATGGCGGACCTCAGACAGCCATGCTGTTTGAGCTTGTTCTTTTTCTTCTCCACCTAATAACTTCGTGTGATACCGACTTTGGTGAATCTGTCAGTAATTGAGTGGTTTTATAAAATATATATGATGTTTTAGACTATTGTAACTTATTTATGAGAAAAATACGGATTACCTAGTACACGTGTCGCATTATTTATTTTGTTTATGTCTTTTACTTTGTCGTCTTTCTGACGCCACGCGCACTGTCCACTACATGCCCCCCGCTCTCTCCAGCAATGCTGGCTTTGCCGTTGGGCTGTTTATTCGCTTTAGATGGCGTTGCCAGCGTCCACGTGAGCTGCGATTATTGCAGGCTATGTTCGCCGCGCACATTATTATTGCTGTTACTGGCTACTTGGCGCCAAATGGGCAACTCTCCGACCCTGTCGTGCAAGAAACTTTGAGGTGGACACTATGGTTCCCATCTACCTACCTTGAACTTCAATTCTGCCGTAGTTATCAGCCTTTTTTAGGTTTTCTGAAAATAAGAAGTAAATCTAAAGAGTAATCATTATTTGTTTATGCCTGTCTCTGCTGTTGCGTTATGCGCGCACTTGCTCTTGCCCCACCAACAAGCCACTGCGCATCACAGCCCCTAAGAAGCACCTCTCCGGTGGAGAAATTAATTGCATGTGCGCATGTAAGAAAACGAATGGCTATGCGGGGCATTGCTCTGAGTGGCTATGAAAGAGGAAAAGGAAGAAAAAAGCGCTGTCTCGTTACTGCCTCTCTTAACGAGGGCACCTCCACAGGTAAGCGCAGGGACGGGGGATGGGAATTAAAGAGACAGAAGAGAAGAGGTAAGAATAGAGTGGTAAAAAGCATTCGATCACTCGTATCGCACACGCGTGCAAGAAACAAACGTGAAAGCGCGACATACAGAAAGGCCCGTGGAGAAGCCGGGGGTGTGGAGATGCGCCCATCAAGGGAAAGCAAGAGAGGAAAAAAAGAAGAGAGAAAATAAAAGAAACCACTAGACAAGTGGAAAGAAGGTAGGGTGCTCCCGAACTGATAGTGAAGGGGAGAGAGTGTCTGCTGCAAAGGCTAAATGCGCCCACATAGAGTAGGAAGAAAAAAAAATAAGAAAAAAAACAAGGAGAGGGAAAAAAAGCCGTCAGGCAGCTCCGAGCAGCCCATGTAAACAAGTACACGTGGAACTCGGAGCAGGAAAAAAAAAAGGCGTGGTGTGCAGCGCGACGTAGCAGTAGGGAGAGAAGGAAAAAAAAGAGCGGAGTAAGGATACGCGCAAAGAAAGTATACCAGACGCAACCAACTGGGACTTACCACCAAAAAGGCCAGCGGCACATTGATTTGCACGATTTATAGCGGACGGGAGCCGGCTTCTTGATAACCGGGTGTGTTCTCCAGGTTGATTCCAAACTGAAGAAGGCCCAAGAAGCAACATTGCGATCATAGCCCTCTGGTAGGGCCCTGAGCGCCACTCGAAGTGCTGTAGCAAGGGCGGTCAGGAGCTCGTTCCTTTTTTGGACCTCAGGTTGCTGCGAGGTTGCAGTAGCGGGCTCCATCGTCGTGCTTGTGTTGACGGTGACGGGAAGCGGCGGTTGGAAAAAAGCGCGCGGTGTCAGCGTCACTGTCGAGCGCTTTTCGACAACAGTAGGGGCCGGCTGAGCTGTGGCCGAGAGCGGGGCAGTCGTCGTTGTTGTGGGGACGACGGGCGCACTCTTTGCGAGACAAGGGGCGGCATCCGAGGTGGTGTCACCGGTACCGGCAAGCGCATCCCGGAAGGAGCGACCCTTGATGATGGAGGGGTTGCTGCCAGGGGTCCTAGCGTGCTGCAGGGCTTGGCGGCGAGTCACCGTGCCGTCAGTTGAGGCCATGATGACCACGGCTTTGCGATGAAGTTGCCAGGCTGGACAGCGGGGCTCGGTTGCAGGGTGTTTCCCGCTGCAGTTTAAGCAACGGGGGTGCGCTGCACACGATGCTGGGACGTGCCTGAGGCCGCAGCGCAGGCACCGTTCGTCCCGATAGCAGGTGGCGGTTGCGTGCCCGAAGCGGCCGCAACGGGAGCATTGCAGAGGCCGGGGCTGACGGGGTCGAACTGGGCGCCTTTGCTTATAGAGCAGGATATCCGGTGGGACGGTAGTCCCAGCGAAGGTGAGGGTGAGGCAGTTGCCTCTGCGTACACCGGACACGATGGGCACAGGTGAAGCAAGGTTGTCGGCGAGGTCCTCGAAGGGGATCGTTGGGTCGACTCCAGAAACCATGCCAACGCAGGTGTTGAGGTCGAGTTGTTTGGCTCGAACTTTTGTTGCACAGAGCGTTCCGACCTCAAGTAGGGCAGTCAGATCGGTGTTGGGATAGCTGTCCGCAGCAACAAGGTTACGCCGGAAATTCACCCGCACTCGCTTGGTGGCTGGGAACCCCAAAAGGAAGGCGGCGATCGCATCCCTCGAAGCAGCCAGGAAGTTAGCCTTCTTCCCGACAGGCCGAAAGATGATGGTGGCCGCACATCCAATCGGAGGAAGGTCGTCAGCAACGTGAGGACCGTCAGAACGCGGGAGCGTGCTTGGAGACACACCGCGCTCGCTGGAGGCAGACGCCGTTTGCTCGGCGGCCGGAGTGGTTGAAGGAGATGAGGAGGTGTTGCTGCCAGGGGGGTATCCCTCGCAGATAGCCACGGCCGTGGCAGGAGACGAGCAAGATCCAGTATATGCCTTGCCTTTGCTCGAAGCCGCGGAGACAGCAGCAGTGTGATGGCTGCTGACTTTCAGCGGCGGGGGTTGTTTGGAGCTAGCTGGCTTGGCTGGGGCCTGCTGCTGCTGCTGTGTTGGCACCGAAGATGATGCCGAGGCTGCCAGAATGGCATCCTGCTGCGTAGATTTTTTTCTGGTGCCTCGCCGAGGCGCCGTAAGTAGCCCTTAAAAGGGCTGCACGCGATGAGCGCGGAACGAAGTTCGGGGTGAGGACAGGAGCGCAATAACACACGTCCTTCTTGCTTGAAAGCTCATCCGCCTTTTCTTCCCGGGGCATTGCTCTCACCAGATTCCTATGTGAAACACAGCGCGTTCTCAGATATCTGAGAACATGATCAGATGTCTGATTTTCGATCAGAATTTTCTGCTCTAAGCTAGTCTGTTATTATTCTGACATTGTAGTAATCTTGGTTTATGGTTTCAAAAAAAAAACACCTTCGACATCTAACGTTCCAGCTGAGTGGTTTGGTATGTTAAAAATACTTTTGCAGAAAATGTATGGAAGACAAAATGCGCAGGCACACTGAAAGTAAAATTATTCATATATGTTGAACTTACCTGCGATTTGCTAAAAAAAGAACAGGTGGATAAAAAATGTCCCTGTTATACTCGGATTTCGTTTATTCTGGACCCCATTGTTTATACTGTGAGTACTCTACCCATAACGTCACGTTGTTCTTCTGTTTGGCTTCAAAATTGGCACTAAAGTTAGATTACAAGGCTACTTGTCTGTACCCTAATCTTGACTTTGACTCCGCTTAAATTCTTCCCATTCGCGACGTGCACACATATTTACGCTTAGCATTGCCTATAAAAAGCTTTCACTAGAGGCGGTAACACTGTGCATTGTGAGCCGTTCACCATTTTGAACTCATAGCCAGCTAACCCGGGAAGCGCGTATGCTGCAGCTCCCAGTAAACCACACCCACACGCCAGCGTTATCGCGCTTGTTGTTACTGTGAGCAGTACCAAACAATAACAACTAAGTCAGAAAAGACAAAATAGTACGCACAGACGCTCTCTCCGAAAGGCCACGAGCGCTACAACGGGAAAATGCACTGCACAAACATGGCTGCTTCCGGTTTGGCACATTGAGTGCGCCTCTAGAATTTCGCCGAGCCGGAACCCCAGGATCCACGCATTGACAGGAGGCATATTGAGAGGCTTCAAATGGGTCACCTATCAGCAAAATGAATAAGACAAATATACGAAAAACATTACAAGCTTACCTGTGTCAAGACGATCTCTCTATCGATGGCAACTTACTTCGCTCGAGTTTCGTGTACCCAGCGGCTTGTCGAGAGGCTGAGGCCACAAAGGGCCTTACTTGCTTTGAACTCCAGCGGCGTAACAAAACTCCTTCGTAAGACCAGAAATTCGCAAATGTCCGCAGCATAGACGCGTGGCCACGAATTCGCGTCTACTATACGCAGTCGGCTGCTTTCAGCGTGAAAGGGTCCTGATCGCATGCATAGCTGAAGTTGCTCAATGTATCGCTACTACTACTACCACTACTGCTGCTTCTACTACTACTGAATTAGTTCTATATCAAAAGTGTTTATTGTAGAACTGCAGTTAAGGCTACATTTGATACTGTCGTATAATGAATTCAATATGCGTTGAAATACAGCTTCAAATATCAATAACTACAAGCACAAAATATCCGGAATCAGGGCGTATCTTAGTTTTATACAGGTCTGAAAAATATTCTTCTGAAATCAAAACAAGCCTAAATTTTTTTATTCTTCGCAGTATAAAAAACAACAACGTGATAACTCAGGGTGGACGAATTGTGAAACTTCATTTCGAATTCAATTCAAATCGAATTGTGATGAGGGGTTGCCAATTAAATTGACTATCGAATCATATACTGAATCCGTTAAGCTTAGAAGAAAATTGAAAGAAAATTCATAGTAAACTTTGCATGTCTTAACACAAAACAAACAATAAAAACTTGTGATGGCGTGTCGATCTCAAAGTTGACAAACGGGCCAGTATCAGAGGTTTTCTATCAGGCTACAACATAAGCTCTCAAGATGCTGTGTGATTTCGCCGAATGGTTGCCTGGCCAACCCTATTTTTACCTTCATACTGCCAAGCTCGTTGCTAACCACACAAGTTATTCTTATGGTGCTTCGGTTGGCGTTCTTCCCGAAACAACTGAACATTTTCACACAGCAGAATTCGCGACCAAATTCTGAGGTAATCTACTTCTGATCACAACCATAATTTTCAGGTATGTTTGTCCGATGTGGTGCTTTTGTTACGGGCGCATCCTTGTCGTGATAATCAGTAAGAAGAAGTAGCAGTGTCGTGTCCTATTTTGGTGCTTTACACGAACATCCGTAACATAATGGGGAATTGTGAGGCGTTTGACCCTGTTATCAATTCTTGTGAAGCTGACCTGATGGCTGTATACGAGAATTAGTTGAATTCTCATGTATTCGATATCAAAATTTTAATGCTGTACCAGTGAGCTTCAACAACTGCAATAACTGTTCGAGAAGACTTCAACTATCCTATCATAGTATGAACGTCATCGTTACCGCACGTTGTGCTATTTTCTTCAAACGGCCAATGCTTCCTACATACTTTCAGCATCTTTAGTGTTATGCAGATGGTAAATAACCCAATTTCCGTTGCCAGTTTTTCCTCGAACATTTGTGTCTTCATTCTAACAACAACGTCCAAGAATATTGATTCATTAAAATCACTTTCATGCCTCAACGATAACTGTTAGCTACGTATTTACAAACGCATTACCATCTCAACCGCTATTAAAATATGCAAGGTATTTGATGACTGCAACGACGCAAACATTGAAGTGATCAACCACAAACTCTCTGTCTTTCGTGACGCACACCTGCTTGACGTTTATCACACAAGCGTGCAGAAAAATTGTGATATTCTTATTAATGAAATCTACAAATTTCGTGAAACCTTTGCTCCTCTAACTTTCATACTTTTAGGCCATTCATCACCATGGGTTATTATATGCTGAAAATCACGCTTTTTCTTGTTATGAAACTCTTTTGTACAAAAACACTGGCTTTCCTATTAAAGTGCAGCGTAAACTTTATCAGCATCTTTTAGCATCGATTAGAATGCTAAGACAAACATATTACTATCAATGCTTGTAAGTAAATCGAGAAAGTTTTGAAAAACTCTAACGCAACTTAGATGACACTAAAATTTTATTTGCTCGGTTGGCTTCCCAAGTCTTCCGAGAAGTATGCAACACACTTGCATGAAAACATTGTTTGCAACTTTTCAGTATTCTCCACTTCTACCACGGTTCCGTCAACAATGCGCAATTATCTATTAATGTCTGCTATTGGGACTGAAGGTTGTGGCATTGGAGAATAATTGAATCACTCCAACAGTCCTCTGCTTGCGGCGTTGACAACATAAACTCCATGTTTTCTTTAAAAAAGCAATCATATATAATCTCTTGTTTTTCCCGTGCGAAACATTTTGCCACTTTTTCAAAGAAGGCCAGGTGTTGCGAGTTTCTCATGTGGTGAATGTGGTTTGAATACGTAAGTCAGGAAACAAGCAACCTGTCGCTAACTACTGACCTACTTTATAGCTTGTGTGCAATGGGTGATGCATATCTGTTTTTCTCGCAAACTATACGAAGGCGAAAAAAAAGCTGTTCTGGCTGTATGAAAGAAGAAGCCGCACAGTGACCACCCAAGTGTTTTATGCTTCTCCGACCAAGAAGAGGTTTGCTATTCTCGATTTCCTCGGTGCAATTCCACAAGAAAAAGCTAAGCCTAAAATAGAAGGCGCAAAATAAAGGTGATACACCGGCACAAGTAAGATGACGTGCAAGTTTTCACAAAGGTAAGTGACCGCGGCACGCGGTCACTCAATTTTGTCACTCTCGTGTGACGGGTAGTTCTGGTGTGATGTAAAACGGTTGCGCTTCGTGCGCCCTTTAAGAGATCAGGTTTGATTTCGCCCGTTATTTCAATGATGAATATCTCGAATGACTGGCAAATTTGACCATTTCTGAAAAATGGTTATGCGATCAAGCGACACGCACTACAATTTAGTGAGATAAACACTTGCCCTCCATCTAATAAATAAAGAGATAGGAAACAAGTTAACAAGTTAAATAGTCGCAAATGTGTAGTGCAAACCACGGCAAAGTATTTCCTCCACGACTTCGAGTTTATGCGCGAAAACTGCAGGAGCCTTTACACAGAAACACCTTTATATATATATATATATATATATATATATATATATATATATATATATATATATATATATATATATATATATATATATATATATATATATATATAATAAATCTTGTACCAACATGACGGGTGATGACGAATAACCGGTAGAGGGTCGTATGATGATTTTTTTAGCATATCGGTCGCGTTCTCGTCGATGATTTGGTGCTTGGCCAAGGATACTCGGTAGGGACGACGGTGTAGAACACTCTGACCTTGAGTGTTGATGCGATGATGCGCAACTGTGGTCTGTCCCTCGTGCCGAGGCATTGGCGTCGAAGGAGGCCTGGTGTTCCGTTAGCAAATCTAGCAACGCCTCACGTTAAGGAGCAGAAAGATCAAGATTTATTCCGGCCGCCAAGAAGGAGGAAGTAACAGGCTGGCCCTGTAGTGGATGAGCTGGCAAGGCGTCAAGAGAGACCAAAGATACCGGTTGGGTATCCACATAGCAGGACACTGTAAAACCTTGGGGTAGGAGAAGAGGCTCTGGGGTCGGGTTCAGGCCAACGATTATTGCAGCACTGTCTTTCAACCACACCAGGCTGGAGGGGAGTATGACGCCACGAGCTAGACAGTGGCTTGAAGGGGTGATAGGACGTCACCATTGACAATATTCGGAGCAGTGATGGTGATGAGTTGCTTTGATTCCATACTGCTCCTGACCCGGGAGCAGTACGTAATCGGTAGCTGTGAAAAAACGCAGTGGTTTCTCGTCGACGCGTTCGTTGCAGTGATCAGTCTCGGTCATCTGGACTACACGTTGACGGCAAGAAGTTAATGCAGATGCTCATGAGAGAAAGTTCCAACATAAAATTAGTTCATGAGCACACAAAACTAAAACAGCGAAGGTGATGTGATGACGAATACCATCAATGAAGACAGGCGCTGTACATTAGGCCGATAGTCTGATTATTGCTTCAATGGCCCCAAGCAAGGATGATTCAAGGTAGGGTGTTTTCACTTTCCGCAATCGAGAGCAGAAGTCGGCACGCATAACTGAAATAGATGCTCTCGTGTCCAACAAGGCCCGCACACCTTGCACAGTCACCAATAACATGTTTGACGATCGTTCAGGAGGACTTGGATCATTTCGCCACGATGCAGTTTTACCTCCAAAAACTGCACTGTTTATTTTTCCTATCGCTGGGAAGACAGTTGAGAGACAGGCCGAAGTGGTGAAACAGAGCGTCGAAGTCGCGAAGGGGAGCATTGTCGGGAGGCACGTATATTGTTGGTCGTGTTGGAAATGTGCACAGGAAACGGGGATCGGTGGTTGGAAGGACTGTCAGCATAACGGTAGTAACCTCGAGCAGATGAGTCGTCACGTTCAAAAGCGGTATAATCACGACGTTCATCTTGCTGCCGACGTCGGCAGAACCGGTAAATGTGTCCTCGAATTCCACAGTAGTAGCAAATAGGCCGTGGGGCTTGCCAGGGAGAATGGTAGGTAGGGTTTGGTGGACGGGCGACTAGAGGGGCGAGATGGTCACGATCAAGCACAGATGGTGATACTTAAGACGGCGAGGGTCGCATTGAAACGATCTGTGCGTACGAAGCGGGTTGGGGGCAAGATAGAGCATGGTGGGTGCTTTGAGATGCTGACATTTCTTCCCTGATATTGCCACGCAGACCGCTAGAGACAGGTTGAGCGGGAACGTTGTTAGAAGGAGGTACACCGTAGGCTTGTAATTCCTCACGAATTATGGCTCAAATGATGAATCGGAGCTCCATACTGTTTACCATAGGTTCCCAGAGAAGTCGGGTCACCGGCGGATTGACTGTAAGGTATCAAGCCGCTGGCATACAGAGACGACGCCGGAAACCGTCGAAGGGTTGTGCGCAGCGAGGGACTTGAATGCGGTAGGTCCGATACCCTTCACAAGGTGTCGGACGCGATCAGCTTCGGGCATGGTGTCATCGATACGACGGCAAAGTGCAAGCATATCCTCAATATTAGAAGTGTAGGACTCACCACAACGTTGAACGCGTTCTGCCAGTTTCTTCTGAACAGAGGGTCGGTGTGCCGAAAATGCGTCGGAGATGGTTTTTGAAGGAAGGCAAATCGCGGAAGTCGCTCTCATGCTTTAGGAACCACGTCTTGGCAACCTGGGAGACGTAAAACTGGACGCGTGATAATTTCGATGCCTCGTTCCAGTTGTTGTAGACACCTACGCGGTCATAGTTGTCGAGGCAGTCTTCGACATTTTCGCCAGGCAGACCGGAGAAGATTGGAAGCGCCCGAGGGGGGTTGTTGACCGGGCTGGGGTTGGCGGCAGGTGGCTCGGTTGGGCTTGCTCTTGCGCCATGGTGCTCTTCTGGCGTAAGCGGCGTCCTGAACGGAGCTCCAGGAGCTGGCTTTGGATGGAGAGAGGTCGAAGAAATCGTGAAGCACCTCCACCACTTGAAATACCACGGTTCAGCTGACGCTTTATTCAAGCAACAGCAAGATGGCGCCGATGATGAAGAGGCCGCCGCGAAGACTGATGGTGGTTATTGACAGATGAGGAAGACGAAGCTCAATAAATTCTTACAGTATATATATATATATATATATATATATATATATATATATATATATATATATATATATATATATGGTATCCAGTGGAGGCTTGTGTTTCGGTCAGGCAGACCGGCGAGTGTTGGACGCCACCAATCTTACAATGAAGACAGGCAGCAATTGGGCAACCCATTGCGCTAGGTTCGGCTGTAGCTCCTATTTCCCAGTAGATGCGTTAGTAGGGTAGGGCGCATGCGCTTTTTGAAAACTTCTCGTCCTCTCAAGTGTGGAAGCGCAATTATTCGTGCTCGTACAAATAAACACATGCCTGGTAGTTTCGCTTTAGGTTCCGTTTGTTTTTTCCTGTGCCCTCATTTTTTTTTCATGCAACGTTGCAGCAATAAATTTGCACTTTTGACGGGTGAGGGCGGGGGAGGGGCTTGCTTGGTATAACGTGATAAACCGAACGGCTCAAGAGATAAAGCCAATAACTGTATAATTATTATGACGACGGTGGGTTTGGACATGAACTGTCCTGCCAATAATATTTCCCATAAATGACCAACACATGCGCTCGGCATACATTGACAAAATCTAATAATAAGGATGAGATTATTATTATTTACGGGGGTTTTACAGTCCGCAACCACGGTACTTACTTATATAACTATTTAAGTATTTGTTTGCGATACTGCCTGTCTCCACTGAGACCATGGCAGGTAGGCCCACTGTTCAGACGATTAATGCCCATCATAGTAACAAATCAACATTACAGAAAATGAGAGTAACATCTACTTGGCACTTTGGAGATGAGTGATCTTTACATTACAAAATGTGTAAACAAAATGTAAGTACACGCAAAATTGCAAGTTCAACAATGAGGCTGCCCACATGGCTACTTACAGAACCTGAAAGTACATACTGGTTGCAATACTAATGTCATTGGCTACTTAAACAAACTGACAATTTTTTTATATCTGCCTCAAATGGAGATAAATACTCGGTGTTAGTTATTTGAGGGATCGACATATTCCATTCACGTATGGCAACTGAAAAAAAAGGATATTTAAAGACATCAGTGTTTTGTTTGAGTCGTCCTATGGTATGTGTAATTTTCTGTCTTGTCACTTGTGTTTCTAAATAAGACACGTGATTTGAAATGCCTATTTAAGAATAAGTTTGCCGGAGTCGCTAAATACGTTTTAAACGTGCCATTCTTCAAGAGTAGGAAGTTCAGAAAGAGATGATGAGTAGGTGAGTGTTCACGCCTGTATTTGTTGTGGATGAATCGTCTCGCCTTCCTCTGTACGGCTTCGATTGTCTTTGGTTGTGCGGGTGTAAGGCAAGCACATTGTATTTCTGTATTTTGGATCACCCTAACGGATGTTTTCTATGCTAGGATTTTTGTTGTCAAGGTTGCCATCTGAAGCGATTTGAGAAGGAAAAATAATTTTTTTCAGGGCAGATGAAATAATGTGATTACTGTGCTCGTCCCACTTTAAGTCTGAAGTAATAACAAGCGTAGGCATTTATAGTTATATATTCTGGTGATAGCACCCGAATTCATAGTGTAGCAAACGTTTGAAGGCTTCCTCTTCCTCAATAATGTCATAAAAGCTGATTTTTTCCTTACATTGTCGTTTGAAAGTCTGAGCACCATTCGGAAATAGCATAGTGAGATTTGTTGAGCGAGTAGTGGTCTTAGTCCTTTATAATCTATCTGTAGGTGATGCAGTAATCCGCGAATACCTTTATTTTGCAGTTTATATTAGTAGATAAGTCAATATATACAAGGCAAACAACAAGGGCCATGAAGGAGATAAATAATTAGGACAGATAGCCTAGTCGGCGGCTCTGGAAATTTTCACCACCATGTGTCCTTTAATGTGCACTGACTCCCACAATAACCTGCCTTGACCATTTAGCCTCCATCGGAATGCAACTGCCTCGACCGAAATAGAAACCACGACCTTCGGGTCAGCAGCTCAGCCTCTGAGCCACTGTTTCACTGAGGCAGACGGATTTTGGCAAAATTTCTTCATTGTCGATGAAGGTTAAAACATATGACAAAACTCTGAAGTAAGCAGGTGTTTAATCCGGAGATTGTAATGAGATGCCTGAATGATTTATGGATACGTGGGGTAAACATCCCAAAGCCACCATATTAATATGAAAGACGCCGTACTTGAGGACTCCGGCAATTTCGGCCATCTTTGGTTCTTTAACGTGCACCTGAATCTAAGCACACAGGCCCACAGCAGTTTCGCCTTCATCGAGAATGCAGCTGCTGCAGCCGGCATACAATGCTGGTCAGCAGCCGAATTCCTTAGCCACTAGACCACCACGGCAGGGAAAGACGCCTGAATCAAATTATATGTAATCCTTAAAACAATCATGCGCGAATCACTGTGCAAGATGCAGGAATTCTCAATTCTCATTTCAACATTGCAGATTTGCTGAGTACTTTTTCCACAAAGCTATACCATATGAATATATTGGAACACTTGAGTTCTTATTGCTTAATTTATTCAAAATAAGCTGCCGTTTCTCGCTGATGACGCAGCGTTCGACAAAAGATGACAAAAAACAAACATTCAAAAATTCAGCAGATCCCACGTAATTGAGAATTCACGTTATGCGAAGCATGCGGAAGCAAGGAAGCATGCGGAGCCCTGGATAAGCTCCGAGCTTCTTTCTAAAATCGAGGAAAAGAATAAATTATGCCGCAGATTCATTCAACTTAAAGACTGTGAGCTGTTTCACCAATTCAAATTGTGTCGTAATCGCTTGGATAAGGATATAAAGAAAGTTAGGCGTAACTACTTTGTAAACTATTTCACCACCGCTGCTGAATGTTCTGAGCTTACGTGGAAAAGGCTGAACACTGTCTTAAAAGTAAACACCACTCCTGAAAAGATTACGAAATTAGAGGTAAATGGTGAAGAGCTCTACGGTAAACTGCTTGCAAACGCTTTTAATAGGCTATTTTTTAGCGTTGCAAATATTCCCGTTGGGCAATACAATGTTAATAGCCTTCCTTACATTACAAACACAATTTTTAAACCGTGTAAATCAGCCTGAAGTAATTTATATAACTCATCACCTAAATACCAGCAAAGCAAAAGACATAGATGGTTTCCAGACTAAACCCATAAAGCATGTAATTGATTTATTAGCACCTCCTCTTTCTTACATTTTCAACCTGTGTCGAAACCAGGCTGTCTTTCCCTGCAGAGTGCAAGCTTGCACGTGTGATGGTGTTATTTAAAAAGGGTAATAAAAAAGACATAGGTAACTATCGCCCTATATCTATTTTTCCAGTATTTTCATGAGTACTTAAAAATAATTTTGAATCAATTTACTGAATTTGAAGAAAAACATAACTTTCTAACACCATTCTAATTTGGTTTCTGCAAAGGTCTTAGCACTAAAATGGCGTTATTGGCTCAAAAAGACCTAATATTACCAACACTTAACGAAAGTAAATTAGTTCTAGGAATTTTTGTTGACTTCACTAAAGCATTTGATCTTATAAATCATACCCTTCTATTAGAGAAACTGTTACGCTATGGCTACTGCGACAAGGCGGTAGAACTCATAAAATCCTATCTACAACATCGTATTCAGCGAGTCGACATAAACCAGGATCTCTCTAGTCCCCTTGCCGTGTCTTCAAGTGTGCCAAAAGGCAGTATCTTAGGTCCATTCCTTTTTAATCTCTGTATTATTGATAATATTGCCATAAACCTTCAGGCAAAACATATAATTTGCGCTGATGATACTAGCACCTTTCTAATAAGGAATTAGGCTGATGAGTTAATAGATGAAGCCAACTTAACCTTACAAAAGTTAGACGAATGGGCATAGCAAAACAGTTTCAAATTACATACAAATAAAACAAAAACTATGTTATTTCGCAGTAAAAATAAAAATATATAGTTATTAAAACTTTAACAGTAAACGCCTCACCTATCGCCCTCGTATCCAGTTTTAAAACATCAGGCGTCATCTTTCAGAAAACAATATGCTGGGATGCACATGTCGTTTGCCTAGTAACAAAGCTCTCTCAAGTGACTAGTATTGTTTACCGCAATCGTCATATACTGCCACTGAACATTATGATGCTAATTTTCAACAGTTTGTTTTAATCCAGACTGAACTATTGTCATTTAGTCTGGGGCACCACTACAGAAGGAAATCTGCACAGAATACACGTCTTACAAAAAAAGTTCTTACGCAGAATCGAAAATGTCCCGAGACATTTCCACGCACTTTAGTATTTCTTAAACTATAGGGTACTTCCAGCCACAACACTATATGATTACCGTTTGTGTAAGGCGTGTAAACAAGAGTTGAAACCAGAGCCGATTTTCTTAAGCGCCTTTCCAGGTTACAAGAATACACCCCTGTATATGCAACACGTAAATTGAAGTACTGGAAAATACCGACAGTGCGAACAATATATGGTAAACAAAACTCGGTAACAACTTACCAAGATTATTAAACAGATTGATTTGCGAAGGGCTACAATGACAAAACATGTCTTTTGAAGCCAGACACAGTTATTTTGAACTCAAGACAAATTATTCTTGAAAAGCATTCTTCTGATGCCTCTCATTTCTAAACTTCCCGCACATGAATAATTAAGGTCACGTAGGAAGAACGTTATTGTAATGCGGTATTTTTCTTCTTCTTTTTCTTTTTTCTTGGTCTTTGCAAAGGATCGCATTTTTGTAAACTTACAAATTATTGTTTTTTTTCTCTATATATGTCTTGTATTATATAATGCTGATTTGTGTGGGTTTCTTGTTGTTGCATCACTGCTGTTCAGCGCCAATGAGGGGGCCAGCAGCTTTGTCAAGCTGTCCAAACGACAGCTTTTTCCGCCCGCCGCGTCGTATCATTCATTATTTTGATGCCACAATAAAGTCATTGTCATTGTCAAGGTGACCACGTTGCAATTTTTATTGAGCGACACGTCATTAAATGACGCTAAATATATGTACAAATGCTGCGCATACAGACATATGTCGAAGAGTTGCAGATGTTTTATGACAAGTCGTTTGCATTTGCGCAACGATGTCAACTGGAATATGCGTATAAGGAACACCAGAAGCTGATATGAAGCACTGATGCTCTCGAGGATGCTGGTCCTGGGAACTGTTACATAAATGAACTTCAGCGCACGGCAACTAACCACAATTGACGTTAACCCGACGTGATGGCTGTATTAAAGGAGTACATATGTGATGTTTATAAACTGAGTAGGCAGCACTGCCACCGCTATTGACGTTTCAGGAAGATTAGCGTCTATTTGAAAAATAGTTGTGAGACCTGGCGTAGCTCTTTGGTAAAATGCTTCATCGCCAAGCAAAATGCTTGGGTTTCATTCCAGCTGGGACCCGGACACTTAATCTTTGAATTCGTCTGCTAAAAGTTATTGATGTCTTTTTTTTTTCGAAACGCTCGCGTGTTAAAATTGTCCATGTTTGTTCTCGTCGTTCCTGGGTAGACAGCAAGTGCCAATCACCAGTGGCACATACCCGCATACCAGCGGCACATACCCGCCCGTGGGTATGTGCCACTGTCTGGCGGGAAGTGTTCGATGACGTGCATGACGGGATCGTGGTATTATTGATGTCTTGATCAGGGCGTCATACTTGTCAAACAATCTTACCCTATCATGCTAATTTTGGCTCAAGGCAAGTTAAGGGGGTAACCACGAGAGCACCCACACGTAAACGGCAAGATAGATAGATAGATAGATAGATAGATAGATAGATAGATAGATAGATAGATAGATAGATAGATAGATAGATGGATAGATAGATAGATAGACAGACAGATAGATAGATAGATAGATAGATAGATAGATAGATAGATAGATAGATAGATAGATAGATAGATAGATAGATAGATAGATAGATAGATAGATAGATAGATAGATAGATAGATACTTTTAAAGTGGCCAAAGTTCGCTACGAATTGGTTCGGATTTAAACAAAAAGAAAAAGCACAACACGACAAAACAGATTACATAAAATCAACAGCATTCAATTTTTAAGCCCGGCACTTTGAAATTGAACCCATAATGATGCTCAACAAATGTATAAAGTGTGACGTCCGGCAAAAAAGTTCACCAACCACGAAGAAACATTCATAAGATTCATTGATGACGCAAGAATTCAGCTTATCGGTTCCTGCATAATTTAGCCAAAAAAGTAGTTGTGAATTAGAACTGCGAATTGTGTGAGAACCATTAAGACTTAAGACACTGAAGCCACGTGTACTTTTCAAATCCTATAGAATCTGCGAGTCCGTAAGAACATCGGGGTTCTTAAACAGACCACACACATATGAAGACAGGACGAGCTTTCAATATCAAGAAACAGATCTCATGTCCTCCGGTGTCAGCAGCTTCATGATAAAAAAGCATACCTCTGTGAAGCGAATTTGGTTTAAAAATGCAGAAAATTTCAATATATTTTTAGATTGATTGCTTTACTTTTCATGAAACACTGAAAAGCTCTTTTTTTTACAGCGAAAGTTGTTTTCAGTTCACAACACGGGGCACTCGCAGTGCCGTAGTTGTCCCCCACCACCGCCGCCGCCGGTGCCTGTAACCACTCTCGCACAAAATAAAAAAAAAATGACACCAGTTTCATTGTGAGATTCCAGCCAGGGTCCATTGCATGTCTGCCTGGTATTCTACCGCTGAACCGCATTGGTGCTTAGGACTTGTTCGCAAACTTGCCATAGGCAGACTTGGTGTTGTGAAAGGAATCGCGTTAACATGGCTAATAAAGCGTTTCAAAACAGCAAAGGAAAAACAGGTGTCACACAATGCAAATCGCGCAATGAGTGGGTCATCCAATGCTCCAATCTATTACAAAAGCTTGTTCTTCATCACCTATTAACTCTACCACATACCCACTTCAGGCGTAATTTTTCATCTTCGTCCGCCACTGCGTGAAAAACAAAATTAACGCAAAATTATTCGCAAGTGTTTGGCGGATACTTCGCTTCTCCGAAGAATGACGAAGAATGGCATAGTGAATACCTGCCTATTACACAACGATTAATGCGTAGTGGGTACCATGCATGTGTGTTTGCAGTCGCTTCGTAAAGAGTGTTGAAAAAAAGTTGGTCATGTATCTTCATGTTTCACTGCAAATGTCATCAAAAGATCATAGTCTTGCGTGTGGAGAGAGTGAACAAAACGTTTATTTATTATCCTGCGTGAGGGAATCAGTGAATTGTATTCTGTAGGTGCTGCGTTGGAGAGTCTCGGTCGGCGCTGTGAGGGCGAACGAGCGCTTCGAGGCACGTGAGACATGAGCCCTATCTGGCAGTTATCTTCGAAAACGATGGAAGGCGTGCACGCCTGTCTTTGAGGCGATAAAGTGTAGAAGGCAAAGCGACGGGCAGGTGCCACCACTGGGTCGTCTTAGCGAAGCGTTGAAAACAGTCGCCTGTGCATAACGCTGCATTGTCAGCGCAGCGTGATAAACGCTACAGTCCTTAGAATTACTTGTGTATGCCTTTTATAGTATAAAGACACACAGAATATTGACGTGTTGTTATTGTGCCTCAGATATGCGCAATAAGATCTTTCTATTGAGAATCGCACAAGTATGAATGCTGTAACTTGAACAATATTGTTGGGTGCTGCGGATGGGGTTAGATTTTGGGCGTTCCGGGTATTGTTTCGGTTGACATACAGGCAAATATACACCCAAACAGGCAAATGTACACCCAGACAAACCAATCAAAATATTTGCATTGAAGTACCCCGGTCTTGTGCTGGCAGCAGCAAGCACAGGACCGGGTTAACTGGCGGAACATGGGAGAGGCCTTTATCCTGCCGGAGACGTAGTCAGGCTGATGATGAGGATGACCCCAAGAAAGACTATCGTCTTTGAAAAGGCTCTTAAAGGCCCCTCTTCTAGTTTTCACTGTGACAGTGCTGCACGTTCACACTGGCCTGGCGGTTTTCTAAAGACGATAGTCTTTATTAGAGTATTTCGACGCAAAACTTTTGGTCTTTCTGTCTGTCTCTACATTTTTTTGAGTAAAATGAGAGGATTTTGTTAGTCTCGAAGACAGCATCGAGAATGCCTCTTCCGACTTCTCTTAAATTTATAAAATATTTTGCTGAGTATTACAGTCAGACTTCAGAATGTGCTCATCGTCATACGTTTAATAAGGCTCTTACAAATTGTATGGTAGGAGCGTTTCGAGAATACTATTGCCCTACTGCAAAAAAAAAAAACAGCAGCGCGATAGTACTTTCCTTCATCACGAACGAAGAAAATATCGCGAGTTCATCGAGAAAGTGCCCTCTTTTTTTCTTTTTCTTGCGTTTTTATTGACATTTCTTGTCGAGTAGGTTGCAGATGTCAACATTTTTTTTAATTCTCCGACTACTTCTCTTTTACCTCCTTTCTACAGTGACGTCAAGCGCCCCACAACCCTTTCTGTCAAGCGACCCTTCCCTCTTTTCGCATTCCTCGTCGCAGGCCACGTCAGCTCCTACCCCACCTTTTCTTTTCTTGTCCTGAAAGCACCACGTGTCAGTTACTTCTAGATTAACATCTCAGATACCAATTATAGAATCAAATTATTTCCCCATAATCATTATAGGTGCGTGTACGCGTTCTCGAAGTATGTGCGAAACACAGTGTCCTACCTTAACTCCCTAAATTTACGAAGAAAGAAGGCTGTATTCAGCTTTTCATGTTTTATTAGTTCAGCTGCCATGATAAACAAAAATACTTATACGCAACGGTAGACATTGACCTGGCATTTTCGATTAGGAAGGTGGGAAGATAATACTGTTTATTATTATTAACAATTAGCACCAAGAAGCTTGTTTAACTAGTTAGGTATACTTCTTCGCAACTTTCATGTACCATGGCTCCACTAGTGGTGGCGGTCGGAAGCACAGTAGAAATTATTGAAGTGTTGGACCTGATTCAAACAGCAAATGTTGCTGGATCTTTTCCTGCGTTTGTGCTCATTTTGCAGAGCTGTGAGTGGCCTCTGAGTGAGCATTTGGGTTTCTCTAGTTACAGAAACTAAAATTCTGCCGACTGATTTGATGGTGAGCATCGAGGCAAAGAGCCTGCCACTGAGAGACAAAGTAAGCATCCCGTTTTAATTTGCACCCTAAAATGCCGTGAGCGGTTAAGAGGGATAAATTTTGCACGCGAATAACCAATGCCCGAGAGTGTACGCATCACCCATTTTGTGTGTGCTCATTTTGTGTATATATATAGTGTATATATATTTATAACTGGAGGCTTACTTTGTCTCGAAGTGTATAGGCTGTTAGCGCCTCAAAAGCCGTGTGTGGTTAAAAGGACTCGATTTAGCAGGCAAATAACCAAAGCCTATGAATGTACGCAGCACCCATTTTGTGGACAAGTGCAGCAAATTGAAGGTTTCCACCCCAAATAGGAGATTTCGTGCTTAGTTTCTCTGCTGTACACGGTCGCTGTGCAAATATTTAAAAAAATAATAAAGAATATCTTCCGCCTCTCTTTCTCTCTCTCTCTCTCTCATTATATATATACATATGGTGGTTAAAGCCTTAAACTTTTTAGAAAGCTCTTTTTCCTTACATTGAATCGCCAGAGTCGTGCGGCGCCATCTGGTCGGGAACAATACCTTAGTGGAAGGAAGGATACCCAGGCCACGGACATCTTAGAGGTGATCGTCGGAAAAAGAGGAGAAAAGAGAGAGAAGAAAAGCAAAGGGAAGTGAAAGGGGGCTGCCGGGGGGGAGGGGGGTCAGCCTTATGTTCTCATTGCCGTTTTTTCGTAAACCACATTTCATTTAGGATTACATGAAACTGAGCACCAACAAACTGTACCCTCACTCCTGGTGAAGGCCAGACTCTGGCTGAAGCGTTGAAATAAACCACGTTGCGACTGCTCACGGAGGATCTACTTGACTACTGGCAACGCAACGGGCACTCCACCACCATGCCTGCCTATATAAGAACGGCCACAGACGCACCTCCAGTCGAGCAGGTCTTACGGTAGCTCCCTAAACATGCACCAACCTCAGGCATAATCGCAAGCACGCAAACAAGGTATTTGCACAGGTATTTCAACCCACATAATAAGGCAACACCGGCGATCATATCAACTTGTGGACATTCGACATCGAGAAAGAGCTGACTGCCATACCAAGATCTGTGACCACGCTCGTTTACCGCGTCGGTACGAGTGAGCTGGCGTCGTACGGATTAGACGAATCGCTACGCCGCCTTCGTCGCCTCGTAAACAACACGCTTCTAACACGCCAGGAATTTGAAAGACTCGTTGTTACATGCGTGCTGCCACGTCATCTCAACCAACACCTAGTAGAAAGATCGAACAAACAATTCGTGCACCGCTTCAACCAGGAAGTTTGTCAATTCAGCGAGACAGTCAAGGTCCAATGCCGAAGACAAAGAAAGGTGTCATACATCAACTATCAATTCAAGCAGTTACTACTAAGACGCTTCCTTGCTGCGGATGGGCTTCATCTGAATTTTATGGGTGTTGCATCGATTGCCGAAACCCTGAAGAGCACACTAGGTCACGAAGACCTCGAAGCTACCATGGGGTGTTCAACTCAACCCATAGCTCTCGTAAATATTCGTTCATCACAGCAAGACACTCATGACACGAACCCCGTATATCAACATGCAACTAGAGCCTCGAACTCACCCAACATCCCAGCCGAGTTCCCGACGATCGGCAAAACTGTGACACCCGCGCGCCACAAGCACCCCCTTACCACCATCAAGAGTACCCTACTACTAGAGCGGAAGTCTGCTGTACAGCCAACACGCTTCCCTCAATTGTGAATGACAAGACAAAAAGCACTGCACGACAGCACTACCACACCACTCCTCAAAGGGAAGCCTGCCGAACTACGAAGCCGCGTCCCTCTATTCCAGACCACGGACCACAACTCCCAACGGACACAAGTATTCTGCACTCAACGCTCGCCGGAAGACCAACACCAAAATCCCCCCTACAACAACGAGGGTTCGCTGGACACAACTACAATCTGCGGACTTCGTCAGTGCCATCCCCACAACCAAAAGAACATTAACCTCTAAAGTTTAAGTTCGACCCATTTCTTCTCAGTTGGAGTGCCACCTTTCTTAAAGTACGATATCTCGCTGGCAAATGAATTGGACTTTAAATGCAATAATCAACATGGCAAGTGTGTCTTCGTGCTAAAATAGCCCCCAAAATAATGACACTCTCTCTCACACTAGCTGCTAGTAACCTAGACGAACATGACCAAATAACATGACGGAACAACCTCCTTGAGGCGTCTCTTGAAATAACAGGAATCGCTCTTGAACACAGTGCTAAGTAGGTAAAGAAATTGGTCGCTATTACCAGCTCCATTCTCCGCCGTAACACGATATAGAACAAGGTAATCACCCTGCTAACAAAATTCGAACAAAAAGAATACCAGGTCATCATGACCACAAAACTTCATAAATTCAAAAGAGACATTGTCCTCAACCCCGCATTTTCAGAGATAATTCCATACCAATTCAACACCACCACCCAGGAAAGCACTAATGGTACAAACAAGCACCCATCTATGAACACACCCTTTTACACTGTAATTGTAAACCTATCAGGCACGAAATTGTCACCTGACGAAGAAAAACGCTTAAATAAAGGAAAACGTTTTTGCCCAATCACACAATTTTTTTGTTGAATTCCACTGGCTGCGAAACCACGACAACTTCGCTAGAAGCTTAAGGTTGCACGAATTTCTTCGACAGGCCTTCTAACCACGAAAAAATTTACCCTCGTAAAACAAATGATTGCACACCGAGCAGTGTTTGAGACAAGTGTCTGGACCTTTAAACAACCGCAGTAGACAAGACAAAGATATAGCACATGAATACCACAGACAGAATGGAAAGCGATAAAACTTAATTAGATCTGAAAAAATGAGAATGAGAAATCTGGCATTTAGGACAGACATAACAATAAAACCCGCTGACAAAGTAGGAGCAATTGTGGTCCTTAATACGACCAACTACTGACAAGAAGCATACCGCCAACTAGAAAACTCAAAAGCTTATGAACGCCTCTCAGGTGATCCGACAAATGAATACAAACGTATAATATCAACAGAACTAAAGAAACTGTTGGATGCAGAAAGGAGGACCAACACTGACCACAAACTAATTCGAGGAGCATACCCTCGTTCAGGTCGCTTCTACATCCTCGAAAACATTCATAAACCCGGTAACCCAGGTTGATCAATTATATCAGGCATAGGTACAATAACTTAACTCTTATTAGGGTACGTGGACAAACGAATAAATCACATTGCATGCAACCTCGCGACGTACACAAAAGACAACACACATTCTCTTTGAGACATCGCAGGTCTGTGTGTGTCGAAAAACTCGTATTTGGTTACTTTTGACGTGTCATCAATGTATACAAATATTCCTCACAATGACGGCATAGCTGCTTTACAAAACATGTAAACAGACCATAGACAACTTGATACCCCAGATCTCTCTGCCATCGCAGCTTAGACGAAGATGCTCCTAAAAATAAATTCATTTCAATATCCAAGAGTACTTTCATTTGAATACTGGGGACGCTATGGGCTCCAAAATGACACCCAATTATGCCAACATGCTTATGAGAAAGCAATAATACTAATTTCTTGCACAAAGTTCCTTGAAACCGCTCTTATATAAGAGATACATAGTCATCTTCCTTATTTCGACCCACAGTGAGAATAAACTTCTCAGCTGTACCGACACTTACAACGTTGTAAATCTAAACATACACTTCATACACACCTACTCGTAAGCAACCGTCAATTTTCTAGATGTTACCATAAAGATAGAAGAAGACAAGTTTCTACCACCCTATATTCCAAACCAACGGATCATCCCGCCGCGGTGGTCTAGTGGCTAAGGTACTCGGCCGCTGACCCGCAGGTCGCGGGTTCAAATCCTGGCTGCGACGGCTACGTTTCTGATGGAGGCGGAATTATTGTAGGGCCGTGTGCTCAGATTTGGGCGCACGTTAAAGAACCCCGGGTGAACGAAATTTGCAGAGCTCTTCACTACGGCGTCTATCATAATTATATGGTCGTTTTGGGACGTTAAACCTCACATATCAATCATATCAATCAAACGAACGGATCAACAACAATACTTTCATTACCAAAGCGATCACCCGCGCCACTATAGAGACAGTATTCCATACTGCCAGGCTCACTTGTTTAGGCGAATCTGCTCACGGGACGCTGATTTTGACAAGATCTCACAGAGGCTAAAATTTATGCTATAAACAAAAATACCGCCCAATTGTAATTGATGACGCCGTTCAGAAAGCGAGAGAACTGAAGCGTGAAGACTTACCTATTGAGCGACCACCGCAAAAAGACCCGTAACAACCAAACTTGTGCTTAACTTACAGCACAAACTTCCCCAATGTAAACAAAATTATTAAACGACATTACAACTCACTGAAACAAAAGTGAACGTCTGAAACGCGCATTCCCACCCGCACCTGGCGTCGTTTACCGACGACCGCGCCACCTCAAAGACACATTTGTGTACTCTCAAATCAATACCTCACTTCCTAATAATTCATGCTGACCTTGATTGAAGTCAAGATGTCTCGTATGTAAAGCGATGCGAGAAACAGACAAAGCAACCAGCAAACAATTCAGGTTTTTGATTAACATACGAGCAAACCTAAAATGCGATTCTTATAATGTGGTATACCTACTCGAATGCAACGCGTGCAGTATGCAGTACATCGGAAGACAGAAACACCATTTAGGATTTGCTTCAATATTCACAGAGCCCATGCGAAAGCAGCCCCAAGTCTACCTCTATCAAAACATCTCAACCTTCTTGACCACGAATTCGACAAACTATCAGTAACATTCTTAGAAACTGGATTTAAACCAAAACGAGAACTTGTACAACGAGAGTCATACCTCATCCACTGATTTGACACCCCCCATAGAGGAATAAATACGGTTCCAGTAACACTTGCAGCAGTTAAAGCATTAAAAAACAATAACAGCAATGATGACAATAATAACTGAGTTCATGGCATTGCAGCTGCGACGGGCACTGGACAACTGGAAATGCTTCTAAATGTAACTACTCCTTTTAAGTACAGCTGTCGTCTGTTTCTACCTTACTATCCAAGAAATTGTGCCAAGAAAGACATGTCCAACAGCAAACCTGTGAACAATCAGGACGACCCTACTGTGTAAATTCAGGAGCAGGCCAGAATTGACATTGCACCCGCTAGTCAGCCGCTGCGGCAATACACGGCCCCCTTCTTTAGACGACGAGACGTCTACGAGGCACTGAGTAGTTAAGACTAAAATTCTTGAAAAAGCTCTTTTTCACCACAAGAAACCGCCAGAGTCATTCGACGCAGTCTGGTCGGGAACAATGAGTTAGTAGAAGGAAGGATACGCAGACCTCGGACATCTTAAATGTGATCGTTTGAAAAGCAGGGGGCAAGGAAGAGAAGAGAAAAAGCAAAGTGGTAGGGGCGGCCAGATAGGGGGGTTCATCTCATGTTCCCATTTTCTTTTTTCTTTTTTTTCTTTCTTGCTTGCTTCATTCTTTTCGTGTACCCCCTCTTATTTAGGATTGTATACAGCTGAGCACCTTCAAACTGTACCCTCATTCCTGATGAAGGCCAGACTCTGGCTGAAACATCGAAAGAAACGATGTTGTGACTGCTCTAGAAGGATCTACCCTATATATATATATATATATATATATATATATATATATATATATATATAAATACATACATACATATATATATATATATATATATATATATATATATATATATATATATATATATATATATAAAGGACTAATAATTCGAATATATTCAACATATCTTTTCACATCTGGAGCGTCGGCGCAATGTCTCAATGATCTTAACGTCTGCATATCTGCATGCAATATGTTTGCAATACAATATTACTTGCTGATGGCACCCTTTCTCCTTTCTTCCGCGCAGCATCATATCTTTTTTACTTTTCAAACACGAGAATATAGATCGGGAACGTCCGTGTTATACGTGAAAATTGCATATTACCACTGATTTTGCTCGCTGCTTGCCGACTTCATGCTCTTCATACTCTGCAGTTTCTTTAGTCAAGAATGTGCCATATATTTTAGTGGCGGTAATAGGAAATGTCTCAATTGGTGCTTGGGCTTCGGTATATAAAAGCAACACGCTTTTTTTTCGTCTGCTTATTCTAATGCTCGTCCTGCTTAGGTGAGCTGAATGAATTAGCGGTTATATGAAATGCAGGCATCACTGCAACATAAAGCGCATTTATAAAAAATGTCTCCTATACTACTAAGAAATTTGTTCCGAGCCTCCTTTACAAAGTTTTTTCAACTTTACAGCAGGTGTTGTGCGTGATTAGCACAGCCAACATTGTGAAGATTGTCTAAGCATAATTTACAGTTTATATCATATTTGCCTACTCAATCTGCTACCCAGAAATTATTTACCTATTATAGTATCTTAGCACTGCCTTAATTTTAGACAAACATAAATCAAAGGGCCACCGAAGCACGAAGAATTGAACTCTTCTCCAAACGTATACTTCCCAGTAACGTTAAGGTGCTAGATAGTAACTTCTTTCTCGGCACGATCATCGCAAAGGCTGCTCTGCTGAATGTACAATCGCGCCAACTTTAGCTCGTGAAAGTTGCGAATAATAATTATGAACTTTCTATTGAAATAACCAAAAACTGTGATGTTTTATATTATTGCATATCAACAGAGTCTCAATCAGCAATTCAAATGTTATTGTGATGTGACTAAAATTACGGAAGTTATCCTAAGAAAACAACACGTGGTCCAAGCAACGCATTTACTGAACTTCCGCTGGCTTTTTTAGGCGCATCCGGTAAAACTACCCTAAGCTTAATAATATGTTTTGTTATCAACCCAACATTACTTAATATTAGCAATATCTGACAACAATGACCCAGATAGTTCTAGAAGATGTCAGTGACCGGTTTTGCGTCACGCCAGCAATCACCAGGTCGCTGACAACCTTTGTTGCCACTTCTGATATCTAGATGGTGCACAGAGCAATTTCCTTTTCTCGAACGTGTCCAAATGATTCGCACAATCCTCGCTCAACGTCTCCTTTATTTCTTCAAAACTAGTGCAAACGTGCGCTCCTCAAAGGCAGTTGTTGGTCGTGATTCGAGTCTCCATGATGGTTAGCCATATTTGCGTCAACCTTGCGTCCGCGTACTTTGCCCAGTAGATTTGAAAGACGTTTTTCCAGCTCCAATATCATATGTCTGTCATTTGTTTCATTGAGCTCCCTATTTGTGGCTAGACCTAACACCAGCGCCACATACCATTGCTCTTAAAGCCAGGATATGCAGTAGCAGTGACTCCTGTATACTTTCAGTGCCCGGTGAAATCGTGAGAGAACATCAGGAATCTCCGTCGGCGAAAGTGCAGCGTACGGTCACGAGGCACGATGGACCACCCAAACAGCGTCGCTGCTGGCGCTGCACTCAAACAAAAACAGCTTTATTGTCTATGTTTCGCGCTCAAACCTTGAATTGCAAGCGAAACGCTTGCTTTCTGATTAACCTACCTGCCTTTCTTCATACCATATATATATATATATAAATATATATATATATATATATATATATATATATATATATATATATATATATATATATATATATATATATATATATATATTGAATAGCAGGTGTGTGTTAAGCGCACAGTGTGGACACAGTGTGCACATACGCGTGGACATAATTTCCATATATTTTGAACACTGACTGCATGGTCGTTTCATACACTAAAAATACCAAATATCACGTAATTGAAATAGAGAGAAGTTTAATAGAAAGAAAAAAAAACAACACAAAACGCTTATTTCTACCTATCTGCACATTCATAGCCGCTAAGCCCTTAAAACTTCACATATATCCTCCGGACAAATACTTCATTGCAATGTAGCTTAACGCATCTTTCTTGACGCTGACATTGAAGGTATAGTTCACCAGAAGTGGTCGTGGTAATCAAACAGCTATTAGCTACATGAGCTTTTTTCTGTGAATGTCATCGATGTCTTTGCACTCGAGCAAGTTTAAAGGACACAGGGCTCACACACGATGTTTCACTAAGGTTGACATTACTTGTGGTAGAGTTGGATGGTTCCTCAGGGACAACAACGCTCTACCCCCATTTGCTGACTGGGGTTGTCGTTAAGGGAGAACCCCAATCAGCAAATAGGTAGAGTACATTAACTGCAAACAACAACTGGTCTGACTGGTAAAGAATCGCACCTCGGTCCTGGCTGCAAGTGAACTGAAATTGGCTGACCACTTGCAGACTTCTTGTAGATTACAGTGCAACTTTCGCATTTCACGTGCTCGTTTATAACACGCGCAATAAAGATGACATCCAACGTAAACAGTTGCTGAAATTTCAACTGAAGGCAGCTGCAGTGGCAGAAGTGTCGCGCTGAGTCGTTCCGAAACTCGTGCTGCTCTCTGTAGCTGAGGAACCTGCTGTGCTCGTAAAAAGGAAGCTTCGGTGGGCAGAGTACCTGTCGACATTTGTGCACTTTCACTATGGGCGACATCTGATGACACGCTGGATGCTGCAATTCCAGTTTTATAACCTTCTCCAAGCCTGACAAAAGAAAACTAACATTCAGCATGTTTTTACATCGAAAGTACATTCGCAATGTGCCAAATAGTGACTCGATTGGGTCACTGTTGAACTTGCGAGTAAGAATAAACAGCTACTTCTCCTCTAAAAGCAGGTACTTGATGCAGTCAACTGTGGAATACGTGGTCAGAAGCAATGCTTCGCCTGTTTCTTTTGTTACATTTTTTGGTTTTCAGAGCTTTTTTCAATTCATCCAAGTAAATAGGCAGTGTTACTTCTAGCCACTCCAACCTGGCATCTTCAATTCCGTCGAAATGTTTAGCGTTAGGCCATTTTGTGAATGTGCTGGGTTATGTTACTAGTGTCATGCAGCACCAACCAGCGATACATGATCTGCACCAAAATGGTGGTCTGGCCTGCATATGCGAATGTGGCACTTGATGTGTGCCCAGCTTGGACCCTGAGATGGTTTAAAGCTGCAGTAACACCAGGTGACAGGTCGCAAATTGCTCTTGCGACATTCATCCTTTATATATTATTCGGATACACATGCTTTCGGCTGAAGTAGAGCACGGGCTTTTCAACCTGGTTTTTGTATAGTTCGTATAGCTACTTGATGTAGCAAGATGACATCACTCCTTTTTGGCCAATGTCATGAGCCAAAAAGTGCGAGCGCATATATTTTTGAAACGTAACACGGACCCACACTTAAAATGTGGAGGCTGTCGCTGTCACAGGGATGTTCTTCCTCTACATAAGAATACTATATCCTAGCAGTTTTATAGCATTGACATTCACTTTGTGGTTATTGCTGACTAAACGTATTATCCTGAAACTACAGGCCTCTATTTATCAACCCGAAAAATCAACAACTTGGGAAGCTGTGAGCCTCTTAATCCCTCGTTCGACCAAAAGGTACAGAAGAGAGTGCGCTACGCACTACCCTGTTACACACTGTTTTTTCGCTTCATTCATTATGTACCAACCGGCCCAAACAAGCACTTTAGTATAGAACTCACGTACTCTGTTGTTAGACAGCAGCTACGCAACAAAAAAACACATCCCCGTGACGTCAACAAAGTTGAAAACTGTGGGTTTTTCTGCATATTTCTAAATCTATAGCTCCATTTGTGCTGAAACATGCGAAACCTTTTTTTTTCGATAAAAATAGTGAATTTTGGTGCTTTCGAAAACAGCATCAGGAATGCCTATACCAATTATTTTCTAATTTATGTATGTTACTGCTAATAGTTTGAATCGCATTTTATTATGTGCTCATCGTCATAATTCTCGTAAATTAGGCCCTTAGAGTTTCAATTCTTGCGGCCTGTCATTAAGTAAAGAGTACCTTCATTCTCCTTGTCAAAACAGTCTTCGAGAGATGTTGACATTCTTCTCATTTTTTTTTTTCATTTGCATGTGCACTGTTTCGATACTTGTCGTAGTGAACATTTTTCGAAGTAGGTATTGGATGAGTTGCTTTAACCTCAAGCACAAAACCAAGAAAAGTTGACTTCGGCGTAACAAAATAAATTAGCAACGAAAAGTACGAACACTACGTCACATATTTCAGCTGCATTTACATCATATATTGACAGAAATAAGGGGGTCGACCAGTTTACTCAACTTACAGGCCCATATAAACGTCCGGAGGTCATGGAAAGTGATTCACGTAGAAGCCTCGCAACGTGTACTCCAAAATTCGAGAAATTTTCTTTTCCCCCGTCGTGGTCACAGACCAGCGTTGTTGCTTGTGGTAGTCGAGGCCTGTTCGTAAGAGAGAGACAGGAAGAAGCGTTTTCTTTTCAGAGAGAAGTTGAACTGGACAGCAAGCATTTTGTATTTATCCCGGCTGCGGCGGCTGAATTTCCGATTGAGGCGAAAATGTTGTAGGCCCATGTGCTCAGATTTGGGTGCACGTTAAAGAACTCCAGGTGGTCGAAATTTCTGGAGCCCTCCACTACGGCGTCTCTCATAATCATATGGTGGTTCAGGGACGTTAAACCCCACATATCAATCAAGCATTTTGAATTTTAGCTGTTTTGCCAGGAAAACTTGACTCCAGTCTCTACCCCCCCCCCCCCCAAAAAAAAACTGCCTTCACAGTCAGAACAGCGGGACTGAAAAGAGAAAACAAAAATGCTGCATCTTAGTAGGTAGTGTGCCTTTTCCTTTCCCCCTTATTTTCATAACTATGCCTCACCATCCTACCTTGAGCTGTACGGTCAAATAGATTGCAGAATTGAGCATTCAATCCACCCGCCGCCAATTTCCCAGAAACGTCGGAAGTCGTGCGACCATCGTGAACGGCGTATTACGAAAAAATATGGGCACAAAAAACAGCAAAAACTACTACCTTCTTCTTCTTTTTTGTTCAAAACACCGTTCACAATAGAATACCAAATCGCCCAATGTTCGGTTCTTCTAAGCTCTACATACCGTTTTGCCAAGCGACCCGACCCTCGCTTCTTCACGCATTACTCGCCACTGGTCTCGTCATCTCCTTTCTACCATCTCTATCTTGACCTGAAAGCAGAACGACCTCCGAAGGGCTTGATATTTCAGACACCACTTATACAATGAAAAAAACTTTCACCAAATTGAGTGCTTCTATCCGTTCTTAAAGTCTGTACCAAGCAAATTTTCCCAGCTCAATAACTACATTTATAAACAGTCGACAGAGACTACAGTTATTCATGTTTATTAGTACAGCTTACATTATATATCATAATAATTTATATGCAAAGGTACACCTCGAACCGGCGTTAGTTTATATGGAAAGCGGACAAATATTACTGCTTATATATGATGACAATACCAAAACAAATTTTGACCTGTTTCGTTTATTTATAACAATTAGCAAGTTTTTATAGAATAAGCCCGAAACCATGATATTTTTCACTATTGGATAACTAACCAGTGCTCCAAATATTAGTGTGGTGTAATTAAAATTACCGAAGTTATGTTAAGAAAAAGACTCTTAGGCTAAACAAGGCATTATCGGAATTTTCGCTGACGTTTACTGATGCATGTCCTGTAAAATCAGCCTATTATTGATAACCTGTGTACCCATAAACCCAACATTACCAATCTTAGCACCGCGTGACAAGGATAACACAGACGTTTCAAGAAGAGCTCACTCACCTGTTTACCGCACCACTGACCGTGGAGTCGTTCAGCACTCGCGCGATCACAATGTGTCGTTGGCAACCCGGAAACATCGCGCGATTAAAGTTCCCACAACTCTCTTCTGTCAATGAGACTCTTTGTTGCTGCTTGTAGTCACTTGTGGTACCTAGAAGGTGCACAGGTCGATTTCGTTTTCTCTAATGTGGCCGATCGCTTGCATCGGCTTGGTCTGCACCATGTCGGTTTTTAGGCAACGGCCTCCCGGCAGCAAGGCTCCCTACGTCACTTTAACAGCCAATGAATACCATTCAATTGAATTCAATCCATTTTTTATTCGCAATCTGTGAAACAAAAAGAAACATCACGACTGGTTGGACCCATAGCCGAACGCCAGTTGGGGGTCCAAAAAAAATAAATATCTAAGAGTTCCATGTACAAAAAAGATATATCACACGCATACGGATAGTTACCGTGCATTCTTAATTTGCACGAGCGATACAAAGGGAGAGCGAAAGTGTCGGTAAGTGCACGATTGTTTTTAACAGTTCTAACAGACGAAAACACAAGTAAAAAAGCAGATTGTTGCATTATCATGAAGGTTAAATTGTGCATGGCTAATACCGAAAACAAAAACCAAATCACTGGGTGACAATAGTATTTTTAACCGATTTCCCAAGTTTCTGGCAGACACACATGCATACAGATACACACACAAATGACATGATAATTGTTTTAAGTGATAAACATTGTTAAGTGTAAGTAAGTATGTCTTGAGCACTGATGAAAAATTATTCAACTGTTTTATTTCTGCTGGTGAATTATTCTAAATTTTTCGCCCTGAAAGCTGCAGCAAACGTTGTCCGTAAGTATTCTTAGTTGGAAGAAGATTGAAATTTCCATATATTTGATTTAAGGGTTACATGAGAGGATGTGCAAAATAAGGAAACATGAAAAGGCAGGTTGTTTTTAACAACATTAAAAACACACGTGGCAATTTTTAATTTGTGTACCTTATCATAAGGCAAAATATTCAATTTTATAAACAAAGGCAGACTCGGCTGATTGTAGCAAGATTGGGTGATTATTCTCAGGGCTCGTTTTTGAAGTTTGCGAACAGTTTCAGGAAACCTTTTATATGTCGTACTCCATGATTCATCGCAGTATGAGATGTGGCTGTGAATGAGTGAAATTTATGAAGTACGCAGAGTACTGGTATCAAGATGATGACGTGCTTGCGAAAGTGCATAGCATCCCGAGGAGAGCTTTGTACAAACTGCGTTTATTTGCTCTTGCCAGTGCAGAGTTTTATCAAATATCAAGCCAAGGTATTTCAATGACATGGCTTCGTGAAGTTGAAATTCGTTTATTCGCAAATCTAGTGATATAGAATGGATGATATTGTTGCGTAGTCGAACACTAAATATTTAGTTTTTTTTTTGACGATTATAGTAAGTTTGTTCTTCACGAACCATTCACTTGATATTTTTAACTATTTGTTTGCTTTAGTTTGCAGATCTTGAATGTTGCCTGCTGTTATAACAATACAAGTGTCATCGGCGTACATAATAACTTCACTAGTGTCTAAAATTTGTGGGAGGTCATTAATATATAATGAAAATAAAAGTGGCCCTTGGACGGATCCTTGAGGGACTCCTGTGCGCATATACTTTGGTAATGACGTAATATCGTTCATTCTAGCCACCTGCACTTGCTCATGAAGGTAGCTAGTCAAAAGATCTAATGGGCTACCGCGATAACCATAATGTTTTAGTTTATGTAAAAGTATGTTGTGATCTACCATGTCGAAGGCTTTTTTCAGGTCCAAGAATATGACACACACAAGTATATTACTTTGCAAAAATACATTAAGTTTTTGAGTAAGCGTTAACACTGCTGATGAAGTAGAGTGAGTTGGCTGGAAACCATGTTGCTGCGGGCAAATAACCTGATATTTTTGAATGAATTTTTGGAACCGGCTGATAAGAATTTTTCAAATATAATAATAATGGTACTTAGCAAGGATATTGGCCTGTAATTAGAAGGGTCATTGCGGTCTCCGTCTTTGTAGGTAGAGACAACCTTAGCAATCTTCAGCTTAAATGGATATCTGGAGCAGCTGACGGAGTGATTGAACAAGAGGCATAATATTGCTACAAATACATCTATATTTTCTTTGATAATTCGAATAGGAATGCCGTCTAGTCCAGAAGCTTTAAAGGCAGACATTTTATTAATTTCTGATATCACGTCTTCGGGCTCAATGTTATACATAACGAAGGTGTTGGGCAGAGGGCTCTGCGATATAGAAATGTTGTCCGAGTCATTAAGTTTTTTGGCCAGTGATGGACCAATACCTGCGAAATATGTGTTGAAATTTTCTACAACGTCTTCATCAATGGTTTCGGGAAGCACAGTCTGCTTACGTTGTTTAATTATAATTTCTTTTATAGTTTCCCACAGTTTTTTCGTGTTGCCAGCGGTCTGTCTAATTAGTTGAGTATAATACTGCCTTTTGCGTGATCGAATCAGCGACAGACTTATTCCGCTGAGCTTTCAATTGCTGTAAGTAGTAGAGATTGTCTTTGTTATGACGCCATTTGTCGTGACAGCATTCTTTGGCCTTGAGTGTTTGAAGTATCTGTTCAGTCATTGAAGGGCGCATAGGTTTATCATGGCGGCTTTTCTTTATCTTGCGATTACTCCTTTCTATACCGTTTTGAAGGTATTTGATTAAGTTATCAGTTTCGATGTCTATGTCCTCAATGTGTACTTCATTGTAGTTAATGCCACGAATTTTTTGGCGTAATAACTTGCAATCTATTTTGAATACTATGTTACTTTTTGTTTTCATGGTACCCGTAAGGGAATCTAAAACAGCAAATTTAGGTAGGTGATGAGAGATTGGCTCTACGTGAACGCCTCCGGTGACCCCCGTGTCCAGATTTGTCGATGCGTGGTCGATTAAAGACGTTGGTTCCCGAGTTATACGTGTTGGTGTCGTAATTAAGTTATGGTAGTTGTAAGACTGCAACGAATAGCCATAATCACTGTCTGTCACGTTGTATGTGTTTATGTTCATGTCACCTACTAAAATCACTGTTGTATTTTTGTGCCCCGACAAAACGCAGAAAATTGCTTCCAATTTATCAAGAAAGCCTGTAATATTACTGCTCGGAAAGCAGTAAGAAAGCCTGTGATATTACTATTTTTGTCCATGCTGTCGCCTAAATCATAATGTTCATTTCTTAAACTGTTCTAAATCATGAACACTTCATGAAAACAAACGAACGTGTTTATAATCAGAACAAGGAAAAGCGTCAGAAGAAGTTGATTTGATCATTCAAAATGTTTTATCACGCAAATGCTTTGGGATAATGATTTCGACTTGTATGAAAGCCCTGTTTTAGTTTGCCATGCATTTCACTGGTATACTAGAGCACAGTTCTGACAAATGGCGTTTATGATGTGGTAGTGCCTTGGGCAAGTATTTTCTTCTCAGATATTCCTAGCTTCAGCACGATTCCTTGCTTACCAATCACCTTCTTAAACTTGATCTCGACCTAATATGCCATTGTGCTACTCATGACCAAGTTGATGGATTCTTTGCCTGCACGCAGATCCCCCTTCCCACCAGCTCTGTTTTCTTTTTACTATGCGCAGAAAGTGGCGCAGAAGCACGGGCCACCAGATCCTGTTCAACCTTTGCCTTGCACTTGTTGGAGCCCTTGTCTCCTTTGTGGTAATGGCGAACATTCCCAAGCAACTTGCCAGCCTGGTCTCCTGCACGTGCGTGGGTGTAGCTCTCCACTACTTCTTGCTCGTGTCCTTCTCATGGACTTTCATCGAGGCCCTGCTGCAGTACCTTCGATTCGTCCGTGTTTTGGGAACATATGTGCCTAATCTCGTGCTCAAGGCAGCCTTCGGAGCATGGGGTAAGTGTTTGTAAAAAATAACAGGGGGGAGGAGGCTTACGCCAGCTGTTATATCAGAGTGCAACTGCTCACATTTAGCAGTTGATGATACATGCATTTATTGTACAACTCCAGTGATTCAAGTAGATGCATACTACCTCAGCTAGACATGCCAAACGTTGCAAACAGAGTGCTCCCGTAACCTTCTGCAAGCCAGCCTTGGCTACAGTGACACTACCAGTTATGACCGCTGGATAAATGACAACACATTGCACAAGCCGATACTTTACTTCATACACAACAGCAGCCCAACAACACACATTTAGTACACATAGACACACAAAATATCGAGCCTTAAGGGCACGTCTGTCGCAAAAAAACGCCCCGCTACATGTATTCATTACGTTATATATAAAACACCATAAACAGGCACTGTTAGTGCTATGACGATTAAGGTTTAAACAAATAGTGTGAAGTGGATGTCTTGTTGGACAGAAAGGCAGAAAGTAAATGTTAAAGGTAGGTGCAAATCTCACATAAAAAGATGAATATGAGCTAAAACGTAGCGTATAGTCGTTGCATTTTTGCCCCCTTGTTATGCTCGCAGTAGTGAGAACTGCTCATTCTCCCAATGGCTGCACCAGATTGAAGTGACATTTTGATAATGCAATTACTCTGACGTGCTTAGTGCATGGTTACCATATCAGATGAGTGAAGGTTGGTTGGTTACCACTGTGCTGCATTTAGCTTGTAAGTATTAGAGGACGCTCGAGCTTTGCCTTCAAGAGTAGAACACCATAGTGTTATCTGGTGCTCTGTACACAACGTTCAATCATTCCGTAAGAAGAAAACATGTCGTTGTGCCTATCATTCGTCAATCGTAACTATCCTATATTGCCTGGTGAGGTATAGTTTCGAAGAGCCCTCTACGCCATAATTAATTTTAGTGAATTCAGTAAGGACCCACTAGGCCTTCATGTGCCACGCAAGTCTACAAAACTGCACTCTTTGTTGTGGGTGTGCTACGTTAAAAGGGGCCTTAAACACTTTTTTGAGCAACCAATAAATTATTTCACTGGAAAAGCATATTACATCACAAATTCAACGCCGCGAAAATTTTAGGAATTTATCAAGTACGAGCGGAGTTACAAAAATTTGTCACAAGCTGCAATCACAACCTCTCTTCTCTCGTCCCGACGAAAGCTCTGGAAGCTGAGCAGATAGGAATGGGAGAGCCAAACAAAAAACGTCACTCAAGCTTCGTCAACTTGAGCATTTTTTTCTTTTTTTCTTCAAATACGCGGCTTTTCTCACTGCGATCGCGCGCGCACGCGTGGAGAAGTGACGGCCTCTCGCGGCGACCTCTGCAACAACCGAGCGCGTCATATTCTAATCAACCAATGACTGATAGGTGGTCTTACTGGCCTTATTTTCCGTGTTTTGTCCAGAGAAGAGAAAGCTACTTTTACCTGACTTTGATCATTTATTGCGAATTACAGGCCGCGTGCTGCGCTACAATAATTGGCTCGCATGTTGTCGAGAGCCTCTAGTGCAGATCAGTATCGTTTTCTGACCATGCTCAAAAAGTGTTGCAGGATCCCTTTCAATCAACCCTACATGGCACAAATCAGATGTTTTGATACCAGGTGCAATTCCACTCTTCTGCCTCGATGTTTTACATGCGTTCAAGAGACTCCTCCTAGCACGTGAGATTCTTAGGGCATAATTTTATGAAGCTGTTTGGAGCACTGGTGTAACTCTATGGTTGAACACCTGCTGGCCACGCAGAACGCCTGGGTTCAATTCTTTTTCGTACCAAAGGTTTCTGTAGTGCTGAATGATTTGCAAGTACTGTATGCCGCATATTCCCCCATGGACAACACCAATTTTTAGCTCACTACCAAAAAACACAAACGGATATCAATACAACAATTATTTCTAAAAGTAGCACTTTACTCATCGAGTTGATAGAAAGTAATACTCAAGCGGCTCAACGGGTCTGTGAGGTCATTGAACGAGTGGAAGCGCCAAATGCGTGCGCGCAACGGAGCGAGCTACTCGGCTACTCATTTCGTCTCTTCAGCAAAGCTTGCACAGCGGACGAGCGTGGAAGCATTTGCCAAGCAAAGCGTCTGCTCGATTTAAATTAACTTTAGCTTTTTAGGTTGAAAAAACAGCTCACAAATATGAGGACACAGAAACACGGTAGAGACACGAGCGCTGCATGTACAACTGAAATTTTTATTGCACCGACCACTCCTTTTACAGCGCGCCAAACTGAGAACACCTATCCTAACTACTCGCCAAACAAAACCATCAGGTAGGCAAAATACATGGTCAGCTGAAGCTATCAAGTGTGCATGATTTGAACCGCGCGCACGCATCTTGCGTTTTTACGTCATCGTGTTTTTTGCGCTGTTTAGCTTGTAGCTAACAATAAACGAACTTGCCCAAAAAGTCCTGCTTAACTTCAACCTTGTTCCACAGGTGGTGCAGCAATAGGCTCCACGAAAAAAAGCGGAGAATCACTGATCTGTTGCTCATATGTTTATTTTGCGCTCCACTGCTTCCTCAGCTCCCGCGCTGGGTCCGTTGGCCCACTAAGCCCCTTATAAATTACGCACTAGTACAGAGCAATAGCTGGGTGTCTTTGCCAGCCCTGTAAGCAAACAGACGACCACTGCTCATGCGCGGCCGGCCGGCACAGCCAGCGTTTTCACAAAGGGAGCCACTTGCCGCTCATTTTGTCTCCTAAGTAAAGCGCGTGTAACGAATGAGTGCTTTCCAAGTCAAGCGTCTGCTCAATTAGCAGCCACCTAAACGTTGTTCAACAGACCACACATCAGTGCAGTCCACTCAAACAATCTGGGCGTCTCTCAGCCTTTCGCTTTTTACTATAGATGGCTTCCACCTAATTCACTCAGAGTGACGGCTCTGGGCGCGCCGGCCGCATTGGTGACCAGCGGATAAACTATCAGCAGCGCTGCCTCACCGTACAGCCGAGTTTATTTCTCCGATGACGATATATAAGCAGTTGTACTCTGTTATAATCGTGGCGACCACTGCATAAGAAAAAAGCAGCCGACAAATAGTAGTTTCTTTCGAATACCACATTGTATTGAAAGTCAGCGTGGGTGTAGGAAATTGCTTCGCACAAATCAGCGAAGATTCTGGCTAGCTGGCGCACATAATGCGCTCAAGTTTCAACGAAGCAACCCCAAAGTTCATGTGTGTGGAGTGCATTCCACTGTAGGCAAGTGAACAAGAAAGGAGATATGAAGACACTAATCAACGCCGAGGCTCTTCGAATTCATAGTATACCTTTCCGCGTTTCAAGACACGAACAACCGAGACTGCATTCAAGCACGCATGCGATGGACAACATAGCACGCAGTCAAGAGTGTCACGAGAAGCAGCAAGTGGAGGTCGAACGGCGCCGAGCGGAGGCCAATGCGTCTAGAAGCCGAATACGGCTCACTTTCAATAATGGTCTGCATGCATGCAGGGGATAAACCATCAGTACTTGTTAACACACACGTACTAAATGGCTGATTGATATGGGGAGTTTAACGTCCCAAAACCACCATTTGATTATGAGAGACGCCGTAGTGGAGGGCTCCGGAAATTTCGACCACCTGGGGTTCTTTAACGTGCACCCAAATCTGATCACACGGACAAGCACGGGCAGGTCTTTCAGCGGTGCGAAGTAGGTCAAGTCACTTCTGCGCATTCAAGTCACTCGTCCTCACCCGCAGCTGCTGCTGGCTCCTACGCCCACTCGCAACACACTTCTCTCTCGCTTCACCGTCTCCACCACCCAACACGCTCGACCACAAGTCGAGTAGAAATAGTAGACAGATTTCGTTGCGCATCCGCAACAGCAATACGGACGCGGCTTCCCATTGCAAATGGCTCACAGGCGGCGTCCATACAGCTGTTGCAGACGCGTGAATAAAGCTGTTTACTCCTTCGGCACGTTTATCTTCGATGAAGCTTGCTCGAAGCCCAATACAACTTTCATGCATTTTCGTTTCAAACAAACGTTTACTCGAGTACAGGCTACACCAAGTTTAGTTTCAAACCGTTCTTCAAGCAGTCGCGTCGACACCCGCTTTAACCGGGTTAACGCCGAGCGCACCGCTGCTGCTTGGCGTCCAACCAGGCTTTGCCTTCGGGGAGACGGTCCCTAATTTCTAGGTCGCTCTACCTTCGATCATCAGTAACTTTGACCTTCATCAACAGGTGGCGTGGCAATGCGCTTCGTTGTTGAGTGCCTAGGTGTGTTCCTCCGGAACAAGGTGGAGACACTGCATTTATCTACCGTTTATTGGTTCAAACGCTCGCATTGACTGGCATGCCTACATAGATCGCGTCCAGCGAAATGCTCCGTAATTTGGCTCACTTTATCTTTTCTGCTGATAGAGCTTACACACGCATTGTTGTTAATAAATAGATTAGGCACTACTAATTAGGCACAAAACATTTAGTGGCGGAATAGAAGCACTTAGAGCGTATTTATCGGTCTGTTTGTCTCACTAGCTGCGTTGGTTTTCGTGCCCTCGCGGCTGATTCATTCAATTGACGAGCATAAAAATGACATGACATGAAAAAGACATGTTAAAACATGAATGACTGTTCATGCATGAAAATTCTAATATGCCATTATTTTCACCATCAGATAAGTTAATTGTTCAAGGAACTAGATGACTGTTTTGTGAATTTTATGTATACCAACAATAAAATGGCATCACAAGAGCATGACAAAATTTACAAGGCTGGTCATAACCCAAAAACCTTGTATTGCCTGTCGTATAAGCCGTGACGTACATCACCCGGTCATGGAGCGTTTCTGGACGCTTTACTAAAATAATTAACTTGACGAGGGCCAAATCTGACACGCCAATACACGAGTGAATGAAAAACATGAATGACTGGCCATATTCCAAAATGATTGTCATACAAATCACGTGCGCCATGACACACATATTGCAGTCGCATAAGGCTCTAGTTGCCATTTATGTAATTCAGAACTGACAGGGCAAGATAACAGCATAACGTGAAAAAATGACTGGTTTATAAAACGAAAAAGTCGTCATGCATATCATGCACGCCAAAACATATATGACCTGCCGTGGAGCTGCAATGGCGGTTTCATAATTTTATTGAGTACCAAAAGTTTACATGACATAGTAAGAGAATAAACCATCAAAAGCTGATCAGTACACAAAAATATTGTCACGCAGTCATGTAGGCAATGACATACACTACTGGTCTTGGAACTCTGACAGCCCTTTTTAGACTTGGTGTCTACCAAACCTGACACGACAATGTACGAGGGCATAGCTGCCAAAACTGACTTGTCGCATATTTAAGTTTATGGTATGCAAGCACAAATATCAAGTAACAACACATAAATAACTCTGAATTTTTGCTAAATGTACCGCTAGAACGCTATCTAGTGAGACAAGTCTAGCTCTGATAATCTGGGAGTTGAGTGTGTTAAATGGGATGTCATAGTGTTCAGGGAAGGCCCCGCCGCATGGTCTAGTGGCTAAGATACTCGGCTGCTGACTCACAGGTTACGGGATCAAATCCCGGCAACAGCAGCTGCAATTTAGATGGAAGCGAAAATTCTGTGCAATCATGTTCGCAGATTTGGGGCAGATTGAAGAATCCAAAGTAGTTGGAATTTCCGGACCACACCACTACCGTGTCTCTGGTATTCATATGGTGGTTTCGGGAGGTTAATGAATATCAATAAATCAGGGATCAGTGAGCTTAGGTGGGCAGATGAGGACTATGCATTGCTACAGAATGGGCACGTCATCTGCTATTGTGGCTTGGCTGACAGAACAGAACTGCGGGAGAGGAAGTTATATCTACAAAACATGTAGCTGATAACATAGATGAATACTATAGCATTGATGAAAGGTTGGCAGGTGCTTTATTTAAACTTAACAATAAATACAAAATGAAGGTGGTACTGGCTTGCGCACCTACATTCAGCCATGATGAAGAATTAGTAGCAATAATATATGAAGACATAGACTCGCCATTGAGTAAAGTGAAAACAGAGGCTACTATGCTGATGGAAGACCTCAATGTCAGTGTAAAGAAGAATCAGGCTGGACACCAGGCAGTAGGGGTTATGGAATCGGTACCAGAAATGCCAGAGCAGACCTATTAGTAGCATTTGCAGACCACAATTGTTTACGTTTCTCAAATACATTCTACCAAAAACCAGTCAACCGTAAATGGATATCGAGAAGCCCTAACGGCGGAAGTGGGAACGCAAAACTCTTAAGGGCTAGTACATACCCAGGCATCATGCGTGATGTGGAAGTTCTTGGCAGGGTATGACGCAGTGACCTAGTAAGGTCACAAATAATCTAGACTTGAAAAAGTAATTACAGGAACTGATACGCAAGAAGCCAATGAATGATAGAACTGAGAGTGAAAGTACAGGAATTCACTTCAGAACAGATACGTGGCTCCTATCAAGAAAACCAACCTTAGCGTTGATGCAATAAATCATAATCTGTCGAGTATCATTGCGAAGTGTGCAGTGGGATTCAGTAATTAGACAGGACACTAGGAAGCTGTTCCAGGAAAAGAAAAATCTCATTGAAAATGTCATAGCATGAAAGCCTAAAACGCAACAGACAAAAAAGAACTAGCTAGCTTTCAAGGTTGAATAATAAGCGCAATGTATTCGACGTAAAAGGGTATAACACAAAGAGACTTGAACATTCTCTACTTGATAAAGGAGGCGTAAAAGTGGTGAAGAGTAAACTAGGGAGGCATAAAAAGCACGGATATATATACTAAGGGGCAAGAAGGACAAAGTAACTAATAATACTGTTAGGGTTGTTAAAATTGAGGAGGCGTTTCACAGAGATCTCTACAGTAACTGGAACAACCCCTACCATAATCTAAGAAGTAGCGTTACCCCAGATGGTATCCCACCAGTAATAACAAAAGCATTCAGGAAAGCTTTGAAGAGAATGCAAAGTGGTAAAACCTACTTGTGATGATTGCGTAACATGATACCTGCTGAAATAATGAGGACAGATTGTGTTAGAAAAATATTCACGCTGTTCATGAAATGTGTCCTGATGAGAAGCGTACCAAAATCTTCTGAGAATGCTAACACAGTCTTAATTCATGAGAAAGGAAACGACAAGAACTTGATAAAATGCAGGCCAGTCAGCTTGCTCTTCGAAGTATACAAGTTATTTACGAAGGTAATTTCTAACAAAATTAAGATTACCCTAATGTTCAATCAACTAAACGATAAAGCACGCATTGACCACATTCATATTATCAATCAAGTGACGGAGAAGTGTCCATAATACACCCAACCACTATGCATACTCTTCATTGTTTACGGGAAGGTATTTCTTTCCGTGGGTATATCAGCAGTCATGCAGGCAATGCGATTCGAGTGTGTCGATGAAGCATATAGCAAAAAGTCTACAGCAGATTGACTGCCACCATAGGGTTCCATAAAGAAAGCGACATTCATTTCAATCATTTTCATTTTATTATACTGTCAGCCCCATTTGGGCTATAACAGGGGTGGAAAAAACCAATATACATACAAAAATAGGTACTTCCTCTACAACTTCTATCATACATAACAATAAATGACAAGAAATAGCCAAAGCACTCTGCTCTTGAGGAGATAATACCAATACAGAAGGGTGTATTATATATGGATACAATCTCATCAATGGTACTTACCGCCTGCTTACACAAGGATTTCCGAGGCCTTAAATGGCAAAAGTTAGGAGAAACAAGGTATCGGTGAGTACCTTCGTAACTAGCACGTCGTCCATGACTTTGAATTACTGAGTAACTGATGTGACGAATGGCACTTTATGATTACTGAGGTAGAAAAGGAGAGCAAAAAGGTAGGTTTTAGAATTATTCTGCAGAAAACGAAAGTATTGTGCAACAACCTCGCAAGAGAAAAGCGCTTCGATATAGGTGGAAGATCACTTGAAGTTTTAAAACAGTACGTCTACTTAGGTCAGGTGGTAACCGCCGAGTGAAGCCACGAGCTTGAAGTAACTAGGACAACAAGATTGTGGTGGAGAACAATCGGTAAGCATTCTCAAATTATCAAGGGTAGTATGCCACAATCCCTCAAAATGAAAGTGATGAAAGACTATGATGTCGCTAACGCTCGCTTGTGCTCTGAAACACTCTGCTTTATTGTGGTCTCTTAGGGTGACACCCATCTTTTCTTTTCACTACTCGCACCATCGTCTTCATCATAAGCGGAACCCTCTTTGTAATCCTTCAGGTATCTGCTTCATAAGTAAGTACCAGTAAGAAGCAGCAGTTGTGTACCTTGCTGTTGATCGATAGGGACAATCTACCGCTCATGAATTGAGAAACCTTGTCGATTGTGCTTCGCCCCGTTTTTATTCTTTTAGTTACTTGAATCTCGTGGTTCGGCTACATGGTTACTACCTATTTATTGTAGACATACTACTTTCTAACCAGCTGTGCACTGCTAGCTATCACAAAGCACTGTGCTCACCGAGATTGCGGAACAATACCTTAGTTTTCTGCTGCATAAATTTAGGACCTACCTATCTGCTCTCCTTGTACTATCAGGTAATCATAAATTGTACTTCGTCCACTAAATTTCATCGGCGAACCGCAGGTCACTAAAGTACTCTCTATTAACACGTACCTCTAAGTTTTCCATTCTCGGCCTCGTAAAGCTTCATCTAAGCACGCGGTAAATACCCTCAAGGAGAATGGAAAATGACTTAGACGCCAACTTAAAGTTTTGCAGGAACCCGACATTTCAAAACCGACTTGGTTCCTTCCTGAGGGGTGACTGCAGAACTACGTAGCAGCGCCGTCTTCAAAGCACTCGCGAGGCGGATAATGACGCCTATCGGTCTCTGTCGTCTTGCCGTGGGCGTAGAACATGTGTATACACTGGGGGAATGGCTTCGAGAGAGTGGTTGATGTTATGTGCTGTGGTGTGTACGTGCCACGACACGAGTAGTAACCTTCTCCTGCAGTTCGGCTCGCTTTCAAGGATGGCCGTTGCTTCAGAATTTATCCGGTGATCCAACGTCTCAGCATGTTCGGCGACTGCGCTGCGCTCTTTGTAGAGCTTCCACGCATTGTTGGCGTGTTGCTTCAGTCGTTCCAAAAGGTTTTTCGTCTCACCGATGTACGAAGAAAGGCACTCGACGCACAAGATTTTGTAAACGACACCGGGAGTCCTGTCCATTGTTGGGCGGTCTTTCAGGCGGGGGAGGAGGTGGCCCAGCGTACACGGAGGCACGTGCATGATGCGAACCTCCTCCTTCTTGAAGATCCGCGCCTACATCTCGCTGGTTCCCTAAACGTATGGGACCGGTACGCGTCTCGGAGGGCAGCCAAGCTAATTGGGGTTTTCTTATCTTCTGTTGCTCTGCGTGAGGTGTGGCGACTTGAATGAAGGTTTTGGGTATCCGTATTTTTGAGGTGCGCAATTACGTGGGCCTTTTCTTTCTTTCGATCCGTGTCACTGGAGCATAAGTTCTTAGCTATCTTGTGTAGTGTAGTTACAACCGAGGTTTTGTGGCCGGAGGGGTGGGAATAATCAAATTGTAGGTAGCAGCCAGTGTGCATTGGCTTCCTCGGAACGGATAAGTCCAGGCTGTTGTGCTTTCTTACCACCTGGACGCAGAGAAAGGGCAGGCAGTGGTCGCTTTCACGCTCGGTAGTGAATTGTATGGCTTGGTGCATCTAATTTAAGTGCTGTCTTGAGTTCTAGACGTCTTCATGACGCAGAAGCAATCGTCCATATAACGAAAAAAAAAGCTTGGGTCGCGCCGAGAAGGAGCGGACTGCTTTCTCTTCTGGGTACTCCATGGTCAGGTTTTCCATCGTGACGGAGTTGGAAGCGCCCATCGCGGTTCCACTTTTCTGCCTGAAAATAGTTCCTTTGTAGGGGAAGTAGACACTGGATAGGCAGAACTCCAGTAGACGGCAGAGCTTGTCAACCACCAAAGGAGTCCTTTCACTCAGGCTTGTGTCCCCCCTCAAGCGCAGAACGGCCAGAGGAGACAGCAAAGGGCACTGTCACATTGGTGAACAATGAAACGACGTCAAACGAGACCAGGCTCTCGTCATCGTCGATGCTGACATCTGAAGCTAGCTGCATGAAGTGGCTGGAGTCATGAACATGAGTTGGTGTCTTCCGGGTTAGTGGGGCAATGATTCGGTGTAGAAAGTTCGGAAGGGCTGAGCATGGCGGGGAAGTCAAGTCTACAGTCGGTCGGAGGGGGACGTCAGGCTTGCGAATTTTCGGCAGTCCCTAGAAACTCGGTGCGGATTCATTACGGCAGATTAATCACAGGGAAAGTGTTCTGAGACCCGGGTAATGCTTGAAAATATCCGCGAGTAGCTTGTTCATCTGTGCCTGGGTTGTCTTAGTTTGGTCCTTTACGAGGTGAGTGTAGGCGGTCCCTTCTGAAAGAGCTGAACTCTTTCGATCGTGAGTCCCCACTGTCTGGCACGACCATCGCATTGCCCTTGTCGGCTGGCAAGATGACAATGCTCCGATCTCTCAGTCGCCTAAAATATGTACTGGTCCCATAAGTTCAGGGAACCAGTGAGAACTTGGCGCGGATCTTCAAGAAAGAGGGGGTTCACATCACGCACGTGCCTCAGTGTACGTTGGACCACCTCATCCCCCACCCGAAAGATCGGCCAACAAAGGACAGGAATCCCGGTGTCGTTAACAAAAATCCGTGCACCAAGTGCCCTCCTTCAAATATCGGCGAGACGAAAAACCTACCGGAAATACTGAAGCACCAAGCCTATGATGTACGGAAGCTCTACAAACAGCGCAGTGCAGTCGCCGAACATGCTGAGACGTTGGATCATCGGATAAATTTCGAAACAGTGACCATCCTTGAAAGCGAGCCGAACTGGAGTAGAAGGTTTCTACTCGAGTCATGGCACATACAGGGGACAACCCATAACATCAACCGCCCTCTCAGAGCCTTTCCCCCAGTGTATACACAAGGACTGCGCTCCACGGCGAAACGAGAGAGCGAGAGGGGGGTCATTATCCGCCCCGCAAGTGCTTTGAAGACGCCGCTGCTAGGTAGTCCTGCAGTGACCCTGGAGGAAGGAACAAAGTCGGTTTCGAAACGTTGAGTTTCTCCAAAACTTTTGGTTGGAGTCTAATTCATCTCTCAGTTACATACCCAACCAGACAGACTTCTGTCGAATGTTTACATTCTAGTCAATCAGCCAAGACTTCGGACACGACACCAGGAAGGTCGTCAAGCGCTACATACGCATTAAGGAAGGCATCTCAGTCTCGAAGACTCATCTCGACTTCAGCCGCACCTGCAAAAAACGAAATGTCATTGCTCAAATCCTGTGCCTCAAACGACCTGTCTTGACCCATGAAGGCTTGAAAGTCGTCACGAGAGCCGGACAACGAGTGATGAACGCCCGTCTTCATGAAATAATGGCTCTTTACAGAAAAAAAATTGGAGCTGTTCTTCGCCAAGCGTCAACTTGAGCACCACATCCCTGAGTTGATATCTGCGGTCGACGCGTTCATGGGCTCCGTTTCGGCATCGACGGCAAAAAAAAGCAATGGACCGCTCAGGAAAACAAACTCTCCTACATGTTAGACCGGAGTTCCCCCAGGAGCATCCCGAATTTCAGGTTTTTCACCAATCTTTCATCTCGTTTACTCACTGCTCCGAAAACTTCTCTTCTGTAAAAGGGACACGGCTATAACATGTCAGCGAGGCCCCGTTTACTGAACCTTGTCGCACCTGTAGAGGAAGCCGTCTAGAGCGTGAGGCCGGGCACCTGAGAAGAAATTAGGCTGAAATCAATTAGGAACTTTTCAAAATTACCGTTACAAAGGAAAAGAACTGGACCACAGAGGAGAACCAGGCACTTCGCGAACTCCGATGGGATGGCAGCATTGTCATCTTGCCCACCGACAAGGGCAATTCGACGGATGTGTTGGCCAGCGGGGACTACGATCAGAAGATGTTAGCCCTTTTAGAAGAGACGCATACACGCAGCTAGTAATAGACCCAACGAAGCAAACCCAGAGCCAGCTAAACAAGCTACTTGCGGAAATTTTAAAGCATTACCCGGATCTCAGAACAATTTGCCTGCGACTAATCTACCGTAACAGATCCACACCGAGTTTCTAAGAACTACTGAAAATGCGCAAGCCTCACACCCCCCTCCAATCAATTATAGACTTCACTTCCTCCCCATGCCGAGCCGTTTCAAATTCTTTAGACCGTATCTTCGCCCCGCCCCCCAAGCCCGGAAATCACCAACTCATGTCCGTGACTCCAGCCACTTCGTAATGCTAGCGTCAGATGTAAACATCGACGATGATGAGAGCTTAGTCTTATTTCATTTCTTTTTATTGTTCACCAATGTGCCAGTGCCTTTAGCTGACTCCTCTGCCCGTTCTGCGTTTGAGGGGAACGAAAGCCTGAGTGAAATGACTCCTTAGGTGGTTGATAGCTCGGTCATTCACTGAAGGTCTGTCGGTCCAGACCGTACTTCTCCTACAAAGGAACTACTTTCAGGCAGAACAGTGCAACTATGATGGGAGCTTCCATCTCCGTCAAGAAGGAAAACCTGACCATGGAGTACATAGAAGAAAAAGCACTCAGCTCCTTCTCGCAGTAACCCAAGCTTTTTTCCGTTATTTGAAGGATTGCATTTGCGTCATGAAGGCGTCTGAAGTTGAAAACTTCATACAGCAGCTAAATTTTGTGCACCCAAGCATACAATTCACGACCAAGGGTGAAAACGACCGCTGCCTGCCCTTTCTCGACGTCCAGGTGGCAAGAAAGCGCAATGACCTGGAGTTCCCCATTCCTAGGAAGCCAACACACACTGGCCGCTACCTTGAATTTGATTCTTCCCACTCCGCCTGCCACAAGGCCTCTGTTGTGACCACGCTACTCCAGAGAGGTAAGAGCTTATGCTCCAATGAGACGGAGCGATAGAAAGAAGAGGCCTGCGTAAAGGCGGACCTAAGAAAAAGCGGATATACCGAAACATTCATTCGAGCTGTCACCCGCCACGCAGAGCAACAGAGGACACGAAAACCCCAGCCCACCGTAATTGGCAGCCCCCCGAAACGCGTACCAGTCCCATATGTTCAGGGAACCAGCGAGATGTTGATGCGTATCTTCAAGAAGGAGGAGGTTCGCATCACGCACGTGCCTTGGTGTACGTTGGGCCACCTCCTCCTTTGCCCGAAAGACCGGCCAACAATGGAGAGGACTCCCAATGTCGTTTAAAAAATTCTGTTCTCCTAGTGCCCCTTTTTTGTATATCGGCGAGACAAAAAACCTACTGGAACGACTGAAGCACAACGCCAACGATGTGTCTAAGCTCTACAGAGAGCTCCGCACAGTGCCCGAACATGCTGAGCCGTTGGATCACCGGGTAAATTTCGAAGCAACGACCATCCTTGAAAGCGAAACGAACTGGAGGAGAAAGTTTCAATTCGAGTCGTGGCACATACAAAAGACAGCCTATAACATCAACCGCTCTCTCGGAGCTCTTCTTCTAGTGTATACGCATGGAGTGCGCTCCACAGCGAAAGGAGAGAGCGAGAGGGGGATCATTATCCACCACGCGAGTGCTTTGAAGACGCTGCTGGTAGGTAGTCCTGCAGTCTATTTACAGGATTTCTGCTGGCATCAAAGTGAATTCAAAAGCAGGAGTGGGTAACATATAAATATAGCACACTGAACATTTTCACAATATATTACGCACATAGAATGCCACGGACACAGAGGTTTTAACGCGGTAAAAAGAAAAATATACAGTGCATGACATGCAATTGCGCATAGCATAATACCTATATAATTGCGTACTAACATCACTTGTGTACTAACAACGCAACGTCACAAAACAAAAAGTACAAATATGGCAGGAAGACATGCTATAAGTTTTTTAGCTCCGATAAGAATGACGCCACTGTCACCGCCTCCACAATCCCACCAGGGAGGCGATTACACTCGCGTACAGTTCGTGGGAAGAAAGAGCCCATGTAGAAGTTCGTTCTGCAAGAAAATTCTTGTAATTTTTTTGAGTGATCCGCCCTCGTGGGTCGTCACACAACTTTTTCTATATGCGCACTTGAATCAATGCCAAGCTTATCGTGGTAGAGCAGATACATATATTTTAGTCTTTCGCGATATCGCCGCAAATGTAAAGCTTCCAAGTTCGCTGTCTGAAGCAAAGCAGTGGCTGACGTGAGGCGATTGTATGAGCGAAAGATAAATCGAGCAGATTTTCTTTGTAGGCTTTCTAGTTTATCAATATTTTTCTTTGTGTATGGGTCCCAGACCGTGCAGGCATATTCCAAAAGGGGACGAATGTAGGTTTTATATGCAATAGTTTTATTTCTTGCGTTGACTGTCGTAACGATCTTCTAAGATATCCAAGCTTTTTCATGGCGTTCTTTTCTAGAAAAGTGATATGTTCATTCCACCGGAGGTCTGAAGTGATTATTAAACCTAAGTATTTATAACAATTTACAGCACTAAGACAGCAACCATTTATTGATTACTGGAAAGTAAGTTGTGCCTTCTTTTTTGAAATTGTCATTGAGACGGTTTTTGTAGTATTGATGCTCATCTGCCATTTTCCACACCAAATATGTAGTTTGTCCCGGGCACTACTTAATAATGCCTGGTCGGCGGGTGTGTTTACTTCCTGATAAAGGATGCAATCGTCTGCGAACAGTTTGATTTTGACTGGTATATTGTTTACGATATCATTCATATAAACTAAAAAGAATAATGGCCCAAGAACCGACCCTTGGGGAATGCCTGATTGCACGGGCGCCGGGCGTGAACACGAGCCGCCAACTGATACACATTGACTCCTATAGCCGATAAGTGTGACTCTATTCATGAGAGAAGTGAGTTGTTTTGTAATATGGGTCTTGGTTTTAACAAAAGCTTATGGTGCGAGACGCGATCAAATGCCTTCTGGAAGTCCAAAAAATTACATTGACTTGACTCTGTATATTTAAGGCTGAGGCAAACTCATGTATCGTCTCAAGGAGTTGGGTAACCGTCGACATTCTCTTACGGAAACCATGTTGGCGGCAATCAATCAATTTATTTTGTTGCAGAAAGTTTGACAAGTGCGTAAAAATAATATGTTCTAGCAATTTTGAGCAGGTACACAGTAAAGATACTGGTCTGTATGACGTAATTAGTGAAGGATTTACCGCCTTAGGGATCGGGACAACCTTCGCGCGCTTACAATATCTCGGGAGTTCTGCAGTGGACAATGTTTATTTTAATATATTAGATAAATAACTTGAACACCATTCTGCATACCTTACTAGAAATGCGTTCGGTGTGCAATAAATTCCTGGTGATTTCTTTAGGTTGATTTTAGGC